>NC_091284.1:461578278-461945778 GCF_032444005.1 Ranitomeya imitator
GTGCTGATGTGGTCAATTGGTCCTCTGCGGCTGTAGAGGCTTTTCAGGAGTTGAAGCGTCGTTTTGCTTCTGCCCCTGTGTTGTGCCAGCCAGATGTTTCGCTCCCTTTTCAGGTTGAGGTTGATGCTTCTGAGATTGGAGCAGGGGCTGTTTTGTCGCAAAGAAGTTCTGATGGCTCAGTGATGAAACCCTGTGCCTTCTTTTCTAGAAAATTCTCGCCTGCCGAGCGCAATTATGATGTGGGCAATCGGGAGTTGTTGGCCATGAAGATGACATTCGAGGAGTGGCGACATTGGCTTGAAGGATCTAAACATTGTGTGGTGGTCTTGACGGATCACAAGACTTTAACTTATCTCGAGTCTGCCAAACGGTTGAATCCTAAACAGGCTCGATGGTCGCTCTTTTTCTCCCATTTTGATTTTGTGGTTTCATACCGTCCGGGATCTGAGAATGTGAAGGCTGATGCCCTGTCAAGGAGTTTTGTGCCTAACTCTCCGGGTGTTCCGGAGCCGGCGGGTATTCTTAAAGAAGGGGTAATTTTGTCTGCCTTTTCCCCTGATTTGCGGCGTGTGCTGCAAAAGATTCAGGCTGATAGACCTGACCGTTGCCCAGCGGAGAAACTGTTTGTCCCTGATTGATGGACTAGTAGAGTTATCTCTGAGATTCATTGTTCAGTGTTGGCTGGTCATCCTGGAATCTTTGGTACCAGAGATTTGGTGGCAGATCCTTTTGGTGGCCTTCTTTGTCACGGGATGTGCGTTCTTTTGTGCAGTCCTGTGGGACTTGTGCTCGGGCTAAACCCTGCTGTTCTCGTGCCAGTGGGTTGCTTTTGCCCTTGCCGATTCCGAAGAGGCCCTGGACGCATATTTCCATGGATTTTATTTCTGATCTCCCTGTTTCTCAAAAGATGTCGGTCATTTGGGTGATTTGTGATCGCTTCTCTAAGATGGTCCATTTGGTACCCTTGTCTAAATTGCCTTCCTCCTCTGATTTGGTGCCATTGTTTTTCCAGCATGTGGTTCGTTTGCATGGCATTCCAGAGAACATCGTCTCGGACAGAGGTTCCCAGTTTGTTTCGAGGTTTTGGCGGTCCTTTTGCGCTAAGATGGGCATTGATTTGTCTCTTTCTTCGGCTTTCCATCCTCAGACTAATGGCCAAACCGAACGAACTAATCAGACTTTGGAGACATATCTGAGATGCTTTGTTTCTGCTGATCAGGATGATTGGGTGTCCTTCTTGCCTTTGGCTGAGTTCGCCCTTAATATTCGGGCCAGCTCGGCTACTTTAGATTCTCCTTTTTTCTGTAATTCTGGTTTCCATCCTCGCTTCTCTTCTGGGCAGGTTGAGCCTTCGGACTGTCCTGGTGTGGATGCGGTGGTGGACAGGTTGCAGCAGATTTGGACTCATGTGGTGGACAATTTGACATTGTCCCAGGAGAAGGCTCAACGTTTCGCTAGCCGCCGGCGTTGTGTTGGTCCCCGACTTCGTGTTGGGGATTTGGTTTGGTTGTCATCTCGTCACGTTCCTATGAAGGTTTCCTCTCCTAAGTTTAAGCCTCGTTTCATTGGGCCATACAAGATTTCTGAAGTTCATAATCCTGTGTCATTTTGTTTGGACCTTCCAGCTTCTTTTGCCATCCATAATGTGTTCCATAGGTCGTTGTTGCGGAGATATGTGGCGCCTATAGTTCCCTCCGTTGATCCTCCTGCCCCGGTGTTGGTCGAGGGGGAGTTGGAGTATGTGGTGGAGAAGATTTTGGATTCTCGTGTTTCGAGAAGGAAACTCCAGTACCTGGTCAAGTGGAAGGGTTATGGTCAGGAAGATAATTCCTGGGTTTTTGCCTCTGATGTTCATGCTGCCGATCTGGTTCGTGCCTTTCATTTGGCTCATCCTGATCGGCCTGGGGGCTCTGGTGAGGGTTCGGTGACCCCTCCTCAAGGGGGGGGTACTGTTGTGAATTCTGTTGTCGAACTCCCTCCTGTGGTCATGAATGGTACTTCGGCGAGTTCTGTCTATGGGCTCCCTCTGGTGGCTATGAGTGAAGCTGTTGCTTTTGAGGTTCCTTACACAGGTGACGTGGTTTATCCTTTGGTTGGCTGCTCTATTTAACTCCTCTCAGATCGTTATTCCATGCCAGCTGTCAATGTTTTTGCATTCGTTCAGTTCGCTCCTGGATCTCTCTGGTGACCTGCCTTCTCCTGCAGAAGCTAAGTTCCTTATAGTCTTATTTTGTTCTCTGTTTTCTTGTCCAGCTGGTTTTCATGATTTTGTCTTGCTAGCTGGAAGCTCTGGGATGCAGAGTGGCCCCTCCGCACCGTGAGTCGGTGCGGAGGTCTTTTTGCACACTCTGCGTGGTCTTTTGTAGGTTTTTGTGCTGATCGCAAAGTTACCTTTCCTATCCTCTGCCTATTTAGTAAGTCTGGCCTCCCTTTGCTGAAACCTGTTTCATTTCTGCGTTTGTGACTTTCATCTTTACTCACAGTCAATATATGTGGGGGGCTTCCTTTACATTTGGGAAATTTCTCTGAGGCAAGGTAGGCTTTATTTTCTATCTCTAGGGCTAGATAGTTCTTAGGCTGTGACGAGGCGCCTAGGTCTGGTCAGGAGTGCTCCATGGCTATTTCTAGTGTGTGTGATAGGATTAGGGCTTGCGGTCAGCAGAGCTCCCACATCCCAGAGCTCGTCCTGTATGAGGTTTAATTATCAGGTGTAGAGTTGTACCCGCTCAGGTGCGTAGGAGGAAACAGGAGGCACATTCTCTTTAATGTCCATGTGGGTTTATTTGCTCCATAAACCAGCAAGACAGGAACAGAAAGGAAAACAGTCCGTACATCAGGCCGACATAGCATAAAAGTCCATAGAAAAGCTCTGCTCTTCTCAGGCCTGTGGGCACACAGGCTGTGCAACGTCCTGCACTCAGGCTCTATCTGAAGCCACAGACCACTCTGTAGTGTTCAGCCTGGACACATGGAAGTCTGTCCACATTGGCAGACTCCCAAACACTCTCTTACCATGTGCTACACATCTCCATTAAGTAGCCTGAAACCACACCCATTGGTGAAGTAACGTCACATGATTAGACATGTGGCTATGACATCACCACAGGTCCTGAAACAAACATAAATAGGCATGGTTATGCCCTTTACCCAGGGGTGAGGAATATGGGTAGCCAGACCCTCCCATCTCTCATAGCTACCCGTAACCCGGACATAAATATCCTAAACAATTCCTTATTGCTTTATGTGCACTAAAGAAAACACTCCGGGTTACATCACAGCGACAAGCCTTCTCTGGGATATATACCTCCCGTCGACTATACAACCTTTAGCCACGCTACACAGGTCATTCCGGGTGCTCCTAACCACCAGGTCATAACAGTGGAGCATCAGGTGGTCGTGGGAAAAGCAATATAGCACCTAAGTCTCGAGTTGTGGAGCCAGGTTCGTCGTCTGGCTACAGAAGGCCTCGAACGCTCCCTTTTCTGGGAGTAGGTAAACCGCTTTTAAAGCCGCAGCAGCAAGAGCAAGTTTTGGCTTTCCTTGCTGACAGCCTCTAGCTCTTTTGCCTCCTCTTCTGAAACTGGTAAATGTAAAAGCAGCGCGTCGTTAGTGGATGTTCACGGTCAGGGACAAGTCGCTTCCTGGTCCTCTTCAGCAAAATCAACAACAGAGAAGGATGTGTCATGCGACACAAGGGGTTACTCCATGGAGCTCTTTACACATACCGTTCCTGGGTTAGAAAGTGAAACAGTTAACAGGCCATGCCCATTACAAATTGAATCGGACATGGAGTGCACAGATGCACAGCCACAGCCAGATTACTATGCTGTTCCTTTGACTCAGACCACAACATTGCCCTTGCAGTGTTCTGATCCAGAATCAGACCCTGATGAGACTATGGTGCCCCGTCACGAACGCTATACCACCGGCTTACACGTTGACACAGAGGAAGTTGCACACGAGATAGAAGAGGAGGTCATAGATGACCCAGTTGTTGACCCTGATTGGCAGCCATTGGGGGAACAGGGTGCAGGCGGCAGCAGTTCTGAAGCGGAGGAGGAGGGGCCGCAGCAGGCATCAACATCGCAACAGGTTCCATCTGCCGGGCCCGTATCTGGCCCAAAATGCGTGGCAAAGCCAAAACCAGTTGGAGGACAGCGTGGCCATCCGGTTAAAGAAGCTCAGTCTGAAAAGGTATCCGATGGTAGAAAGAGTGCAGTCTGGCATTTTTTTAAAACAACATCCAAATGATCAGCGCAAAGTCATCTGTCAAAAATGTTCAACTACCTTAAGCAGAAGTCTAAATACAAGTTGCATGCATAGACATTTAACCACCATGCATTTGCAAGCCTGGACTAAATACCAAACGTCCCTTAAGGTTGTAGCACCCTCGGCCAATGAAGCTAGTCAGCAATGCTACATCCCTTCCGTCACTGTAAGGCTACCATTTCCCGCACCACCTGCAGTGTCTGTGCAGGTTTCGTTGCCAGGTCAAAGCAGTCAGGGTCAGGGAATCACCAGTTTCGTAGTAGGAAACACTGCATGTAGGGCACCGGCAAGAATACCATCTCCAACCGTCTCTCAGTCTGCCATGTCCACCGGCACCCCCGCTAGTTCCACGATCTCCAGCTCTCCAGTCCAGCTCACCCTACATGAGACTCTCGTTAGAAAAAGGAAACACTCATCCTTGCATCCGCGTACACAGGGTTTGAACGCCCACATTGCTAGACTAATCTCGTTAGAGATGATGCCCTACCGGTTAGTTGAAAGCAAAGCTTTCAAAGCCCTGATAGACTACGCTGTACCACGCTACGAGCTACCCAGTCGACACTTTTTTTTCCAGAAAAGCCATCCCAGCCCTCCACCAGCATGTTAAAGAGCGCATCGTCCATGCACTCAAGCAATCTGTGAGTACAAAGGTGCACCTGACAACAGATGCATGGAACAGTAGGCATGGCCAGGGACGTTACGTGTCCATCACGGCACACTGGGTGAATGTGGTGGATGCAGGGTCCACAGGGGACAGCAATATTGGGACAGTTCTGCCTAGCCCACGGTCTAGGAAACAGTTGGCTGTAGCCGTTCGCCCCCCCTCCTCCTCCTCCTCGTCCTCGTCCTCCTGCAGAAGCAAGAGCTCGTCCACAGACCGCAGTCGCACAACCACTCCATCTGCAGCTGCCACTGTTGCACACCAGGTGTCCCATTATGGGGCAGCTACTGGCAAGCGTCAGCAGGCTGTATTGGCAATGAAGTGTTTGGGCGACAACAGACACACCACGGAAGTTCTGTCCGAGTTCTTGCAGAAAGAAATGCAGTCATGGCTGGGCACTGTACATCTTGAGGCAGGCAAGGTAGTGAGTGATAACGGAAGGAATTTCATGGCTGCCATAGCCCTTTCCCAACTGAAACACATTCCTTGCCTGGCTCACACCTTAAACCTGGTGGTGGTGGTGCTTCCTGAAAAGTTATCCGGGGTTATCCGACCTGCTCCTCCAAGTGCGCAGACTTTGCTCGCATATCTGCCGCTCGCCCGTACACTCCAGCCGTATGCAGAACTATCAGCGGCCTTTGAACCTTCCCCAGCATCACCTAATCATCGACGTTGCAACAAGGTGGAACTCCACACTGCACATGCTTCAGAGACTGTGCGAACAGAGGCGTGCTGTTATGTATTTGTGGGAGGATACACATACATGGGCAGGCAGTTGGATGGCAGACATGGAGTTGTCAGGTGTGCAGTGGTCGAAGGTACGAGACATGTGCCAAGTCCTTCAGTGTTTTGAGGAATGCACACGGCTGGTTAATGCAGACAATGCCATAATAAGCATGAACATCCCCCTAATGCGTCTGCTGATGCAAAGTTTGACGCACATAAGGAGCATGCGTCTGCAGCAGAGGAAGAGGAAAGCCTTGATGACAGTCAGCCATTGTCTGGTCAGGGCAGTGTACAGGACGAGGTAGCGGGTGAACAGGAGGAGGAGGACGAGGAGGATGATGGGGATGAGTATTTTTTTAATGAGGAAGCTTCTCTGGGGACAATGGAAATTGGTGGCGTGGCAAGGACAGGTTCAGGTTTTTTGAGGGACACAAGTGATGTAGATTTGCCTATAACTGCCCCTCAACCCAGCACAACCGCAGATTTGACAATTGGAACTTTGGCCCACATGGCGGATTATGCCTTACGTATTCTCAAAAGGGACACACGTATTATTAAAATGATGACCGATGACGATTACTGGTTGGCCTGCCTCCTTGATCCTCGCTATAAAGGCAAATTGCAAAATATTATGCCACATGAGATCCTGGAACAAATATTAGCAACCAAACAATCAACTCTTGTTTACCGTTTGATTCAGGCATTCCCAGCACACAGCGCCGGTTGTGGTTCTCACACGAGCTGCAGGGGGCAGCAGACCAGAGGAGTTAGAGGGGCAGAAATCAGAAGTGGCGTTGGCCAGAGGGGTTTTCTGACCAGGTTGTGGAGTGATTTTGCTATGACCGCAGACAGGACAGGTACTGCAGCATCAATTCAAAGTGACAGGAGACAACATTTGTCCAGTATGGTTACTAACTATTTTTCATCCCTTATCGATGTTCTCCCTCAACCGTCATTCCCATTTGATTACTGGGCATACAAATTAGACACCTGGCCAGAATTGGCAGAATATGCATTGCAGGAGCTTGCTTGCCCAGCAGCTAGTGTGCTATCAGAAAGAGTATTCAGTGCTGCTGGTTCAATATTAACCGAAAAAAGTACTCGTCTGGCTACCCAAAATGTTGATGATCTAACCTTCATTAAAATGAACCACTCCTGGATTTCAAATTATTTTGCCCCACCTTTCCCGGCTGACACCTAGCTTTCCTATGAAAAAGGTCTTGCTTGTGGACTGCTCTGACTGACTTTTCCAATCTCGTAATTTGCAGCAGCTGTTTGTCCAGCGTACGACATGTTTACACCTCCCTAAATGGGCAAACTCCCCCCACGGGGCAGTGGTCTTGCCACTTGGCGCAAGCACCCGTGAGAGTGCCGTTTGTCTGAAGAGGTGGGTGTGCACGCATTTGGTCGACGGCACTGCCACTGGGTCCCTCATAGTACAATAAAGTGTCTCTGGCGGTGGTGGCGCAACCAATGTCAGACACACCATTGTAACATGAGGGGCCCTGGGCCTGTACCGCCGGCCACAAGACAGTTCCCCCCCCGAGCTCAAACAGTGCTATACGATTTGCAAAATTATCTCTCCCAGCTCCACCAATGTTTAGTCTATGCGCTGACATCCTTCAATGCCTGGCACTGACAATACCATTGTGTTGACATGTATGATGCTACTTAAAATAGTCAGGGGCAGTGTCCTATATTTACACCAGTAAATACTTTGCGCCAAATTACTAGGTCTGAAACTCAGCAGAGGAGCCCACCCCTGTACCTAAGTATGCCACCCTTTTGTTTTTTGGTTTTGTTGTATTGCGAGACATTAACATCTATTTATTTTTGGGAGTACTAACTGTCAGACACTCCTTACAATCGGCCTCCGCTGACAACACCAATGCTGCCTGTGTACCCCTGCAAGATAATTCCAAGTGCATAGAGCCTACTTTTGTTATGTTAGGCCTACTAAGTCTGTCTGCGGTCCATAATAGAATTGTCCTTCACTGACCACACCACTGCTGCCCGTGTACCCCTGAAACCTATTTTAAAGTGCCTACAGCCTACTTTTCTTATGTTAGGCCTACTAAGCCTGTCTGCGGTCCCTCTTTCCAATAGTCCTCCACTGACCAGACCAAAACTGGCCGTGTACCCCTGGAACCTATTTTAAATTGCATAGAGCATCCTTTTTTTATTTGTAGGCATACTAAGTCTGTCTGCGGTCCATAATAGAAATTGTCCTTCACTGACCACACCACTGCTGCCCGTGTACCCCTGGAACCTATTTTAAAGTGCCTACAGCCTACTTTTCTTATGTTAGGCCTACTAAGCCTGTCTGCGGTCCCTCCTTCCAATAGTCCTCCACTGACCAGACCAATGCTAGCCGTGTACCCCTGGAACTTATTTTAAATTGCATAGAGCATCCTTTTTTTAATTGTAGGCTTACTAAGTCTATCTGCGGTCCTTAATTGAAATTGTCCTCCACTGACCAGACCAATGCTGGCCGTGTACCCCTGGAACCTAGTTGAAAGTGCATAGAGCCTACTTTTTTTCTTTATTTTATATGTATAAAGCCCATATGAACTACGCTGTACCACGGTACGAGCTACCCAGTCGACACTTCTTTTGTGAGAAAAGCCATCCCAGCCCTCCACCAGCATGTAAAAGTCCGCATTGTCCATGCACTCAGGCAATCTAAGAGTAGAAAGGTGCACCTGACAACAGACGCATGGACCAGTAGGCATGTCCGCGGAAGGTTACGTGTCCATTACGGCGCACTGGGTTAATGTGGTGGATGCATGGTCCACAGGGGACAGCCTACTAAGTCTGTCTGCAGTCCCTAATTCAAATTGTCCTCCGCTGACCACACCAATGCTGCCTGTGTACCCCTGTAACCTTTTTTAAACTGCATTGAGCCAAATTTTTTGTTTAAGGCCTACTACCTGTGTCTGTCTGCGCCACTCAATACAGCTGTCCTCCTCTGAAAAAAGCTGAGCGTCAATTGTCTGGTTTTCAGCCTATAGGAATTTGAAAACTGCATTGGGGCTACTACTTCGGTAGGGCCTACTAACGGTGTCTGCCGCTCCAAGGTGTTCTCCTGGTAGAATTTCCTGAGCTTCAATTTTCAGGCTCTCGTTGAAGAGTTTTTTAATTTAAAAACTGCAGTGGGCCTACTTGTTTGGTTGGGTTCTAGAAACGGTGTCTGCCGCTCCAATGTGTTCTCCAGGTTGCCTTTCCTTAGCTTCAATTTTGAGGCTCTCGTTAAATTTTGTAATATAACAATGCATTTGGCCTACTTGTTTTGTTGGCCCTACTAACGGTGTCTGCCGCTCCTTGCTGTTCTCCACTGAACAAACCAGTGCCGCCTGTTTACTTCGGTTTCCAATTTTGAACTGCATTTAGCCTACTTACTGATTTGGGCCTACTCACTGTGTCAGCCTCTCATTACAGTTGTCCTCCACTGAACAAAGCAATGCCCCCTGGTTAGTCCTGTTACCAATTTTGAACTGCATTTAGCCCACTTTATTCTTTGGGCCTATATCTGTGTTTCCTCCTCATCCTGCCAATTGCCCAGCCAGTGATAGATGAGTCTGCTGGTACATTACCCCAGACCACTACATTCCCCTTGCACGCTGCACAGCCAGAATCTGACCCTGCTGAAATTCAGGTTCCCCTTCCCACATACTATACCACCTTACAAGGGGACAAAGAGGAAGGTGAAGATGAAAGTGCAAGTTCCATCATCAGGTGGGGGGGCATACTCGTTGGCGACATCACTGGCACAGGGCCCCTCATAGTACGGAAAAGTGTCGCTGCCGGTGGGAGGCGCCCCCGCTGTGCAAACACACCACCGTACTTTGAGGGGCCCTGTGCCAATGCCAATGCCAATGAGTGGGCCCCCCCTGCTTGCTCAGATCACAGCACTTGCAAAGTTTAAATACTTACCTCGCCCTGCTCCACTGCCGTGACGTGGTCCAGATTTCCCTGGGCCCACAAAATACTTGAACCAGCCCTACCCCCAACAACTTTAGCCAAATGACCCCCAATGCCTAACTATTATTGTAAGGGAAATTAAGATTGACAAGTTTCATTAAGAAGAATGGATGTTTTTCCCATTAAAATGGGCACTCTAGGTGTTTTCCTGGCCCCCACTCACTGCCGACTATGCTGCCCCATTGACTTGCATTGGGTTTCGTGTTTCGGTCGATCCCGACTTTACGTCATAATCAGCCGATTTCACTCGACCCGACTTTTGAGATAGTCGGGTTTTGCGACTAAAAAGTCAAGGTCGCTCAACCCTAATCCTAAGCATGAGCATCCCACTAATGTGTCTGCTGATGCAAAGTTTGATGCACATTAAGGAGCTGGCGTCTGCAGCCAAGTAGGAGGGAAGCCTTGATGACAGTCAGCCATTGTCTGCTCAGGGAACTCTCCTGGAAGAGGTGGTGCATGAAGAGGAGGAGGACGAGGATGATGGGGATGAATATTTATGGGAGGAGGATGCTTCACAGGGGCCAATAGAAACTTGTGGCGTTGCAAGGTCAGGTACAGGGTTTTTGCGGGTCACAAGTGATGTTGATTTGCAAGAAAGTGCTCCTCAACCCAGCACAAGCAGTGAATTGGCACCTCGAACATTGTTCCACATGGCTGAGCATGCCTTGCGTATCCTAAAAAGGGACCCCCGCATTATCAAAATGATGACCGATGACGATTACTGGTTGGCCTGCCTCCTGGATCCACAATATAAAGGAAAATTACAAAATATCATGCCACATGAGAATCTTGAGCAAATATTGGCTACCAAACAAGCAACTCTTGTAGACCGCTTGGTTAAGGCATTCGCAGCACACAGTGGCGGTGATGGTTCTCACACGAGCCGTAGCGGGCAACATGGCAGAGGTGTTAGAGGTGCACAAATCCGAAGTGGCGTTGGACAGAGGGGTTTTATGACCAGGTTGTGGAGTGATTTCACAATGACCACTGACACGACAGGTACTGCTGCATCGATTCAAAGTGACAGGAGGCAGCATTTGTCCAGTATGGTTACAAACTACTTTTCCTCCCTTATCGATGTTCTCCCTCACAGGTCATTCCCTTCTGATTACTGGGCGTCTAAAATAGACACCTGGCCTAAATTGGCAGAATATGCATTACAGGAGCTCGCTTGCCCTGCTTCTAGTGTGCTATCAGAAAGAGTCTTCAGTGCTGCTGGTTCAATACTGACTGAAAAAAGGACACGTCTGGCTACCCAGAATGTTGATGATCTAACCTTCATTAAAATGAACCAATCATGGATTTCAAATTATTTTGCCCCACCTTCTCCTGCTGACACGTAGCTTGCCTGAAAAATATCTTGCTTTTGGCCTCCTCTTACTGACTTCTCCAATTCCGCCATTTGCAGCTGCTGAATGTCCACCATAGGCCAATTTTATACCTCCCTAAATGGGCTGACTCTCCCCACAGGGCCGTAGACACCACCTGGCGCAAGCTCCAGTGCGAGTGCCGTTTGCCTGGACAGGTGGGTGCGCCCACTCTTGGGCGACGGCACTGGCACAGGGTCCCTCATAGTACAATGAAGTGTCTCTGATGGTGCTGGTGCACAACCAACGTCAGACACACCGTCGTAATATGAGGGGCCCTGTGCTAGTACCGCCGCTCACAAGAGTGTTCCCCCCAGCTCGAACAGTGCTCTACCACTTGCAATACTTGCCTCTCCCTGCTCCACCACTGTGTATTCTGTGCTGTTAAATCCTTCAATGGCACTGCCAATACAAATTTGTTGAAATGATAGATGATAGTTAAAATATACAGGGGCCCTGGCCTCCATTTAGACCAGTTATTACTTTGCGCCTACTACCACTGTCTGCTACTCAGCAGAGGAGCACACCCAGTACCTAGCTATGCCACCTGTTTGGTCCTGTTACCAATTTTGAACTGCATTTAGCCTACTTTTTTATTGTGTGCCTACAAACTGTGTCTGCGCCACTCATTACAGTTGTTCTCCACTGAACAAAGCTAGGCCGCCTGTTTATTCCTGTTACCAATTTTGAACTGCTTTTAGCCTACTTTTTTATTTTGGGCCTACTAACTGTGTCTGCGCCACTCATTACAGTTGTCCTCCACTGAGCAAAGTTAGGCCGCCTGTTTAGTCCTGTTACCAATTTTGAACTGCATTTAGCCTACTTTTTTATTGTGGGCCTACTAACTGTGTCTGCGCCACTCATTACAGTTGCCTCCACTGAACAAAGCAATGCCGCCTGTTTAGTCCTGTTACCAATTTTTAACTGCTTTTAGCCTACTTTTGTATTTGGGCCTACTAACTGTGTCTGTGCCACTTATTACAGTTGTCCTCCACTGAACAAAGCCAGGCCGCCTGTTTATTCCTGTTACCAATTTTGAACTGCTTTTAGCCTACTTTATATTTTGGGCCTACTAACTGTGTCTGCACTACTCATTACAGTTGTCCTCCACTGAACAAAGCTAGGCCGCCTGTTTAGTCCTGTTACCAATTTTGAACTGCATTTAGCCTACTTTTGTATTTGGGCCTACTAACTGTGTCTGCGCCACTC
This sequence comes from Ranitomeya imitator, assembly GCF_032444005.1. Taxonomy (NCBI): domain Eukaryota; kingdom Metazoa; phylum Chordata; class Amphibia; order Anura; family Dendrobatidae; genus Ranitomeya; species Ranitomeya imitator. The sequence goes on from NC_091284.1 coordinate 461,590,492, forward strand.
ATTACAGTTGTCCTCCACTGAACAAAGCTATGCCGCCTGTTTAGTCCTGTTACCAATTTTGAACTGCATTTAGCCTACTTTATTATTTGGGCCTATATCTGTGTGTCCTCCTCCTCATCCTGCCCATTGCCCAGCCACAGCTAGATGAGTCTGCTGGTAAATTGACCCAGACCACTACATTCCCCTTGCACTCTACACAGCCAGAATCTGACCTTGCTGAAAGTCAGGTTCCCCGTCCCGCATACTATACCACCTTACACGGGGACAAAGAGGAAGGTGCAGATGAAAGTTCCTTCATCAGGTGGGGGCATACTCGTAGCGACGTCACTGGCACAGGGCCCCTCGTAGTATGCAAAAGTGTCTCTGGCAGTGGGAGGCGCCACCAGCCGTCAAATACACCTCCGTACTATGAGGGGCCCTGTGCCAGTGCCAACTAGTGGGGCCCCCTCTGCTTGCTCAGGATCACAGCACTTGCAAAGTTGATTTACTTACCTCTCCCAACTCCACCGCAGTGACGTATTCCGCGTTTCCTGGGCCCACGAAAATCTTGAGCCAGCTCTACCCCCCCACAACTTTAGCCAAATGACCCCCTGTTTTCAATGCCTAACTATTATTATAAAGTAAATTAAGGTTGACAAGCTTAAGAAATAAAAATTGATGTTTTTGGCATTAAAATGGGCACTATAGGTTTGATTCCCGATTGACTTACAATGAATTTCGTGTTTCGGTCGGCCCCTGACTTTTCAAAATAATCGGCCGATTTCACCAGACCCGACTTTTGACAAAGTCGGGTTTCGCGAAACCCGACTCGATCCTAAAAAAGTAAAAGTCGCTCAACTCTACTCACAACTAGTTCCACCAACAAATCAATGTAATGCTGAGCTGTTAGTATACATGAAATGAAGGATAAAGAAATCTGGGTACCATACTTTATGCCACACCATTCCATAATCTAAGAAGCAGGACTGATGTAAGATTTCCTTCCGAAATTCATTGACCTCATGCCACCTCTCACAAAGGCTTATGTGAGAGGTGGCTGATGTGCCTAAATAATGTATATCCCCAACAAGTGACCCAATTTTGGAAACTGAACCCCCAAGGAATTTATTTAGATATGTGGTGAGAATCTTGAGCCTCCAAGTGCCTTGCAGAAAATTATAACGTTGAGTTGTGAAAACCCAAAAAAAAAAAAAAAAAAAAAAAAAAAAAAAAAAAAATCACACTTTTTACGCAAAAATGATCATTTAGCCCTCAAATTTTTTTATTTTCACAAGGGTAACATGAGTACGCTAACACAGCATATGTGGGAGAAAACCACTGTTTTGGTGCATGATAGGGCTCGGAAGGGAAAGAGTGGCTAGAGAAGAGCCAACCTTTCAGGGTTGGGTTCAGTTCCGGTTTGCCAAATGGACCTCCGTTCACCGAACAGTTTGCCACAGTTCACATGAGTTACAAGCAGCAGTCATATCTACTTCCATAACAGCTGACTGGTTCTCACTGACTCCTACTGTGGTCTGTAAACATAGTTTATGACCATTTATAAAAAGTGTTCAAAGTGCTGCCCATTGTGTTGGATTGTCAATACAACCCTCTTTTCCCACTCGTGACACATTGATAACAACACCGCAGATGAAATGCTAGCACAGGCTTCCAGTATCCGTTGTTTCGTATCTTCACAGCAAAGGCAATTGCCTTCAGATGTCCCCAAAGATAAAAGTCTAAGCGGGTCAGATCCGGAGACCTTGGTGGCCACTCAACTGGCCAATGATGACCAATCCACTTTCCAGGAAACTGTTCATGTAGTAATGCTCAGACCTGACACCCATAATTGATGGTATGGTGTGGTATATGTGATACAACGATAGTGGGGCCAGTCTTCATCAATTGAAACCTCAATGTCACTGGATATCTGAAATTGTTACATGATGATGTGCTGCCCTCTTTATGCACTGAAGATGGCACGTTACCTGAGTTTTTCCAGCAAGATGGTGCACCACCACATTATGGGTGTCAGGTCCGAGCATTCCTATAAGGAATCTGACCACCTTAGTCTAGCATTTCTTTTGCGTGGTTACTATCAGTGTGTCAAGAGTGGGACAAGAAGGTTACACTGACAATCCAACGCAATGGACAGCACTTTGAACACATTTTATAAATGGTCATAAACTTGTAAATAACTCATGAAAGAATAAAGTTACGTTAAAACCAAGTACACCATTGTTTTTCTTGTGACATTCTCAATAAGTTTGATGTGTCACATGACCCTCTTCCCATTGGAAAAAATAACTTTGGATCCAAAATGGTCGACTTCAACATGGCTGCCATGGTCACCATCCATCTTGAAAAGTTTCCCCCCTCCCATATACTAATGTGCCACAAACAGAAAGTTGATATTACCAACCATTCCCATTTTATTTAGGTGTATCCATTGTGAGGCAGTGACCGGTGTCATATGTGAGGGTTGCTATGTGTACCCCAGGATGCGCTCAGAAGTGTATTAGATCCACTGGAGTGCCTTGTGTTCACAGTAGGGTGTCTGTGAGTCATAAGGCAGAATAAAAGTAAGTTTGAACCTGGTGAACCTATTTGACCAAGGAATTGTTCAAGAAAACCGGTTTGGGCTTTTATTTTTTTAAACAAACTGCAGGAAGGTAGTGGGGCTGGTCCATTTCTTCCATCCCAGATCTTACAAGTGGCCCATGGCCACAAAGTCTGGTGGAGAGTTAGAGAGTAGAGTGGAGAGAAAGTCAGGTCAGGGTTAAGATAGTTTGCCTCTCTTTGGTTTTGGGGTGGCTATTTAATGCTTGTAGTTCCTGGGTCCAGTGTCGGTAATACTTCCAATAACTCTGCTAGGGATTGCTGACCCAGGTTACTCGTTTGTAATCATTGTGCTTCTGTGCGTGTGAGCTTTTCTGTGTATGACCCAGTTCGTCCTCTGACTTCTGCCTCTGTGTTCTGCTCTTTACTGCTCTGTCCTGGTTCTCTGACCCCTTGGCTCATCTCGGTTCACTCGCTGTCTCATCCCTAGGTACCTCACTCTCGTCTGGCTTTGACCCTTGGCTCTCCATTTGACTATGTTTACATTTTGTGCCACTTATCCCATGCTCTCAGCTGCTTCCCCATCCTCACACGTGGTAGTTCCGCCTCCTGCAATCACGTGACTGTTTAGTGTCAGGTCCTGTGCACACTGTGTTCTTTAGCTCTCACACTCCCTTCACTCGGTTCTGGGCTCCCTGCAAGCGCCCCCTAGGCTCCTCTGGTGACAAAAACCGTGTGTCATTACATAAATAAGGTAACAAACTTGTAAACAAATCTCACTACAACTACATCTAATTATATCTACTGAAATACTCTTCTACATTAATATTGTAACACCAAGAATAAGAAGTAATGGGATTATAGATATTACAGGATAAATAGATATGTTAGTGATATGCAAATTATGAAGAAATGGAAATATTATATTTGAAACATCTCAGGTTTTTTAAATAATGAGTGCCATCCTGAATGCATTTGGGCATGCAAATCATGCTGGCAGCTAGTGATGAGCGAGCATGCTCATTATTCAAGTTTCTCCGAGCATGCTCATGTAGTCTCTGAATATTTCAGCAATCCCCACATGTAGTCAAGCTGTCTAGCAGCCATGCATGTCTAGTCAGAATGTGACCAGGAGTATGCATATTGCATACCTGCGATCACATGACCACTTGGTCTTTCCACTGGCACCAGAGAATCCTGACAGTGTGCATTGTGCACACTGGGGAATTTAAAAATCTGCAGTGAAATAGAGTAACACTAAGCCTCCTTTGCAAACTCTGGCCAATGTATTAGCAGGGAGGTGGCAGAGGACATAATTTAGCATATGTTCCATCCTTCATCTTAATCACAACAGGATGATGTAGTTTCTGATAGTGACACCGTCAGCTAGAGTCAGCGTTCAATTTAACTCTTTTGCTGCCTTAACAGTTAATGTTGTGCATAGTGAAATTTCAAATATATCAAGGACACCTGCTTCTATTCTTCCCCTAAGTCCTACAACCCACTGCCCTCAGGTGCTAAGAACATATCAACTGAATGAAGTTTTTCTGGTTGACTATCTTGAAAGACTTGAAGAGTAAGCATTTTTTTTGGAAGACATGGTGCCAGAGGAGATGGCCAAAATGATTCTCATGACAGTCTGTGCCAAAGTAGTAGGAAACTCTCCATGGTAGTAGCACTCTTATACTGGATAAATATAAGGGTGGACAAACAGCGTTGACTATTTCAACCACAGAGGCACCTGTCAGTCGAATCATGGAAGAAAATGAAGATGATGATGAAATTTTAGGGGCAGTTGAAAATGCATATTAAACAGGAAAATCTGTAATCCCTAATCAGTTATGCTTTTGCACAGAGAATTGTTGCCAACCATATGTCTGACCAGGAGAACTATTTCCACTCCTTACAAAATCAACATTTCTACTTGTGTGCTGCCCCTCTGTAAGACAGGTCAGAAAGAGGAACATTGTCAGAAAAGGCAAAATTGCTTGACTTCCATAATTGTCATCTTTTTTACTAAAATTATACATTTTTCTCAAAATTGTTCAGAAGTTTGAGATATTGGAATTGTCATATTAGCATGAAAATCTTTGATCCCTAATTGATAAAGTTTTTGTACAGTAGATGGTTGCCAACGGCATGTATGACCAGGTCATCACGAAGCACTCCTTGCAGAGTCAACATTTATCAGTGTGCTGTCCTTGCACAGAGCAGATCAGAAAGGGCTAAATTGTTTATAATTATCCATCCAGACATCTTTGAAATCTGAAATTAAATGCATTGTAAAAACATTTCATTTTTTTTCCCAAATTATTAACAATTTTTTGAGGTGGACAAATTTGCATATTATCATGATAATATCAGTTTTCGATTCAGTGAAGTTTTTGCAATGGATAGTTTATGACCTTATGTATGACAAGGTGACCCATATGTGCTCTCTGCAGAGTTAACACATCCCCAATTGTTCAGCACCAAAAGGGTAGGTTAGAAAAGAAAAAATGACCAGAAATGGACAAATTGTTTAAAACTTTCAGTATCAAATTCTTTTAATTCCATAAGTGTGATTTTCTTTCACAAAATTAAGAATTTTACAAATAACTGATACAGCAGCAGAGCCAATGACAATACATATGTACAATAGACGAGATGGTTTATCTGCTGGTGCAAAAACTGATGCAAATCAGCAGAGTTTCACTACTTAAAGGGCCACTGTCACCCCCTCCAGCCGTTATAAACTAAAAGAGCCACCTTGTGCAGCAGTAATGCTGCATTCTAACAAGGTGGCTCTTTTAGTTTTGTGTTCATGTATTACTAAAATAAAGCGCTTTGAAACTTTTCAAAAATACCTATCTTTGTCCACGGAGGTGGGTCTGAAGCCTCCTCTGTGAAGCGCCCAACTGCCGTCACTCATCTCTTCTCGGGCGATGGTCGCCGCCCCCCGCGCGCTGTTCTTAAATCCGGCGCCTGCGCTGCGCGTGCCTGCCTGGGGCAGGCGCATTGAGAATTGGCAGTTTTACTGAATCCCCTCCCCACACTGTGTTATGCATTATGCACAGTGCGGGGCTGGGATTCCTTGGCATGCGCACTGCGCTTGTCAGATGCTCCCCCAGGTTCCCCGCCTTCCAGCGTCGGTCTGTGCAGGAATCTGCCCAGGAATCCCAGCCCCGCACTGTGCATAATGCATAACACAGTGCGGGGCAGGGATTCAGTAACAGGGTGGCCGCACTGCCCGCACAGGCGCAGTCAGGAAACCGGCATCTGAGCTATGACTGCCAATTCTCAATGCGCCTGCCCCAGGTGCCGGATTTAAGAAGAACAGCGCGCGGGGGCCGGCAACCATCGCCCCAGAAGAGATGAGTGACGGCAGTTGGGCGCTTCACAGAGGAGGCTTCAGACCCGCCTCCGTGGACAAGGATAGGTATTTTTGAAAAGTTTCAAAGCGCTTTATTTTAGTAATACATGAACACAAAACTAAAAGAGCCACCTTGTTAGAATGCAGCATTACTGCTGCACAAGGTGGCTCTTTTAGTTTACAGCGGCTGGAGGGGGTGACAGTGGCCCTTTAAACAACCAGGTTCAATGATACTTAGACTCTGTGTCCTTTCTCAAGCATATAACCTGAGCCTCAATCACATGGATTTATAGGTAAATAAAAAGGACCAGTTGCAAGAACTGGCCCAGAGTCCATCATATCATCCATTCTATAGTACTGCGTGCCCCATCCTAACTCTATCATGCAGCTCCTGTCACAGACACTGCACAGCCATTCCAGTCACACATCTCTTCTCTGCCAACTGTGATTCATAGTGCTAGACAGTACTACTGATGCTGGAAAACATACTTTCATGTTTTTGTACCATCGAGAAACAGCTCTCAAAATAGGACTAATATTTTAAAAGCCTTGATGACAACAATCCATAATTTGTCCATGTTCAAAACAGAATTCCTGTTTTATCTACAGAGAAAAAAAGAGTTAATTTTTGGGAGACTTGATAAAGAAAACTTTCGTAATTGCCTACTCATTTTGCGATTATTCAAATCAGTTGCATACCTTAAAATAAGATATTTTTTCACTTCTATATGAGAGACCATTAGTTTTGTTGCTCTAATTATATGGATTTTTTATTGGTTGGCTTATGAAAAAGCTATCACTTGCAAAGCTCTTTATACACAAACATGAATAATTGTTGCACTCATCCATGTGTAAATGCAGGCTCGGACTGGCCCACAGGGTAGCAGGGGATTTCCCCTGTGGGCCCCTGTGCAGATCTGGGCCCCCATCCCCACTATATGGGCATAATTCACTTGATTCACTCTGCAAAGAAAAAAGCAGCATCTCGTCAATCATTAACCAATCTACCCAGTGTATTATTATAAATAGAGATATAGGTACTTTTGTGAATGAGCGTAGTGTAATATTTGTATGCAGGTGAAAAATGGGCCCCCACAGCCAATGATACTGGTGGGCCCTTGGCACCCCAGTCCGACACTGTGTAAATGTCACACCTTTTTTCCTTTGCACCACCTGCCGATAAAATACAGCAAGACATAGATCTGCTCCCCCAAAAAGGGATAATTTTTTGATCATTTACATAATTTAGGTAGCCTAAAATGTTTGATGATATTACTGTGATTTGTTAAATATGCAATTCTCATAGAAAAGAAAGCGGATTGGCACATACCGTCCCGTGCAACAAAATCCTTTATTGTGGCATCGTCATACCAACCGCAGCCAGATAAAACAGTGGAGCAAATACAGATGACGATCGTTTCACGCTTACATTGCGCTTCAACAAGACATTAGTGTATCAGTGCGCAGCATATCATCTGCATGCGCAAATGCATGCCAAAACGCATGCAAACACATGGTTACGCTGCATTTTTTTTTTATCAGCATCAGCTTATGCATGATGCCAAAAAAGCGCTGCGTTTGCTGTTTTTGCATGCGTTTGTGTTGTTTCTGCGCATGCGTTTGAAATTTCCATGAATATTGGTATGCGGCAAATGCTGTTCCAGGATAATTTCCTTGACAAAAGCCACACCCAATGGGCCTGTCTGATGGGGATTCTGTATATAGACCCTACACAGATGAAATCTTCATCTTTTGCTGCTGTATCCAGCTGCAAGATGGATCTTGGCATGGAGAGCTTCTATCGTAATCTGGATTTGGCAATGAAATTGGCTTTTGCCTTCGCTGTGGCTTGTGAAGAAAAAAGAAGAGACAGATGGAGAAGATGTTGTCGTCACTTCTGGCCATACCCCATCGTTGAAGTCCAAGAGAGCCATGGAGCCTACCACTCGTTGCACACTGAGCTGTGTGAAAACCCGGAGAAATTTTTCGACTACACGAAGATGTTGGAGCAGAGCTTCCTGGAAAGGTGTGTTCACCTGAGTGAACCCACTGTCCAGTAAATCTCCAATCACTTCATCCCATCCTTTAAGATCAAGCTTAAGTGAGTAAACTTGGACATGACTGACCACTCCCAGACCCTCTGTCCCTGGCGAGAAGACCCAGCAAAAGCAGTGGCAGAGGATTGGGAGAGGGGAAAACCTGATGGACAGGCTGCCTGTTCCCAGCCTGTGAAGCCTGCCCGGTTGCTTCATCGCTGGCGGATGATTGAAAGTGTTCCACGGCTGTTGATGAGGGATCTCTCCAACTGAGGCCGATTCAGGTTCTGTCGTGCTGCTCCAGGTTCTGTGTGAAAAATAAATGAAAAGCATTAGTTAAAAAAAAAACATTTTAAAAACATTTTACAAGGCGTCAACATATCCTGTAGAACTGAACAATTCAGATGTTAGATAATTAAATACAGCACAAAGATACTCACATTTGATGAGCAACCGCAGGCCTCAGGAAATCCAGCATGCAACGGTATTTGTATTTCGATATCTTTGGAACAGCACCACTTTGAACCTGAATCTCCTCTCTCATATCTTTATTGAAGTGATCCTTCATCGAACGCCAATGGACTTTTACTCTCTTCACTGTGAAGGGGGAAAAAAATTTAAATAAATTGGAAAACAATGCACCTACATTTACAGGTTCACTGCCGTGTCAGACCACATTGCAATACTTACGGAAATACTTTTTGATTTGTGTGGTGGCATGGTCCCAATTAGCCAAGAGCGATCGGGCAGCTTCTTCCCAGAGTCGTTGAATCACTACTGAGTCAGAATGTTGACGATCATGGGTGTCCCACAACGCTACTCGCTCTTGCTCAAGATGAATCAGTTGATCATTGTCAAAGATAGCTTCCTCATGTTGTGGAAACTCATCTTTAAAACTATGACTTAATTTTTTATGTAACACTTAAATCAAAAACAATCAAGACTACTTACACGCCATCATTCCACCTCAGGAACTCAGGCCCGATGTCCCTGGGAAGAATGAGCACTCAACTGCTCTGGCTGTTCAGCACCGGAAGTGTCTTGTAAAGAAAATACATGATGTTGATATATGATTTATGTGTCGTATTGACAGTCATTACATACCAATCAGTATAGCAAATATACTCACTTCATATGTGTCTTGTCCACTCTGGGAAGACTTCAGGTCTTCACTCGAGGACAAGTTGGAATAGAAGGCTGCAAGACAGAGTTCACACTGCATAACATGACAAACACAAAGAGACAGAGTACAGACTGCAGTGAAAGAGACAGACATTTTCATAGCTTCAACACTCACATCCAGAGTCTTCAGATGAAAACCAGAGTCTTGGTAGCACTTCCAGATTGTTGTGATCACTCCAATAGTCTTCAGAATACTGGAATTACAGTGTCCACATCCCCTTTTTATACAGCTTGGATTTTTGAGTGGCTGAAACCAGTTCCTGGACATGTTCAGTCTGAAGTCTGAATGCATCCATGTGCATATCCATGCATACCAATGTGTTACCATAGACAGTAATGCATTGTTAATATGCACTCAACTGCATACGTATGTCTGTGCATATTTAACGCCTCAAAAAATGCAACATGTTGCATTCATTGGACACCGCGAAACGACGCACAGGGACACATCCACATACATCCGCATACAAACTGATACCAACGCATGTCCCTGTGTACACAATGTTAAAGTTAGGTACGCAAGACGCATGCGGACAGTACGCAGGCCTACGCTGCACAAAAAAACGCTAATGTTAAACCGGCCTAATTCATGTATAGGGTACTACATTGATTATTGTGTGACCTATCATATGGTTTCTGCCAAATTATTCGCTACTTTGGTTGTTAACAGTCAACGCTATAAAAAAATTGTTCTGCTTTTTTCCCCCCTATGTTTATGAAAATGCTCCAGATGAAATAATTTTTGGTTTCTATATTTCTGATAACTTGCATTTGTTTCAAGCTAATGTACATGAAACTTTGCAAAATGTATTTTTATAACTTTAAATGTTGAGCCTCATCAAACTCCTCATAGCTTTGCAGGTCCCTCTGGAGTTTCATGCTGTGCATCATTTTAGAAGCTGTTTCATTTCTGCTGTGACAACTCATTTGGGACCATAGGAGGGAATTTAATAAATCAGAATTGAGTAAGTCAGAGCAATTTAGGTAATTTCTATTAAATAAAATAAAACATATAACACTGAAGTTAAAATCTCTAAGAGGTAGTGGTTAGTGATGGATGGATGGACTTGTGAATGTTTGGCTCTGTCGGGTTCTGCCAAACTTTAAAAAAAAAATTTCAGAACTGTACCCGAACTCAAACCTGAACTCATACCCCATTCAAATGAGTGTGAGACCCCAACATACAATGTTTTCCACTCTGTCATGTGTATGACAGAGCAAAAAACACCAGCTCTGATTGGTGGTAACATTGCACGTTATCGCCGGTCACAGCGCTGCAGTTACCATGCAGTAACACAGATGACAGCATGTGAGCCAGCAGCTGTGACTGGTGGTGTAAAGGTTACTGCTGATCACAGGTGTCGGCTGATGAGAATACTACTATTGTCATTGTATGACTTGTCTTGCTGATAGCAGTGAGAGCGGGCATACAATGATGAGTGTATTAACCATCTGGTGCCTTTCCATTTAGCTAATAAATAAAAGAAAATAATAGCATGGGGTCTCCTCTATTCTTGATAATTAGTGTAGGTAAAACTGGCAACTGTGAGTTGCAACCCTCAGCCATCAGCTTTATCTTGGCTCATTATAAAAAAAAGAGGGGTCCCCATGCCATGTTTTTTTAAAATATTTAAATAAATAATTGTAAAAAATTGGTGGGGTCCCCCATTCTTTGTAACCAGCCAATCTAAAGCAGATAGCTGGGGGCTGGTATTCTCAGACTGGGAAGGGACCATGGATATAGGCTCTCCCCACCCTTAAATAGGAGCCCGCAGCAGCCCCAGAGAAGGAGCATCCACTAAATGAGCCAATTCTGGTGCTTAGCCGGGCTCTTCCCCTGTGCCATGGTGCAGTGGCAAGTGGTGTAAAAGTTTTGGGGTTGATGTCAGCTTTGTAATGTCAGCTGACTTCAAGCCTAAGGGTTAGTAATTGGGAGGTGTTTATCAGACATCCCAATTACTAACCACATAGTCAAATGAAGTCATTTATTTGAAATAAAAAGTCCCTGACCCTCTTTTATGAGTTTGTTCTTAAAAAATAATTAAAAACAAAGCTAAGTTATGCTCACCTTTCTCCCGGTAATCCATTAATGCCTATTTGCTCATCATGTGTCTTGTCAATGAACTTTTACACTGCTGATCAGGTGATCATTTTGGCGCTGTTATTTGAACTATTTGTCTATTTAAAGAATGGGGTAAACTGTATTGACGTTCCTGTGGTGTTTCCTGATGAAGGAGTCTTGAACTTGAAATGCGCAGAATAAAAAAAAGCCACTTATACTAATAATTCTGGAATTCTAGTGATTCAGCAGCGCAGAAATTTATCACAATTATCCCAATCTGTATCTAATGGCTGGTCCTTCCTGGATTCGTGAATCTACTGCAGCGAATCCTTTCAATGCTTCAACTCAGCTACATCTTGTGAGTGCAATCCTATCGGTTAACCTTTTAACCTTCTCAGATAAGACACTATTTGCGCTCTTTCCTTCAACAGTTTTTATAGGATTTAATGCTCATGTCAGATGATGACCTGGATGGCTTAGTGAGTAGTCATTTTTTAGCTTGGATCCAGGGCAAGACAAAGTAGAGTCCGAACAGCATTCTGACACTCGTCATCAGTAGGGTTGAGCGAAACGGGTCGAACATTTTCAAAAGTCGCCGACTTTTGACAAAGTCGGGTTTCATGAAACCCGATCCGACCCCTGTGCGGGGTCGGCTATGCGGTACGCGACTTTCGCGCCAAAGTCGCGTTTCAATGACGCGAAAAGCGCCATTTCTCAGCCAATGAAGGTAAACGCAGAGTGTGGGCAGCGTGATGACATAGGTCCTGGTCCCCACCATCTTAGAGAAGGGCATTGCAGTGATTGGCTTGCTGTCTGCGGCGTCACAGGGGCTATAAAGGGGCGTTCCCGCCGACTGCCATGTTACTGCTGCTGATCTGAGCCTAGGGAGAGGTTGCTGCCGCTTCGTCAGAAGCAGGGATAGCGTTAGGCAGGGTCCATTAACCACCAAACCGCTTGTGCTGTAGCGATTTCCACTGCCCAACACCACCTTCGGTGTGCAGGGACAGTGGAAGCTACTTTTTTTTTTTTTCCCCTCAGCGCTGTAGCTCATTGGGCTGCCCTAGAAGGCTCCCTGATAGCTGCATTGCTGTGTGTACGCCGCTGTGCAAACCAACTGCTTTTTTCAAAGCACAAATCCTCTTGTTCCTTCCTTTCTGCACAGCTATCTTTTTGGTTTGTACACACTTTTTATTTAATTTTTTTTTGTGGGAGATTAAGATTGGCATTTCTGCTAGAGTGCCATCCCTGTCTGTGTCATCTCTCACTCAGTGGGCCATAGAAAGCCTATTTATTTTTTTGCTTGATTTGGGTTCTAAAATCTACCTGAAAAAAATCACTACATCAATCAGTGGAAGAAAAATATTGGCCTCAGGGCTTGTGTGCCACTCCTTACTCCTGTGTGTGCCATCTCTCAGTGGGCCATAGAAAGCCTATTTATTTTTTTGCTTGATTTGGGTTCCAAAATCTACCTGAAAAAAAAAAAAAATCACTAAATCAATCAGTGGGAGATAAATATTGGCCTCTGGGCTTGTGTGCCACTCCTGACTCCTGTGTGCGTCCTCTCTCACTCAGTGGGCCCTACAAAGCCTATTTTTTGTTTTATTTGTTTTCTAAATTCTCCCTGAAAAAATCATTTTATTTTATTTGGTTTCTAAATTATTCCTGAAAAAAATCATTTTTTTTGTATTTTTTTTTTCTAAAGTCTCCTTTTTTTAAAAAAAAAAAAACAAATCAGTGGGAGATTAATATTTACATTTGCGCTTCAGTGACAGTCCTGCGTGTGTGGCATCTCTCTCATTTGTTGCCACCAACAACAGAGTGTGTAACATTGTGCCTGATTTTCGTTGTGGTCTCACCCACCTGTAAAGGGGTAGCTAAATCATACTGAAGTTATAGCTCACCGTGTAAGTCGTGTGACTGCAACAAACACCGTTAGTTTGGTAACGTTTTTAAAACAATGAGGAAGTCTGGTGGAAGAGGTCGTGGCCGGGGGCGTTCATTGTCAGCTGGTAATGAGGGTAGTGGTAGTGGTGGAGCATCAGGTGGTCGTGGGAAAAAAAATATTGCACCTAAGTCTGGAGCTGTGGAGCCAGGTTCGTCGTCTGGCTACACAAGGCCTCGAACGCTCCCTTTTCTGGGAGTAGGAAAACCGCTTTTAAAGCCGGAGCAGCAAGAGCAAGTTTTGGCTTATCTTGCTGACTCAGCCTCTAGCTCTTTTGCCTCCTCTCGTGAAACTGGTAAATGTCAAAGCAGCGCGTCGTTAGTGGATGTTCACGGTCAGGGACAAGTCGCTTCCTTGTCCTCTTCAGCAAAAACAACAACAGAGAAGAATGCAGCAGGCGACACAACGGGTTACTCCATGGAGCTCTTTACACATACCGTCCCTGGCTTAGAAAGTGAAGCAGTTAACAGTCCATGCCCATTACAAGTTGAATCTGACATGGAGTGCACTGATGCACAGCCACAGCCAGACTACTATGCTGGTCCTTTGACTCAGACCACAACATTGCCCTCGCAGGGTGCTGATCAAGAATCAGACCCTGATGAGACTATGTTGCCCCATCACGAACGCTATACCACCGACCGACAAGGTGACACAGATGAAGTTGCACACGAGCTACAAGAAGAGGTAATAGATGACCCAGTTCTTGACCACGATTGGCAGCCATTGGGGGAACAGGGTGCAGGCGGCAGCAGTTCTGAAGCGGAGGAGGAGGGGCCGCAGCAGGCATCAACATCGCAACAGGTTCCATCTGCCGGGCCCGTATCTTGCCCAAAACGCGTGGCAAAGTCAAAATCTGTTGGAGGACAGCGTGGCCATCCGGTTAAAGCTCAGTCTGCAATGCCTGAAAAGGTATCCGATGCTAGAAAGAGTGCAGTCTGGCATTTTTTTAAACAACATCCAATTGATCAGCGCAAAGTCATCTGTCAAAAATGTTCAACTACCTTAAGCAGAGGGCAGAATCTGAAAAGTCTCAATACAAGTTGCATGCATAGGCATTTAACCACCATGCATTTGCAAGCTTGGACTAACTACCAAACGTCCCTTAAGGTTGTAGCACCCTCGGCCAATGAAGCTAGTCAGCAACGCAACATCCCTTCCGGCAGTGTAGGGCCACCATTTTCTGCACCACCTGCAGTATCTGTGCAGGTTTCTTTGCCAGGCCAAAGAAGTCAGGGTCAGGGAATCACAAGTTTCGTAGTAGGAAACACTGCATCTAGGGCACCGGCTGCAACAATACCATCTCCCACCGTCTCTCAGTCTGCCATGTCCACCGGCACCCCCGCTAGTTCCACGATCTCCAGCTCTCCAGTCCAGCTCACCCTACATGAGACTATGGTTAGAAAAAGGAAGTACTTAGCCTCGCATCCGCATACACAGGGTTTGAACGCCCACATAGCTAGACTAATCTCGTTAGAGATGATGCCCTACCGGTTAGTTGAAAGCGAAGCTTTCAAAGCCCTGATGGACTACGCTGTACCACTCTACGAGCTACCCAGTCGACACTTTTTTTTCCAGAAAAGCCATCCCAGCCCTCCACCAGCATGTTAAAGAGCGCATCGTCCATGCACTCAGGCAATCTGTGAGCACAAAGGTGCACCTGACAACAGATGCATGGACCAGTAGGCATGGCCAGGGACGTTACGTGTCCATCACGGCACACTGGGTAAATGTGGTGGATGCAGGGTCCACAGGGGACAGCAAGTTTGGGACAGTTCTGCCTAGCCCACGGTCTAGGAAACAGTTGGCTGTAGCCATTCGCACCCCCTCCTCCTCCTCCTCGTCCTCCTGCAGAAGCGAGACCTCGTCCACAGACCGCAGTCGCACAACTACTCCATCCGCAGCTGCCACTGTTGCACACCAGGTCTCCCATTATGGGGCAGCTACTGGCAAACGTCAGCAGGCTGTATTGGCTATGAAGTGCTTGGGCGACAACAGACACACCGCTGAAGTTCTGTCCGAGTTCTTGCAGAAAGAAACGCAGTCGTGGCTGGGCACTGTAGATCTTGAGGCAGGCAAGGTAGTGAGTGATAACGGAAGGAATTTCATGGCTGCCATCTCCCTTTCCCAACTGAAACACATTCCTTGCCTGGCTCACACCTTAAACCTGGTGGTGCAGTGCTTCCTGAAAAGTTATCCGGGGTTATCCGACCTGCTCCTCAAAGTGCGTGGACTTTTCACTGACCTCCTATTATCCCGTCTGTTTAAGAATTTAATACAATGAGCGTGGACTTTGCTCACATATCCGCCATTCGCCCGTACACTCCAGCCGTATGCCGTATGCGTATCAGCTTTCTTTGAACCTTCCCCAGCATCGCCTAATCATAGACGTTGCAACAAGGTGGAACTCAACACTGCACATGCTTCAGAGACTGTGTGAACAGAGGCGGGCTGTTATGTTTTTGTGGGAGGATACACATACACGGGCAGGCAGTAGGATGGCAGACATGGAGTTGTCAGGTGTGCAGTGGTCGAAGATTCAAGACATGTGTCAAGTCCTTCAGTGTTTTGAGGAATGCACACGGCTGGTTAGTGCAGACAACGCCATAATAAGCATGAGCATCCCCCTAATGCGTCTGCTGATGCAAAGTTTGACGCACATAAAGGATCAGGCGTCTGCAGCTGAGGAAGAGGAAAGCCTTGATGACAGTCAGCCATTGTCTGGCCAGGGCAGTGTACAGGACGAGGTAGCGGGCAAAGAGGAGGAGGAGGACGAGGAGGATGATGGGGATGATTATATTTTTAATGAGGAAGCTTTTCCGGGGCCAGTGGAAATTGTTGGCGCGGCAAGGCCGGGTTCTGGTTTTTGGAGGGACACAAGTGACGTGGATTTGCCTGAAACTGCCCCTCAACCAAACACAACCACAGATTTGAGAACTGGAACTTTGGGCCACAAGGCGGATTATGCCTTACGTATCCTCAAAAGGGACACACGCATGACAAAAATGATGAACGATGACGATTACTGGTTGGCCTGCCTCCTTGATCCTCGCTATAAAGGCAAATTGCAAAATATAATGCCACATGAGAACTTGGAACTAATATTAGCAACCAAACAATCAACTCTTGTTGACCGTTTGCTTCTGGCATTCCCTGCACACAGCGCCCGTGATCGTTCTAACACGAGCTGCAGGGGCTAGCAGACCAGAGGTGTTAGAGGGGCAGAAATCAGAAGTGTCGTTGGCCAGAGGGGTTTTCTGACCAGGTTGTGGAGTGATTTTGCTATGACCGCAGACAGGACAGGTACTGCAGCATCAATTCAAAGTGACAGGAGACAACATTTGTCCAGTATGGTTACAAACTATTTTTCATCCCTTATCGACGTTCTCCCTCAACCGTCATTCCCATTTGATTACTGGGCATCAAAATTAGACACCTGGCCAGAATTGGCAGAATATGCATTGCAGGAGCTTGCTTGCCCGGCAGCTAGTGTCCTATCAGAAAGAGGATTCAGTGCTGCAGGTTCAATACTAACAGAAAAAAGGACTTGTCTGGCTACCCAAAATGTAGATGATCTAACCTTCATTAAAATGAACCACAACTGGATTTCGAAATCTTTTGCCCCACCTTGCCCGGCTGACACCTAGATTTCCTATGTAAAGGTCTTGCCTGTGGACTATTCTGAACGACTTTTCCAATCTCGTAATTTGCAGCACCTGATTGTCCAGCATCCGACATGTTAACACCTCCCTAAATGGCCAAAGTCCCCACACGGGGCCGTGGTATCGCCACTTGGCGCCAGCACCCGTGAGAGTACTGTTTGTCTGAAGAGGTGGGTGTGCCCGCTTTTGGTCGACGGCACTGCCACTAGGTCCCTCATAGTACAATAAAGTGTCTGGCGGTGGTGGTGCGCACCCAACGTCAGACACACCGTTGTAATATGAGGGGCCCTGGGCCTGTACCGCCGGCCACAAGACAGTCCCCCCCCCCAGGTCAAACAGTGCTCTACCACTTGCAAAATTTTCTCTCACAGCTCCACCAATGTTTAGTCTATGCGCTGACATCCTTCAATGCCTGCCACTGACAATACCATTGTATTGACATTTTTCTTATGTTAGGCCTTCGATGCCTGTCTGTGGTCACTCCTTCCACTAGGCCTCCACTGACCTGTCTACTGCCGCCCGTGTTCCCCTGGAACCAATTGTAAATTGCCTACAGCCAGGCCAATTTATTATGTTAGGGCTTCGAAGCCTGTCTGCGGTCCCTCCTTCCACTAGGCCTCCACTGACCTGTCTACTGCTGCCCGTATTCCCCTGGAACCAATTGTAAATTGCCTACATCCCAATTTTTGTTATGTTAGGCCTTCGAAGCCTGTCTGCGGCCCGTTTTTCCACTACTACTACACTGACCAGGCCACTGCTGCCCGTGTTCCCCTGGAACCAATTTTAAATTGCCTACAGCCAGCCCAATTTATTATGTTAGGGCTTCGAAGCCTGTCTGCGGTCCCTCCTTCCACTAGGCCTCCACTGACCTGTCTACTGTTGCCCGGGTTCCCCTGGAACCAATTTTAAATTGCCTACAGCCAGCCCAATTTATTATGTTAGGGCTTCGAAGCCTGTCTGCGGTCCCTCCTTCCACTAGGCCTCCACTGACCTGTCTACTGCCGCCCGTGTTCCCCTGGAACCAATTGTAAATTGCCTACAGCCAGGCCAATTTATTATGTTAGGGCTTCGAAGCCTGTCTGCGGTCCCTCCTTCCACTAGGCCTCCACTGACCTGTCTACTGCCGCCCGTGTTCCCCTGGAACCAATTGTAAATTGCCTACAGCCAGGCCAATTTATTATGTTAGGGCTTCGAAGCCTGTCTGCGGTCCCTCCTTCCACTAGGCCTCCACTGACCTGTCTACTGCTGCCCGGGTTCCCCTGGAACCAATTTTAAATTGCCTACAGCCAGCCCAATTTATTATGTTAGGGCTTCGAAGCCTGTCTGCGGTCCCTCCTTCCACTAGGCCTCCACTGACCTGTCTACTGCTGCCCGTGTACCCCTTGAACCAACATCAGAAAATATAAAAATAAGTATTTTGCTTATAAAAAAGAAAATACTGGAGAGATATCAAATGCAGACATTTTAACATTAAAAACAAACACATACAACAAAAATCTGGTACAGTACTAAAAATGGCCACCAGCTACAATAACTTTCTCCTGCAAGTAGTTAACTGAAAGTTTTTCTCAATTTAACCCTGCTGTTCTGTTTAGATTTCACATACACTTGTACTGTTCCCGGTCATTTTTGACCGTCCTTATAAAATAATCATTTTTAGCTAATCTAAGTGGGTTTTTTTAAACAGTTTTTGCACTATTATATTGCTTGTGAAGATGGTTGTTCAAATACCAGAAAAAAAAATAAATACAAAGCTTGTTTTATATTTTTTTTATATCCAAAAGGGAACAT
Organism: Ranitomeya imitator; assembly: GCF_032444005.1. Classification (NCBI taxonomy): domain Eukaryota; kingdom Metazoa; phylum Chordata; class Amphibia; order Anura; family Dendrobatidae; genus Ranitomeya; species Ranitomeya imitator. The sequence continues at coordinate 461,609,057 of NC_091284.1, forward strand.
GGTATTTTTTCGATTTTTGTAAAAATTGATTATTTTTGCAGATAAAAAAAAAATCTTGATCTAAATGTTAACTATAAGTAATAATATCAAACATTATGTAGATATACTTTTTTCAAAGGCAAAAAAAAAAAAAAGCTTTTTTCTCTATAAAATGGCAAAAAACGTTGTTTTTTTATACACTTATACTGTTCCCGGTCATTTTTGACCGGACCTAACATCCTCGTCTGTATCGGAGTCGTTTATAAACTCCTCCAATTCAGCTTGGGTGAAGTGTCTTCTTCTCATGCTGTAAGGCATCACTGTTGAATGAAAAAATAAAATATATCCATAAACAATGAATGAAAAAAAAAATCAAAACAATTTCGCAACAATACACACAATAACGTCCCGTCACACATTGAGATATGCCCTGTGATTATGGTGCTGGAGCGTCGCAAACAAAAATGAGGCATGCACTCATTCTATCACAGCAGTGAGAATATGTACTCATAAGCAGACATTGAGTCTACACAACCCTAATGCTAACCCCCTATCACCCATTCTATCACAGCAGTGAGAATATTGAATAATTTTAGAATAAAAGAATAATTTATCTGTAACATACCTGTAAAAATGGGACTTCAGAGCTCTGACGTCTGAACCTCTGCTCACTCTGTGTTGTCTCCAGCTGAACTGAAACTCTACACTGCTATGTTATCTGTCTACAGATAAGATCAGAGCAGACACCACCCTGCAGCAGGAAAAAGCTCACAGTACAACACTTTAGGTGAATTCTGCTTAGGACAGCATTGCACAGTGTAATACTGTACAACCAGCAAACACATGGAAAATCAGAAAATCATGATTTACAATATGAAATGTTGACAACTGAATGGAACTAGATCTATATGAACAGCAGGGTAAATAAAAACCAGTGAAATAAATTGCGCATAGCTATACTGGAAGCGAATCCGTCGGCTGTATCGCAACTTGAAAATGTTGGTATGTGTAAATCTTTTCTGACCAAAAGTAGTCAGATACATTGATAAATAGTAGTAGATGCAATATATAGTTCAAAATGAGGTGATAGCACCTTTATTTTTGTCAAAAATTGTCTGGAGAGCTGAATAAAGGCCTATCGGTCATTTTTGACCGAACAGTACAAGTGTAAAAAAATTGTACCAAATAAAGTAAACAAAAATTAAAAAAAAAATTCCCACAGAGAGTACCCCCCTAATGACGAAAAGTCAGGGAGCCTCAAGTCTCAGAATCACACGCTGAATTTTTATAAAATTATAGAATTTCAAAAACGGTCATTTTTGACCTAACAGAACAGCAGGGTTAAAACACAGATATGGCATCCACCGAGTGTTGTCCTGTCGCGTCTTCTTTATATTATTGCCAAGAAGATGCAAAACAATGAAAATAATAAAATCATTATTTACCAAAAAAATAGAGTAAGTCAAAACCACATTGCAAATAAACATTCATTACAAATAAAGAAGCAGGGCGCGTCCGAGGGTGAGTATATACCTAATAAGAATATAATCACCCTCGGACGCGCCCTGCTTCTTTCCGACAGCCTTCCTTCCTAAGAATCAGCCCTTCCGTGGTGTAGAGAGAGGGTGTGTTACACTCCAAGGTGTTCCCCAGGTTGCCTTTCCTGAGCTTCGATCTTCATGCTCTCGTTTAGTAGTTGTCGGAAAGTAGGCTGCATTAGGCCTACAAATTGGGTATGGGGTTGAGAGAGATGGTGTGTTACACTCCAAGGTGTTCCCCAGGTTTCCTTGCCATTGCTTCGGTCTTCCGACTCTCGTTTAGTAGTTGTAGAAAACTACACTGCATTAGGCCTACAAAATGGGTATCGGGTGGAGAGAGATGGTGTGTTCCACTCCAAGGTGTTCTCCAGGTTGCCTTTCCTGAGCTTCTATCTTCAGGCTCTCGTTAAATTGTGGTTAAATGGAACAACTGCATTTGGCGTACTAGTTGGTTTGGGGCCTACTAACAGTGTCTGCCGCTCCTTGCTGTTCTCCTGGTTTCCTGTCCTGAAATTCCGTTTTCAGGCGCTCGTTAAGTAGTTGTTAATGTTAGACTGCATTTGGCCTACTAGTTGGGTTGGGGCCTACTATCGGTGTCTGCCACTCCTTGCTGTTCTCCTCCACTGAACAAAGCTGTGCCGCCTGTTTACTACGGTTGCCAATTTTGAACTGCATTTCGACTACTTGCTGATTTGGGCCTACTCTCTGTGTCAGCCTCTCATTCCAGTTGTCCTCCACTGCAATGCCCCCTGGTTATTCCTGTGTTACCAATTTTGAACTGCATTTAGCCAACTTTATTCTTTGGGCCTATATCTGGGTTTCCTCCTCATCCTGCCCATTGCCCAGCCAGTGATAGATGAGTCTGCTGGTACATTGACCCATAACGCAACATTCCCCGTGCACGCTACACAACAACATTGTGACCCTGTTGAAAGTCAGGTTGCTCTTCCCGCATACCATACCAACTTACACGGGGACAAAGAGGAAGGTGCAGATGAAAGTGCAGGTTCCTTCATCAGGTGGGGGGAGGAATACTAGTTGGCGACGTCACTGGCACAGGGCCTCTCATAGTACGCAAAAGTGTTGCTGCCGGTGGGAGGTGCCCCCGCCGTGCAAACACACCGCTGTACTTTGAGGGGCCCTGTGCCAGTGCCAATGCCAACGAGTGGGCCCCCCCTGCTTGCTCAGGTTCACAGCACTTGCAAAGTTGAAATACTTACCTCTCCCTGCTCCACTGCCGTGACGTGGTCCAGATTTCCTGGGCCCACTAATTACTTGAACCAGCCCTACCCACCACAACTTTAGCCAAATGACCCCCAATTTCAAATGCCTTCCAATTATTATAAGGTAAATTACGCTTGACAAGCTTCATTAAGAAGAATGGATGGTTTTGACATTAAAATGGGCACTCTAGGTGTTTTCCTGGCCCCCACTCACTGCCGACTATGCTGCCCCATTGACTTGCATTGGGTTTCGTGTTTCGGTCGATCCCGACTTTACGTCATAATCGGCCGATTTCACTCGACCCGACTTTTGAGATAGTCGGGTTTCGCGAAACCCGGCTCGACTCTAAAAAGGTCAAGGTCGCTCAACTCTAGTCATCAGACGTCAACCTCTGAGGGGAGGTGTTCCCGATGAGACTCAGATATCTGAAGCTCACGTGGACTGTACTGTGCTGTCAGAGTAGGAAGAGGAGGGTGACTCCAAGGGCAAGGAATGTGACAACACCCCCCAAGGCTCTGTTCTAGGACACCTACTCTTCTCGATCTATACACTTGGCCTGGGACAACTCATAAAGTCCCATGGATTCTAGTACCACCTTTGTGCTGATGACACTCAGATCTACTTTTCCGGCCCAGAAGTCACCTCTCTGCTGTCCAGAATCCCGGAGTGTCTATCAGCCATATCCTCCTTCTTTTCCTTTCGCTTACGCAAATTCAATGTGGACAAATCTGAACTCATTATCTTTCCTCCATCACATAGATCTTCCTTACCTGACCTCTCTATCGCAATTAACGACATCACGCTTTCCCCCGTACCGGAAGTCTGCTGCCTCGGAGTAACCCTTGACTCTGCCCTGTCCTTCAAACCACACATCCAAGCTCTTTCCACCTCTCGTCGCCTCCAGCTCAAATATATCTCCAGAATCCGTCCTTTCCTCAACCCTCAATCTACTAAAATGCTTGTGCATGCCCTCATAATCTCCCGCCTTTACTACTGCAACATCCTTTTCTGTGGCCTCCCTGCTAACAACCTTGCACCTCTCCAGTCCATCCTAACTCTGATGCCTTACTAATTTATCTCTCTCCTCACGACTCCTCCGCTTCCCCCCTCTGCAAATCTCTTCACTGGCTCCCATTCCCTCAGCGTATCCAGTTCAAATTACTAATACTAACTTACAAAGCCATCCATAACCTGTCTCCTCCATATATCTCCGAACTAATCTCCTGATTTCTTCCCTTCCCTATCTTCGTAATCTCCGGTCCTCCCAAGTCCTCCTTCTCTCCTCCACACTTATTCGCTCCTCACCCAACCGCCTCCAAGACTTCTCCCGAATATCCCCCATCCTCTGGAATTCTTTGCCCCAGCACATCTGACAATCAACCACATTCGTATCCTTCAGACGGAACCTGAAAACCCACACCTCATCAGGAAAGCCTACAGCCTGCACTGACCCCGCTGCCTCCTCACCTCTACTGAAGCTACTGCATCACCAACACCAGAGCTCCTGCAACCCTCAACCAATTTTCTCCTTCCCTACCATCCTGTAGAATGTAAGCCCGCAAGAGCAGGGTTCTCGCCCCTCTGTATCAGTCTGTAATTGTTAGTTTGCTTACTTAAGTGATATCTATAATTTGTATGTAACCCCTTCTCATGTACAGCACCATGGAATCAATGGTGCTATATAAATAAATAATAATAATAACACAGATGATGATGAGGTTTTAGATCCTAGTTTGAGTGAACATAGAGGCACACAGCTGAGTAGGTCATCTGAGGAGGAAGACGAGGAAGTTACGTTGTGCTATAAGTCACAGACACGTAGTGATGCAGCCACGACGAGCAATGCATCCTCAGCCACAGCTGTGGCTGTGACCAGGAGCGTCCATGGGTCTGCAGCTTGCAGGAATGGCAAGGGTTCCCTAGCCTGCGCCTTTTTTGACACTGCAAAGGATGAGCCAACTCACGTAATTAAACAGACTTGCAAAAAAATGGAATTGAGGTAAAAAAAAAGTGCAATAATTGGACTACTACATGTATGAACCTTCACACTGTGGGAATCCCACTGTGCAAAAATGAAGACCAGTGGACCTCAACAAACTTTAGCTGCCCCATCAATAGCATCTGCTGCTTCTTCTTCCTCTGTTACCATGCGAACTATTGAGACGCAGGTCTTCGACCAGAGAAACTATGGTTCTTTACCTGCTCCAGTCACGTTGACTGAGAGCCCACCATCAGCTGTATAGGAAGCGGACATCCCTGCTGTTTTTGACCGATCTCAGAGAACGAGCCAACATAACTTTCTCAATCCACTGTAACATCTCCGCCTGCTCCTCTTTCACGGTACTACAGTTTGTCTGGTTCAATGTACTCCACCCTCTCTCAGCACTGCAGCCAGCCACAGTTCTACAGTTGTAGTCACACAAAAGATTGTTTCCTCCTACACATGACAAAGCTAAGAGGTTGAACTCCACCATCTCCAATCTGTTGGCCACAGAAATGCTGCCTTTCTGCCTGGTAGTTCCCAAAAGCTGATGGCCATTGCCATCCCACAATACCAATTACCCAGTCGCCATTACTTTTCAAAGAAAGCTGTGCCTGCACTACACCAATATGTCAAGGTGTCAGGACTCTGAACATTTTTTATTACCTTTTGCGCATTCCTGCCTTCTTTTAAGATGATGTCTTTTGTCTCATGTGCTTCTTGTCCTCCTGCTTTATAATTCCATCCCAGCCTTTAGAGTGTGCTAGAGTATTCTGTGTCCAGCTCCTGACCCTGGTGGCTTCCTGGCTTTCTACCTGCTGCTGAGAACCTGTGTGGATATTCTGTTTCTCTGCTCTCAGAGTTTCTGCTGCATACACCAGTTTGCAGTATTCATACTGCTTCTGGCTGCTCGTGTTGCTCACACCTACATTTGTGATACACGTAAGCTGTTGCTGCTCTGCAAATACCTGAGACTTCTTACCCTGGCCTCCTTGGATGAATTAATACATTATTCGAACTGGTATAGATATATATATATATATATATATATATATATATATATATATATATATATATATATATATATATATATATATATATATATATAGATAGATATATATATATATATATATATATATATATATATATAGATAGAGATATATATATATATATATATATATATATATATATATATATATATATATATAGTGTGAGACAGCGCTCACTGCATGTGTTGGGGGAGACTCGCTTGGGACGGGATTCAAGCACACAGGAACGGTTTTTAACAAAAAAAAGTCTATGCGGTTTATTAAAGAGTCATAAACCGTATCACGAACAGTTCATTACATTACCGTATCAGGACATCACATTAAATTTCATGTCATTAGTTTGCGGCAACTAAGCACGCTGGTCCTGTTCTGATCAGTTGCTGTGGGTGACTGCACAGTTCATGAAACATCATAAGCACCAACAGTCTATGGAGGTACCTTACGGGAGCTCCTGCTCCACCTGCTGACTCCTTGTCAGTCCACTCTTCCTGGCGAAGGACGGTAGCTTCCCCAACACAGACCGTCCAGGTCCACGGTCTCTCAGGTGCTTCCAGGAAGACTCCACTCACAGGGGCTTCTAACACAGACCGTCCAGGACCATGGTCTCCCTGTACGCTATTCAGGATGTCTGTCCCCATCTGGGACCGTCCAACACACAGGCAGATGGCCTGTCCAGGTGCTATTCAGGACATTCATCCAACACCCAGGCCACCAGGTCCAAAGCCCCACCATGTGCTATTCAGGGAGATAGCACTCCCAACACATAGGCTTTTCCAGGACCATCAGCACAGACCATTCATGTCCAAACACTCTCAACAACATGTGACCCACACCCACATTATGAAGCTCTAACCACCCCCACAGGTGGGAGGTGTGTGTGGCTAGTTAGACCAGCCCAGCTCTCAGAACTAGCCCTGCCAGCACAATTTACTTGTTGGACTACAGGTCCCAGAACATCCTTACTTCAGGCTGACAGTGCATAGTGTCTTCCTCAATGACACACGTACAGGCCATTCACAATACTGCCAGATTTTAACTCATTACCACCGTTATGCCTGCGATTGCCATGCATTCCTATGGCCTCCATGTATTCTGGGGAGGAGATCATGCAGCACCCCCTATCTGTAACAGGGGTCACTGCATCACTATATATATATAGTATATATATATATATATTTATATATATAGTACAGAGCAAAACTTTAGACACACCTTCACATTTAAATATTTTTCTGTATTTTCATGACTATGAAAATTGTAAATTCACACTGAAGGAATCAAAACTAGTGCTGAGCGATACCATCCGATATTCGGAAATATCGGTATTGGATTGGATCCGCCGATATAAAAAAAATATCGGATATCGCCGATACCGATACCCGATGCCAATGCTCTGCAGCAAGGCTCCGCAGATGACCTAGAGAGACGTCTGCAGCTGATCCAGCAATACCAGGAGCGAGCCGAGCGAGAGGCCCGAGCCGAGCGGGAGGCTGAGAGAGCCGAGCACCAAGCCCAGCGAGAACATGAACGGGAGATGCTCCGGCAGGGGGGGATGCCCTCCACCGCCCAGAGCCGTGAGCCCAGCAGCGCTCAGATACCAAAGCCCCGGCCCGATCACTTCCCTGTTATGGAGAAGGACGAAGACTTGGACACGTTTCTGCGGGCCTTTGAGAAAGCCTGCAGACAGTACCGGCTGCCTACAGATGAATGGGCACGATACCTGACACCAGGGCTGAGAGGCAAAGCTCTGGAGGCGTTTGCTGCCCTCCCTCAAGAACAAGATGGAGACTATGAGGCCATCAAGCAGGCCCTGATAGCAAAGTACCAGCTTACACCCGAGGTGTACCGTAGAAAGTTCCGGACCCTCCAACGTGGCCCACACGACAGTTACAGTGATGTGGTGCATGGACTGGGGACCCACTTTGACCAGTGGACCCAAGGACTGTCAGTGACCACCTTTGCACAGCTGCGAGACCTGATGATCAAAGACCAGTTCTTTCATCTTTGCCCAGCTGAGGTGCGACAGTTCGTGATGGACAGAGAACCCAAAGACGTGACGAAAGCAGCGCAGATTGCCGATGCCTATGAGGCCAACCGTAGATCGGAAGTGCGGAAGCCAGTCACCACCAGCTGGAGAGGGGGTAAGCCTGCAACCAACGCCAGTATCCCTGCCAGCCAACACACCAGAGGTCCTGGCCCCGTGGCCAACAGCACCAGACCTACCACCGAACCTCGCAAGTGTTACACCTGCAATCAGACTGGTCATCTCAGTTCCTCCTGCCCAACCAAGCAGAAGAACCCCCCAGCCAAGGCCCCAGGGACTAATGCAGCAGTTCTTTTGGTGGGTGGTGTGGTTGGGAGGGTGTGTGACAACGTACAGCACGTCACGGTGGGAGGCCATGTTGCTACAGGCCTCAAGGACACCGGGGCTGAACGAACCCTCATCCGACCCGAACTGGCGGCCGCTGAAGAAATCATTCCGGGGAAAACCCTAACTGTCACTGGGATTGGGGGCATCAGCTGTCCCTTACCGATAGCCCGGGTTTTTATTGATTGGGGTGCTGGGAGCGGGGTGAAGGAAGTGGGGCTGTCTGATAATTTGCCCACTGATGTTTTGTTGGGGACTGATTTGGGGAGGATGGTTGCATACTACGTTCCTGACACCCCTCCCCAATCTACTAACGAGGGTAACGTTAACCTTGATGATGATGATGATGGGAAATCGCATGTGTTACCTGACCATGCTTTATCTTGTAATGATGCATCTAATAACCATTTTTTTCCTAGGATTGATGGTGAAAATGTTGTACCTGTGCCAGCTGAACCTGATAATGATTTTTCTGTGAAGGTTAATGTGTCCATAGGTACAGGCGTGCCCAGCCATGTCACTCTGCAGAGTGAGACGGCTGAGGAACCCCTAACAGGGGCAAGTGTCGGTGCTACAGGAAATGGGGAGATGCATGGGAACCGTGAGGAAGGTGATGCCATGAAAGTGACCAGTGCCACCGAGGAAGGTAACTGGCCCATAAGTAGCACTGCCCCTGGAGTGTTGGGGGTGGATGGGTCTGTAGAAACCCCCGGGGAGACCGCCTACGTAGCTGCTGTCACCCGCAGTCAGAGTGCCCGGAACGCAGATAACTGTCTGCCTTCCGGACCCTCCTCAGTCACCACTGTGACTGAACCAGAGGTGGACCCAGAGCAGGTCAAAGAGGGTTCCCGTGGGGAAGGGACCCTGACATCGCTGCTGGCTTTCCCTAGCCAGGAGTTGCAGGCTGCTCTGCACACATATGCGAGCCTAGAGAGTTTGAGGCAACTCGCCGAGACGCCCACCTCCGAGACTGATAAGGAGAGGGTGTTCTGGGAACGAGGAAGGTTATTGTTGTGAATTCCGCTCTTGGGCTCCCTCCGGTGGTTGTAAGTGGCACTTTTGTGAGTTCTGCTCTTGGGCTCCCTCTTGTGGTTTCAAGTGGTATTGCTGCTCCTTGGAGTTAGCTGTCATCAGCTGCCTCCACTTATCGTCTCTTCTGCTCTACTATTTAGGCCTGGCTGTTCCTTCAGCCAGTGCCACTTGTAAATGGTTTCTGGTTGGATTCACATCTCTTTGGATTTCCCTGTTTTCCTGATCAGTTCATCAAAGCTAAGTTCTTGCTTGATCTGTTCTGTTCACAGATTGTGGACTTATCCGTTCAGTGCTTTCTATGTTTGTCCAGCTTATCAGTATGAATTAATTCTGTCTTGCTGGAAGCTCTGGGAAGCAGATTTACCCTCCACACCTTTAGTCAGGTGTGGAGATTTTTTGTAAACTCTGCGTGGATTTTTGTAGTATTTTATACTGATCGCACAGTATTCCATCCTGTCCTATCTATCAAGCTAGACTGGCCTCCTGTGCTCATCCTGGTTTCATTCTGTGTATGTCTTTTCGCTCTCCACTCACAGTCATTATTTGTGGGGGGCTAATCTATCCTTTGGGGATTTTCTCTGAGGCAAGATAGTTTTCCTGCTTCTATCTTTAGGGGTAGTTAGCTCTTAGGCTGTGACGAGATGCCTAGGGAGAGTTAGGAGCATTCCACGGCTGCTTTTAGTGTTGTGCTGAGCTTAGGGACTGCGGTCAGTACAGTTACCACTTCCTTCAGAGCTCATTCCATGTTGCTCCTAAACCACCGCATCATAACAGGTTATACCGGGAGACAGTACCCGGAGAATCACAAAAGGAGTGGTTGAGGGAAAGACAGCTGGTCGTCCCGCAGCAATTCCGGGGTGAGTTGTTGCGGATTGCCCATGAGATCCCGCTAGCTGGACACTTGGGGATCAGCAAAACTAAGGCCCGGCTGTCTCAACACTTCTATTGGCCTAAGATGGGGACAGATGTGTCAAACTACTGCCGCTCCTGTGTCACCTGTCAAAGAGTGGGGAAGGCGGGGCCTGCTCTTAAGGCTCCCCTGATCCCGTTGCCAGTGATAGAGGAGCCTTTCCAGAGGATTGCGGTGGACATTGTGGGCCCGCTGGCCATCCCCAGCAGCTCTGGAAAGCAATACATCCTTACTGTGGTAGACTACGCTACCCGGTACCCAGAGGCAGTAGCTCTGTCGTCAACTAGGGCAGATAAGGTGGCGGATGCCCTGTTGGCTATCTTCTCACGTGTAGGATTTCCCAGGGAAATGCTTACTGATCAAGGGACCCAATTTATGTCTCGCCTAATGGAGGCTCTCTGTAAGAGAATGCAGGTGAAGCACCTGGTATCGAGTGCGTATCACCCACAGACCAATGGCTTGTGTGAATGCTTCAATGGTACCCTCAAACAGATGCTACGCATGCTGGTTGAGACTCAAGGGCGTGACTGGGAGCGGTACCTCCCACACCTGCTGTTCGCTTACCGAGAGGTTCCGCAGGCCTCGATGGGGTTCTCCCCCTTCGAGCTCCTGTACGGCAGGCGAGTCCCGGGACCCTTTGGGTTGGTAAGAGAGTCCTGGGAAGAGGAGCCGAACCCTTCTGAAGTGTCCATAGTGGAGTATGTCATGCGCTTCCGTGACAAGATGCAGACCTTGACGCAGTTGGTGCACGACAACATGACACAGGCTCAGGCTGACCAGAAGCACTGGTACGACCAGAACGCCCGGGAGCGGACCTACCACGTGGGTCAAAAGGTGTGGGTGCTGGTCCCCGTACCAACGGATAAGCTTCAGGCAGCCTGGGAGGGCCCGTACATCGTCCACCAACAGCTCAACCCGGTCACTTACGTGGTCACGCTTGACCACGCTCGGGGTAGGCGAAAGGCCTTTTACGTCAACATGATGAAATCTCATCACGAACGTGAACCTTTCGTCCTACCGGTCTGCAGCTTGCCCGAAGACGGTGAGGAAGACACCCACCCTTCCGGGTCGTGTTCTCCAACCGACCTGGGAGGACTCAGTTAGCAGTCCACGAGGTGGACACCGGGAATCACGCCCCACTACGGCGAACACCCTATCGAATCTCTGACCAGGTGCAGCAGATTATGCGCCAAGAGATCGATGAGATGTTACAGCTGGGGGTGATTCGATGGTCCAAGAGCGCGTGGGCATCACCTGTAGTTCTCGTGCCAAAGAAAGACCGGACCACCCGATTCTGTGTGAACTACAGGGGGCTCAACGCCATCACAGCCTCTGATGCGCACCCAATGCCACGCATCGAGGAGCTGCTGGATAAGTTAGCTGGTGCAGATTACCTAATAATAATGGATCTGAGTCTAGGATAATGGAAGATTCCCCTGAGCCCCGAGGCGCAGGAGAAGTCCGCCTTTATCACACCCTTTGGACTGTACGAGTCCACGGTCATGCCCTTCGGCATGAAAAATGCCCCTGCCACTTTCCAGCGGATGGTCAACCTCCTGCTTCAGGGACTGGAGAAGTATGCCGTGGCGTACTTGGATGACATTGCCATCTTCAGTTCCTCCTGGAAGGAACACCTGCAGCATCTCGAGGAGGTGCTCAGGCGAATTCACCAAGCAGGACTGACTATCAAGCCCGGAAAGTGCCAGATGGGCATGAGGGAGGTTCACTACCTGGGGCACCGGGTAGGCGGGAACACCCTGAAGCCAGAGCCGGAGAAAGTGGGCGCGATCGTGAACTGGCCCACTCCCGTGACCAAGAAACAGGTGATGTCCTTCTTGGGCACTGCAGGGTACTATAGGCGCTTTGTACAACACTATAGTAGCCTGGCAAAACCTTTGACGGACCTCACCAGGAAGAAGCTACCCCACATTGTCAACTGGACAGATGGCTGTGAGGGGGCCTTCCAGGCGTTGAAAACCGCACTGTGCAACGCCCATGTGTTGAAAGCAGTTGACAGCAGTCGACCGTTCTTGGTGCAGACCGACGCCAGCGAGTTTGGCCTTGGTGCTGTGCTCAGCCAGGTTGACTCAGAGGACCAAGAGCACCCCGTGCTATACCTGAGCCGGAAACTTTTGCCGAGGGAAGTGGCCTACTCCACCATCGAGAAGGAGTGCCTGGCCATAGTCTGGGCCCTGCAGCGCTTGCAGCCCTACTTGTACGGTCTCCCCTTCACTGTGGTGACTGACCACGACCCTCTGTGCTGGCTAAACGCCATGTGTGGAACCAACGGCAGGTTGCTACGCTGGAGCCTTGCCCTTCAGCAGTTTGACTTCACCATTGAACACAAAACGGGCAAAGAGCATGGGAATGCAGATAGACTGTCCCGCCAGGTTGAACCTACTGAGGTGCCCATGGAGGCATACCGTGGGGTTCTACCTCCCTAGCGCACCCCTGAAGGGGGAGGTGTAAGGAAAATGTATATCATAAGTTAGTTCTCTTGCTAGCCTGCGTGGGCTAAGCCCCCCTTCTTGGAGTGATGCTGCAACAGTTTGTAGCTTCAAATTCCTGACTTTCAACTCCCAAATCCCCCATCACTAGTGTTGAGCGATACCTTCCGATATCGGAAAGTATCGGTATCGGTTTGGATCGGCCGATATTCAAAAAATATCGGATATCGCCGATACCGATACCCGATCCCAATGCAAGTCAATGGGACCAAAATATCGGAATTAAAATAAACCCTTTCTTTCCTTGTAGGTTCATTCTACATGAAGGAAAACAACTAAGAATAATGTAGGATGTATGGGGGAGGTGGCGGAGACATTAAAGGCAATGAGGATTAGTCCAATCAAATAGAATAGCATGATTTTTTTTTTTTTTAAAGACGTTCGGATTGAAAAAGATATTGACTATGTAAATTTTTTTTATTTTGTCAGATATTGATGTTTCACTATTCCACGACCTTCCCCTTCTTATTTTTCCTTTTCCCACACTTTCTTCTTCATCATCATCAGCATCTTTGACATCAACTTCTTCACCTTATTCATCTTCTTCTTCATCTTCTACCTATTTTTTTTTTTTATTACATTCTTCATATTCATTTTCTTCAACTATTATTATTCTTCCTATTCTACATATTCTTTTTATTCCACTGTTATTATTCTTCCTATTCTACTTCTTCATCATATTCTCATTTGTGACAGGCATTCCCGTAGTTGTTATCTATAAAAGTTGGAAGATTACACCTTCCGTTCTGCCAGTCACAAAAGTTACATTTGTCCGCGTTCAGTTTGGCCTGCAGCATCAGGCTTTATCCAGGGGCACCACGAGGAGGAACGGACTCACCCCCATACACTGCTTAGTCTTCTTCTGCATATAATTTAGATAATATCTTTTGCTCTGATATTAAGTCTTATGCTTAATGTTCTTCTGCTCTTTGTTCTGCAGCCTCTTGTTCTTCTGCTTCTCGGTCTTCCATGTTGTCGTCTCCAGGGTCGTCGTCTCCAGTGTCGTCATCTCCGCCGTCGTCGTCTCAGCCGTCGTCGTCTCCGCCGTCGTCGTCTCCGCCGTCGTCGTCGTCGTCATCGGGGTGGTCTTCCGGGTCGTCGTCATCGGGGTGGTCTTCCGGGTCGTCGACGTTAGGGTCTTCAACTTGGAAATGTAGCAGAAGGTACAAGAAGGCTGAGAAAATGCCAAGAACCAGCTGATGGAACTGGAACTCGGATGGCTACCCGAAGGTTCAAGAGCCTATGGAACTACCGAGGACCAGCTGACGTTACTGGAACCCGGTTACTAAGCAGGAGGTACCCGTGCTAAAAAGCACTACCAAGGACCGCCTGACGTTGGCGGAACTCGGATACCCAGAAGGAGGCACCTAAGCCAAAGGCTCTGCCCGGAACCAGCTGACGTTACTGGAACCAGGATGGGGAGCAGAAGGTACAAGAGCAAAAGACACTGCCGAGAACCAGCTGACGGTACTGGAACCCGGATGGGTAGCCGAAGGTCCAAGAGCCAATGGAACTACCAAGGACCAGCTGACGTTACTGGAACCCGGTTACTAAGCAGGAGGTACCCGTGCCTGAAAGCACTACCAAGGACCACCTGACGTTGGTGGAACTTGGATACCCAGAAGGAGGCACCTAAGCCAAAGGCTCTGCCCGGAACCAGCTGACGGTACTGGAACCAGGATGGGGAGCAGAAGGTACAAGAGCAAAAGACACTGCCGAGAACCAGCTGACGGTGCTGGAACCAGGTGGTGGACCCCAAGGCCCACAGGAGAGGAGAGAACAGCTAGGCCGCGAGGCAGCCGCAGTTACCGAACCCCAACAGTCCTACAGGGGGAGCTGGGCCTACTGGCACTACAGAACCAGCCTTGACTACCAGTTCACGCAGCCCACATAGGAAGCTCCTAAACTGGAGGCACCCTGGAGTTGGCTAACCCGACCGCACCACGACGAGGCAAGCATAGGTGTCTCAGTGAGCTTGACACAACCCGGAAACAGCTGACGGTGCTGAAACCAGGCTTGGCACGAGGGAGTACCTGTGACAAGAACACTGCCGAGAACCAGCTGGCGGTGCTGGAACCCGGATGCGTTGCCCCAGTGTGCAAGAGCCAATGGCACGACCGAGGACTAGCTGACGGTGCTGGAACCTGGTTACTAAGCTGTAGGTGCCCGCGCTTAAAAGCACTACCAAGGACCGCCTGGCGTTGGCGGAACTCGGATACCCAGGAGGAGGCACCTAAGCCAAAGGCTCGGCCCGGAAACAGCTGACGGTGCTGGAACCAGGTGGTGGACCCCAAGGCCCACAGGAGAGGAGAGAACAGCTAGGCCGCGAGGCAGCCGCAGTTACCGAACCCCAACAGTCCTACAGGGGGAGCTGGGCCTACTGGCACTACAGAACCAGCCTTGACTACCAGTTCACGCAGCCCACATAGGAAGCTCCTAAACTGGAGGCACCCTGGAGTTGGCTAACCAGACCGCACCACGACGAGGCAAGCTGTTGTGAATTCTGTGGCTGAGTTCACTTCTGTGGTCACAAGTGGTATTGCAGTCTCTGGGCTTCCTCCCTCAGGTGTTTTGGTGAGCTCGTTGGCTGCCTTGCTATTTAGCTCCACCTGAGTCTGTCTTCCTTGCTCCTTGTCAATGTTCCAGTGTTGGATCTGAGCTACTGCATCTTTCCTTGGGCCTGCTGCTCTGCTAGATAAGTGCTTCTAGTTTGTTTTCTGTTTTTTCTGTCCAGCTTGCTATTAACTTTTGCTGGAAGCTCTGAGAAGCAAAGGGGTGCACCACCGTGCTGTTAGTTCGGCACGGTGGGTCTTTTTGCCCCTTTGCGTGGTTTTCGTTTTAGGGTTTTTTGTAGACTGCATAGTTCTCTTTGCTATCCTCGCTCTGTCTAGAATATCGGGCCTCACTTTGCTGAATCTATTTCATTCCTACGTTTGTCTTTTCGTCTTGCTAACAGTCATTATATGTGGGGGGCTGCCTGTTCCTTTGGGGTATTTCTCTGAGGTAAGTCAGGCTTGTATTTCTATCTTCAGGCTAGTCAGCTCCTCAGGCAGTGCCGAGTTGCATAGGTAGTTATAGGCGCAATCCACTGCTGCTTATAGTTGTGTGAGGATAGATCAGGTACTGCAGTCTACAGAGATTCCACATCTCAGAGCTCTTCCTATTGTTTTTGGTTATTGCCAGATCTCTGTATGTGCGCTGATTACTGCACGCTGTGTTGCCTGATTGCCAGCCATAACAGTACAAGGAGCCTCACCAATGATTCCCAATAGAGGGAAAAAAGAAATCCTGACATCATTTTTTTTTCTTAGCTCTGTCTTCAGTCTTTTTTTTCCCCTAGACATTAGAGTGCTTCAGGACACAGCTGTGGACATGGATATTCAGGCTCTGTGCTCCTCAATGGATAATCTCGTTGTAAATGTACAAAAGATTCAAGATACTATTGATCAGAAATCGATGCTAGAACCAAGAATTCCGATTCCTGATTTGTTTTTTGGTGACAGAACTAAGTTCCTGAGCTTCAGAAATAATTGTAAGCTATTTTTGGCCTTGAAACCTCATTCTTCTGGTAATCCTATTCAACAGGTTTTGATTATTATTTCTTTTTTGCGCGGCGACCCACAGGACTGGGCGTTTTCTCTTGCACCAGGAGATTCTGCATTGAGTAATGTTGATGCATTTTTCCAGGCGCTGGGATTGCTTTACGATGAGCCTAATTCAGTGGATCAGGCTGAGAAAAATCTGCTGGCTTTATGCCAGGGTCAGGATGATGTAGAAGTATATTGTCAGAAATTTAGAAAGTGGTCAGTACTCACTCAGTGGAATGAATCTGCGCTGGCAGCTTTGTTCAGAAAGGGTCTCTCTGAAGCTCTTAAGGATGTAATGGTGGGATTTCCTATGCCTGCTGGTTTGAATGAGTCTATGTCCTTGGCCATTCAGATCGGTCGTCGCTTGCGCGAGCGTAAATCTGTGCACCATCTGGCGGTATTGTCTGAGAGTAAACCTGGGCCTATGCAGTGCGACAGGACTATGACTAAAGTAGAACGGCAAGAACACAGACGTCTGAACAGACTGTGTTTCTATTGTGGTGATTCTACTCATGCTATTTCTAATTGTCCTAAACGCACTAGGCGGTTCGATAGCTCTGCCGTTATTGGTACTGTACAGTCCAAATTCCTTTTGTCCATTACCTTAATGTGCTCTTTGTCTTCGTATTCTGTCATGGCGTTTGTGGATTCAGGCGCTGCCCTGAATCTGATGGATTTGGATTATGCTAAACGTTGTGGATTTGTCTTGGAGCCTTTGCGGTGTCCTATTCCGTTGAGAGGAATTGATGCTACACCTTTGGCCAAGAATAAGCCTCAGTACTGGGCCCAGCTGACCATGTGCATGGCTCCTGCACATCAGGAAGTTATTCGCTTTCTGGTACTGCATAATTTGCATGATGTGGTCGTGTTGGGGTTGCCATGGCTACAAACCCATAATCCAGTATTGGATTGGAACTCTATGTCGGTAACCAGCTGGGGTTGTCAGGGAGTACATGGTGATGTTCCATTTTTGTCTATTTCGTCATCCATTCCTTCTGACATCCCAGAGTTCTTGTCGGACTTTCAGGATGTATTTGAAGAGTCCAAGTCTGATGCCCTACCTCCGCATAGGAATTGTGATTGTGCTATCGATTTGATTCCTGGTAGTAAATTCCCTAAGGGTCGTTTATTTAATTTGTCCGTACCTGAACACACCGCTATGCGCAGTTATGTGAAGGAGTCCCTGGAGAAGGGACATATTCGCCCATCGTCGTCACCATTGGGAGCAGGGTTCTTTTTTGTAGCCAAGAAGGATGGTTCGCTAAGACCGTGTATTGATTACCGCCTTCTTAATAAGATCACTGTTAAGTTTCAGTATCCCTTGCCATTGATTTCTGACTTGTTTGCTCGGATTAAGGGGGCTAGTTGGTTTACTAAGATTGATCTTCGTGGTGCGTATAATCTGGTGAGAATCAGGCAGGGAGATGAATGGAAAACGGCATTTAATACGCCCGAGGGTCATTTTGAGTATCTGGTGATGCCGTTCGGACTTGCCAATGCTCCATCTGTTTTTCAGTCTTTTATGCATGACATTTTCCGTGAGTATCTGGATAAATTCTTGATTGTTTACTTGGATGACATTTTGATCTTCTCAGATGATTGGGAGTCTCATGTGAAGCAAGTCAGAATGGTTTTCCAGGTACTGCGTGCTAATTCCTTGTTCGTGAAGGGATCAAAGTGTCTCTTCGGTGTGCAGAAAGTTTCATTTTTGGGGTTCATCTTTTCCCCTTCTACTATCGAGATGGATCCGGTTAAGGTTCAGGCCATCCAGGATTGGACTCAGCCGACATCTCTAAAAAGTCTGCAGAAATTCCTGGGCTTTGCTAATTTTTATCGTCGCTTCATCTGTAATTTTTCTAGCATTGCCAGACCATTGACCGATTTGACCAAGAAGGGTGCTGATTTGGTTAATTGGTCTTCTGCTGCCGTGGAAGCTTTTCAGGAGTTGAAGCGTCGTTTTTGCTGTGCCCCTGTGTTGTGTCAACCTGATGTTTCTCTTCCGTTCCAGGTCGAGGTTGATGCTTCTGAGATTGGTGCAGGGGCGGTTTTGTCACAGAGAGGTTCTGGTTGCTCAGTGTTCAAACCATGTGCTTTCTTTTCCAGGACATTTTCTGCTGCTGAGCGTAATTATGATGTGGGCAACCGAGAGTTGCTGGCCATGAAGTGGGCATTCGAGGAGTGGCGTCATTGGCTTGAGGGTGCTAAGCATCGCGTGGTGGTTTTGACTGATCATAAGAACCTTACTTATCTTGAGTCTGCCAAGCGCTTGAATCCTAGACAGGCCCGTTGGTCGTTATTTTTTGCTCGTTTTGATTTTGTGATTTCATACCTTCCGGGCTCTAAAAATGTGAAGGCGGATGCTCTGTCTAGGAGTTTTGTGCCCGACTCTCCGGGGTTATCTGAGCCGGCGAGTATCCTCAAGGAAGGAGTCATTGTGTCTGCCATCTCCCCTGATTTGCGGAGAGTGTTGCAGAAATTTCAGGCTAATAAACCTGATCGTTGTCCGGCCGAGAAACTGTTCGTCCCTGATAGGTGGACTAGTAAAGTTATCTCTGAACTTCATTGTTCGGTGCTGGCCGGTCATCCAGGAATCTTTGGTACCAGGGAGTTGGTTGCTAGATCCTTCTGGTGGCCGTCTCTGTCACGGGATGTGCGTGCTTTTGTGCAGTCCTGTGGAATTTGTGCTAGGGCTAAGCCCTGCTGTTCACGTGCCAGTGGGTTGCTTTTGCCCTTGCCGGTCCCGAAGAGGCCTTGGACACATATTTCGATGGATTTCATTTCTGACCTTCCCGTTTCTCAAAACATGTCGGTCATTTGGGTGGTCTGTGATCGCTTTTCTAAAATGGTCCATCTGGTGCCCTTGGTTAAATTGCCTTCCTCCTCTGATTTGGTGCCTTTGTTCTTCCAGCATGTGGTTCGTTTACATGGCATTCCTGAGAATATTGTTTCTGACAGAGGTTCCCAGTTTGTCTCGAGGTTCTGGCGAGCCTTTTGTGGTAGGATGGGCATTGACCTATCTTTCTCCTCGGCCTTCCATCCTCAGACTAATGGCCAGACCGAACGAACCAATCAGACCTTGGAAACATATCTGAGATGTTTTGTTTCCGCTGACCAGGATGATTGGGTGTCATTTTTGCCGTTGGCTGAGTTCGCCCTTAATAATCGGGCCAGCTCGGCTACCTTGGTCTCTCCATTTTTCTGCAATTCTGGGTTCCATCCTCGTTTCTCTTCAGGACAGGTTGAGTCTTCGGACTGTCCTGGTGTGGATTCTGTGGTGGACAGGTTGCAGCAGATCTGGACTCAGGTAGTGGACAATTTGACCTTGTCCCAGGAGAAGGCTCAGCTTTTCGCTAATCGCAGACGCCGTGTGGGACCCCGACTTCGTGTTGGGGATCTGGTTTGGTTATCTTCTCGTCATATTCCTATGAAGGTTTCCTCTCCTAAATTTAAACCTCGTTTTATTGGTCCGTATAGGATTTCTGAGATTCTCAATCCGGTGTCTTTTCGTCTGACCCTCCCAGACTCCTTTTCCATACATAATGTATTCCATAGGTCGTTGTTGAGGAGATACGTGGCACCTATGGTTCCATCTGTGGAGCCTCCTGCCCCTGTTTTGGTGGAGGGGGAATTGGAGTATATTGTGGAGAAGATTTTGGATTCTCGTGTCTCTAGACGGAAACTCCAGTATCTGGTCAAATGGAAGGGTTATGCTCAGGAAGATAATTCCTGGGTTTTTGCCTCTGATGTCCATGCCCCAGATCTTGTTCGTGCCTTTCATGTGGCTCATCCTGGTCGGCCTGGGGGTTCTGGTGAGGGTTCGGTGACCCCTCCTCAAGGGGGGGGTACTGTTGTGAATTCTGTGGCTGAGTTCACTTCTGTGGTCACAAGTGGTATTGCAGTCTCTGGGCTTCCTCCCTCAGGTGTTTTGGTGAGCTCGTTGGCTGCCTTGCTATTTAGCTCCACCTGAGTCTGTCTTCCTTGCTCCTTGTCAATGTTCCAGTGTTGGATCTGAGCTACTGCATCTTTCCTTGGGCCTGCTGCTCTGCTAGATAAGTGCTTCTAGTTTGTTTTCTGTTTTTTCTGTCCAGCTTGCTATTAACTTTTGCTGGAAGCTCTGAGAAGCAAAGGGGTGCACCGCCGTGCTGTTAGTTCGGCACGGTGGGTCTTTTTGCCCCTTTGCGTGGTTTTCGTTTTAGGGTTTTTTGTAGACTGCATAGTTCTCTTTGCTATCCTCGCTCTGTCTAGAATATCGGGCCTCACTTTGCTGAATCTATTTCATTCCTACGTTTGTCTTTTCGTCTTGCTAACAGTCATTATATGTGGGGGGCTGCCTGTTCCTTTGGGGTATTTCTCTGAGGTAAGTCAGGCTTGTATTTCTATCTTCAGGCTAGTCAGCTCCTCAGGCAGTGCCGAGTTGCATAGGTAGTTATAGGCGCAATCCACTGCTGCTTATAGTTGTGTGAGGATAGATCAGGTACTGCAGTCTACAGAGATTCCACGTCTCAGAGCTCGTCCTATTGTTTTTGGTTATTGCCAGATCTCTGTATGTGCGCTGATTACTGCACGCTGTGTTGCCTGATTGCCAGCCATAACAGCAAGCATAGGTGTCTCAGTGAGCTTGACACAACCCGGAAACAGCTGACGGTGCTGAAACCAGGCTTGGCACGAGGGAGTACCTGTGACAAGAACACTGCCGAGAACCAGCTGGCGGTGCTGGAACCCGGATGCGTTGCCCCAGTGTGCAGGAGCCAATGGCACGACCGAGGACTAGCTGACGGTGCTGGAACCCGGTTACTAAGCTGTAGGTGCCCGCGCTTAAAAGCACTACCAAGGACCGCCTGGCGTTGGCGGAACTCGGATACCCAGGAGGAGGCACCTAAGCCAAAGGCTCGGCCCGGAACCAGCTGACGGTGCTGGAACCAGGTGGTGGACCCCAAGGCCCACAGGAGAGGAGAGAACAGCTAGGCCGCGAGGCAGCCGCAGTTACCGAACCCCAACAGTCCTACAGGGGGAGCTGGGCCTACTGGCACTACAGAACCAGCCTTGACTACCAGTTCACGCAGCCCACATAGGAAGCTCCTAAACTGGAGGCACCCTGGAGTTGGCTAACCCGACCGCACCACGACGAGGCAAGCATAGGTGTCTCAGTGAGCTTGACACAACCCGGAAACAGCTGACGGTGCTGAAACCAGGCTTGGCACGAGGGAGTACCTGTGACAAGAACACTGCCGAGAACCAGCTGGCGGTGCTGGAACCCGGATGCGTTGCCCCAGTGTGCAAGAGCCAATGGCACGACCGAGGACTAGCTGACGGTGCTGGAACCCGGTTACTAAGCTGTAGGTGCCCGCGCTTAAAAGCACTACCAAGGACCGCCTGGCGTTGGCGGAACTCGGATACCCAGGAGGAGGCACCTAAGCCAAAGGCTCGGCCCGGAACCAGCTGACGGTGCTGGAACCAGGTGGTGGACCCCAAGGCCCACAGGAGAGGAGAGAACAGCTAGGCCGCGAGGCAGCCGCAGTTACCGAACCCCAACAGTCCTACAGGGGGAGCTGGGCCTACTGGCACTACAGAACCAGCCTTGACTACCAGTTCACGCAGCCCACATAGGAAGCTCCTAAACTGGAGGCACCCTGGAGTTGGCTAACCCGACCGCACCACGACGAGGCAAGCATAGGTGTCTCAGTGAGCTTGACACAACCCGGAAACAGCTGACGGTGCTGAAACCAGGCTTGGCACGAGGGAGTACCTGTGACAAGAACACTGCCGAGAACCAGCTGGCGGTGCTGGAACCCGGATGCGTTGCCCTAGTGTGCAAGAGCCAATGGCACGACCGAGGACTAGCTGACGGTGCTGGAACCCGGTTACTAAGCTGTAGGTGCCTGCGCTTAAAAGCACTACCAAGGACCGCCTGGCGTTGGCGGAACTCGGATACCCAGGAGGAGGCACCTAAGCCAAAGGCTGGGCCCGGAACCAGCTGACGGTGCTGGAACCAGGTGGTGGACCCCAAGGCCCACAGGAGAGGAGAGAACAGCTAGGCCGCGAGGCAGCCGCAGTTACCGAACCCCAACAGTCCTACAGGGGGAGCTGGGCCTACTGGCACTACAGAACCAGCCTTGACTACCAGTTCACGCAGCCCACATAGGAAGCTCCTAAACTGGAGGCACCCTGGAGTTGGCTAACCCGACCGCACCACGACGGGGCAAGCATAGGCGTCTCAGTGAAGTTGACACAACCCGGAAACAGCTGACGGTGCTGAAACCAGGCTTGGCACGAGGGAGTACCTGTGACAAGAACACTGCCGAGAACCAGCTGGCGGTGCTGGAACCCGGATGCGTTGCCCCAGTGTGCAAGAGCCAATGGCACGACCGAGGACCAGCTGACGGTGCTGGAACCCGGTTACTAAGCTGTAGGTGCCCGCGCTTAAAAGCACTACCAAGGACCGCCTGGCGTTGGCGGAACTCGGATACCCAGGAGGAGGCACCTAAGCCAAAGGCTCGGCCCGGAACCAGCTGACGGTGCTGGAACCAGGTGGTGGACCCCAAGGCCCACAGGAGAGGAGAGAACAGCTAGGCCGTGAGGCAGCCGCAGTTACCGAACCCCAACAGTCCTACAGGGGGAGCTGGGCCTACTGGCACTACAGAACCAGCCTTGACTACCAGTTCACGCAGCCCACATAGGAAGCTCCTAAACTGGAGGCACCCTGGAGTTGGCTAACCCGACCGCACCACGACGAGGCAAGCATAGGTGTCTCAGTGAGCTTGACACAACCCGGAAACAGCTGACGGTGCTGAAACCAGGCTTGGCACGAGGGAGTAACTGTGACAAGAACACTGCTGAGAACCAGCTGGCGGTGCTGGAACCCGGATGCGTTGCCCCAGTGTGCAAGAGCCAATGGCACGACCGAGGACTAGCTGACGGTGCTGGAACCCGGTTACTAAGCTGTAGGTGCCCGCGCTTAAAAGCACTACCAAGGACCGCCTGGCGTTGGCGGAACTCGGATACCCAGAAGGAGGCACCTAAGCCAAAGGCTCGGCCCAAGACCAGCTAACGGTGCTGGAACCAGGTGGTGGACCCCAAGGCCCACAGGAGAGGAGAGAACAGCTAGGCCGCGAGGCAGCCGCAGTTACCGAACCCCAACAGTCCTACAGGGGGAGCTGGGCCTACTGGCACTACAGAACCAGCCTTGACTACCAGTTCACGCAGCCCACATAGGAAGCTCCTAAACTGGAGGCATCCTGGAGTTGGCTAACTCGACCGCACCACGACGGGGCAAGCATAGGCGTCTCAGTGAAGTTGACACAACCCGGAAACAGCTGACGGTGCTGAAACCAGGCTTGGCACGAGGGAGTACCTGTGACAAGAACACTGCCGAGAACCAGCTGGCGGTGCTGGAACCCGGATGCGTTGCCCCAGTGTGCAAGAGCCAATGGCACGACCGAGGACCAGCTGACGGTGCTGGAACCCGGTTACTAAGCTGTAGGTGCCCGCGCTTAAAAGCACTACCAAGGACAGCCTGGCGTTGGCGGAACTCGGATACCCAGGAGGAGGCACCTAAGCCAAAGGCTCGGCCCGGAACCAGCTGACGGTGCTGGAACCAGGTGGTGGACCCCAAGGCCCACAGGAGAGGAGAGAACAGCTAGGCCGCGAGGCAGTCGCAGTTACCGAACCCCAACAGTCCTACAGGGGGAGCTGGGCCTACTGGCACTACAGAACCAGCCTTGACTACCAGTTCACGCAGCCCACATAGGAAGCTCCTAAACTGGAGGCACCCTGGAGTTGGCTAACTCGACCGCACCACGACGGGGCAAGCATAGGCGTCTCAGTGAAGTTGACACAACCCGGAAACAGCTGACGGTGCTGAAACCAGGCTTGGCACGAGGGAGTACCTGTGACAAGAACACTGCCGAGAACCAGCTGGCGGTGCTGGAACCCGGATGCGTTGCCCCAGTGTGCAAGAGCCAATGGCACGACCGAGGACCAGCTGACGGTGCTGGAACCCGGTTACTAAGCTGTAGGTGCCCGCGCTTAAAAGCACTACCAAGGACCGCCTGGCGTTGGCGGAACTCGGATACCCAGGAGGAGGCACCTAAGCCAAAGGCTCGGCCCGGAACCAGCTGACGGTGCTGGAACCAGGTGGTGGACCCCAAGGCCCACAGGAGAGGAGAGAACAGCTAGGCCGCGAGGCAGCCGCAGTTACCGAACCCCAACAGTCCTACAGGGGGAGCTGGGCCTACTGGCACTACAGAACCAGCCTTGACTACCAGTTCACGCAGCCCACATAGGAAGCTCCTAAACTGGAGGCACCCTGGAGTTGGCTAACCCGACCGCACCACGACGAGGCAAGCATAGGTGTCTCAGTGAGCTTGACACAACCCGGAAACAGCTGACGGTGCTGAAACCAGGCTTGGCACGAGGGAGTACCTGTGACAAGAACACTGCCGAGAACCAGCTGGCAGTGCTGGAACCCGGATGCGTTGCCCCAGTGTGCAAGAGCCAATGGCACGACCGAGGACTAGCTGACGGTGCTGGAACCCGGTTACTAAGCTGTAGGTGCCCGCGCTTAAAAGCACTACCAAGGACCGCCTGGCGTTGGCGGAACTCGGATACCCAGAAGGAGGCACCTAAGCCAAAGGCTCGGCCCGGAACCAGCTGACGGTGCTGGAACCAGGTGGTGGACCCCAAGGCCCACAGGAGAGGAGAGAACAGCTAGGCCGCGAGGCAGCCGCAGTTACCGAACCCCAACAGTCCTACAGGGGGAGCTGGGCCTACTGGCACTACAGAACCAGCCTTGACTACCAGTTCACGCAGCCCACATAGGAAGCTCCTAAACTGGAGGCACCCTGGAGTTGGCTAACTCGACCGCACCACGACGGGGCAAGCATAGGCGTCTCAGTGAAGTTGACACAACCCGGAAACAGCTGACGGTGCTGAAACCAGGCTTGGCACGAGGGAGTACCTGTGACAAGAACACTGCCGAGAACCAGCTGGCGGTGCTGGAACCCGGATGCGTTGCCCCAGTGTGCAAGAGCCAATGGCACGACCAAGGACTAGCTGACGGTGCTGGAACCCGGTTACTAAGCTGTAGGTGCCCGCGCTTAAAAGCACTACCAAGGACCGCCTGGCGTTGGCGGAACTCGGATACCCAGAAGGAGGCACCTAAGCCAAAGGCTCGGCCCGGAACCAGCTGACGGTGCTGGAACCAGGTGGTGGACCCCAAGGCCCACAGGAGAGGAGAGAACAGCTAGGCCGCGAGGCAGCCGCAGTTACCGAACCCCAATAGTCCTACAGGGGGAGCTGGGCCTACTGGCACTACAGAACCAGCCTTGACTACCAGTTCACGCAGCCCACATAGGAAGCTCCTAAACTGGAGGCACCCTGGAGTTGGCTAACTCGACCGCACCACGACGGGGCAAGCATAGGCGTCTCAGTGAAGTTGACACAACCCGGAAACAGCTGACGGTGCTGAAACCAGGCTTGGCACGAGGGAGTACCTGTGACAAGAACACTGCCGAGAACCAGCTGGCGGTGCTGGAACCCAGATGCGTTGCCTTGCCTATTAAAGATTGTCTTCCTAGAGCCCCAACTAGCGGTGTTGGAGCAAAGGGTAAGCAGGGGGAGATGAGTGTAGGCCGAAGCCTGCACTGGAGGCAGCTTTGTGTCTGCGTTGCGTTTGCAGGACACTTTGCCGGCTACACACTGGGGGAACAGCTGGCGTTGCTGAACCCCACTAACACAATGGCGTGTGTTTTTCTCTGTGCAGCTAGCACTTGCGGGCAAAAACTAGCGATGTTAGAGCCCGTGTTGAAGCAGGAGGAGGAGGAGAGGAGCAGAGTGTAGGCCGAAGCCTAGTTGAACCAATTTCAAAGGAAATCTTTAACCCCCCCCTCAGGTGTTACAAAGTACAAGAGACACACCTTGTGCAGTATTAATGCTGCACAAGTGAAAGGTTGCTCTATTAATTTGTCTACTTGCACACGCTGAATGAAAGACATACACAATTTACCCCATTCTACAGTCAAACTGTAGTGGATGCGTGACTTGGTTTTTTGATGAGACGCAGCACAGGTGTCCAAAATAACGCCTTGGTGCTTGGCGCAGCTTCCTGAGCGTTGTTATTTGCTGTACAGGAGTCTGCGCTCTTGTGTTATCCCTTGGCAATGCCCTGTTAGCGCTGCCCATCTTATGACATCATTTCATGTTGGCCGGTGCGGTTAACGATGGCCATAAATCCCAGACCCACAGTGTCTTTTTATAAAGCCACACTGCGGTGCTGGGATTCGTGGCCTTGAGCAGGAAATATTTTGGCCGCTCACACACGTCCTTACACCTGCTTCAGACTGGGCGGCCTCTGCTGATCCCTTCTCGCATGCCGCGGCCATGAGGCTGCACAGTCTGAAGAAGGCGGAAGGAGATGAGTTAAGACAGGCGAAGATATGCACTGCTCGTGCCCATCAATCACACCCTCGCAGTCAAAATAATTAAGACAACGAGGAGCATTTTATTCAGGCAGGGCGGACGAACAGGCGCAAGTAGCCAACCAATGATGTCAGAAGACGGGAAGCGCTACCAAGGGGGGTGCTGCGTATCATTAGAAAGGAAAGTCACACCTCAGGGACAGTGGAATGGTCTCAAAGAGACACATTTTGTACGTGTTGAGTTCCACGTGGGCAAGGAGAAAACATCAGCCACCTTGTACAAATGCAGCAGTACTGCTGTACAAGGTGGCTGTTATACATAGAAACACCTGGGGGTGGGGGCCAGGCTCCCTTCAATTTCAGTTCATGTGCCTGCGTGGCGTTTGCAGGTCACGTTGCAAGCTGCACAGCAGGGGAACAGCTGGCGGTGCTGAACCCCACTAACACATTGGCTGGTGTTTTTCTCTGTGCAGCTAGCATTTCCGGGCAAAAACTAGCGGTGTTTGAGCCCAGGGTCAGCAGGAGGAGGAGGAGAGGAGCAAAGTGTAGGCCGAAGCCTGCACTGGTGGCAGCTTTTGGTCGGTTGTGCCAGCGTGGCTTGTGCTGGACACGATGCCGGCTACACAGCGGGGGAACAGCTGGCGGTGCTGAACCACACTAACACATTGGCTGGTGTTTTTCTCTGTGCAGCTAGCATTTCCGGGCAAAAACTAGCGTTGTTAGAGCCCAGGGTCAGCAGGAGGAGGAGAGGAGCAGAGTGTAGGCCGAAGCCTAGTTGAACCAATTTCAAAGGTTACCTTTAACCCCCCCTCAGGTGTTACAAAGTACAAGAGCCACTCCTTCTGCAGCATTAATGCTGCACAAGTAAAAGGTTGCTCTATTAATTTTTCTACTTGCACAAGCTGAATGCAACACGTAGACTATTTAGCCCATTATACTGTTAATCAGTAGTGGAGGCGTGACTTGTCTTTTTAAAGAAAAGCTGCACAGGTGTCGAAAACAACACCTTTTTGCATGGGCGCAGCTTCCTGAGCGTTGTTAGTTGCTGTACAGGAGTCTGCGCTCTTGTGATCCTTTGGCCATGCGCTGTGAGCGCTTCCTGTCTTATGACCTCATTTCATGTTGGCCGTTGCGGTTAGCGATGGACATGAATCCCAGACCCACAGTGTGTTTTTAAAAAATCACACTGCGGTGCTGGGATTCGTGCCCTGGTGCACTAAATATGTTTGCCGCTCACACATGTCCTTACACCTGCTTCAGACTGGGCGGCCTCATCTGATCCCTTATCGCCTGCCGCGGCCATGAGGACACCCAGTCTGAAGAAGGCGGAAGGAGATGAGTGAACACAGGCAAAC
This sequence comes from Ranitomeya imitator, assembly GCF_032444005.1. Taxonomy (NCBI): domain Eukaryota; kingdom Metazoa; phylum Chordata; class Amphibia; order Anura; family Dendrobatidae; genus Ranitomeya; species Ranitomeya imitator. The sequence goes on from NC_091284.1 coordinate 461,637,002, forward strand.
ATATGCACTGCACATGCCCATCAATCACACCCTCGCTGTCCAAAAAAATAAGACACCGAGGGGCGTTGTTTCGAGCAGGGGAGATGCACAGGCGCAGCCAGCTAACCAATGATGTCAAAAGACGGGCAGCGCTAACAAGGGTGGTGCTGCGTGTCATTACAAAGGAAAGTCACACCTCAGGGACATTGTAATGGTCTCTAATGAGACACATTTGGTACGTGTTGAGTTCCACGTGGGCAAGGAGAAAAAGTCAGCCACCTTGTACAAATGCAGCAGTACTGCTGTACAAGGTGGCTGTTATACATAGAAACACCTGTGGGTGGGGGGCAGGCTCCCTTCAATTTCAGTTCATGTGCCTGCGTGGCGTTTGCAGGTCACGTTGCAAGCTACACAGCAGGGGAACAGCTGGCGTTGCTGAACCCCACTGACACATTGACTGGTGTTTTTCTCTGTGCAGATTGCATGTCCGTGCAAAAACTAGCGGTGTTAGAGCCCAGGGTCAGCAGGAGGAGGAGGAGAGGAGCAAAGTGTAGGCCGAAGCCTGCACTGGCGGCAGCTTTTGGTCGGTTGTGCCAGCGTGGCTTGTGCTGGACACGATGCCGGCTACACAGCGGGGGAACAGCTGGCGGTGCTGAACCCCACTAACACATTGGCTGGTGTTTTTCTCTGTGCAGCTAGCATGTCCGGGCAGAAACTGGCGTTGTTTGAGCCCAGGGTCAGCAGGAGGAGGAGGAGAGGAGCAAAGTGTAGGCCGAAGCCTGCACTGGTGGCAGCTTTTGGTCGGTTGTGCCAGCGTGGCTTGTGCTGGACACGTTGCCGACTACACAGCAGGGGAACAGCTGGCGTTGCTGAACCCCACTAACACATTGGCTGGTGTTTTTCTCTGTGCAGCTAGCATTTCCGGGCAAAAACTAGCGGTGTTTGAGCCCAGGGTCAGCAGGAGGAGTAGAGGAGCAGAGTGTAGGCCGAAGCCTAGTTGAACCAATTTCAAAGGTTACCTTTAACCCCCCCTCAGGTGTTGCAAGGTACAAGAGCCACACCTTGAACAGCATTAATGATGCACAAGTCAAAGGTTGCTCTATTTAATTTTGCTCCTTGCACACGCTGAATTAAACACGTACACTATTTAGCCCATTATACTGTCAAACAGTAGTGGAGGCGTGACTACTAGTCTTTTTAAGGAGACGCAGCACAGGTGTACAAATTTACACCTAGGTGCTGTGCGCAGATTCCTTACCGTTGTTATTTGCAGTACAGGAAACTGCGCTCTTGTGTTATCCCTTGGCAATACCCTGTTAGTGCAGGCCGTCTCATGACCTCATTTCATGTTGGCCGGTGCGGTTAACGATGGCCATAAATCCCAGACCCACAGTGGCTTTTCCTAAAGTCACACTGCGGTGCTGGGATTCGTGGCCTTGTGCAGTAAATATGTTCGCCGCTCACACATGTCCTTACACCTGCTTCAGACTGGGCGGCCTCAGCTGATCCCTTATCGCATGCCGCGGCCATGAGGCCGCACAGTCAGAAGAAGGCGGAAGGAGGGGAGTGAAAACAGGGGAACATATGCACTGCTCGTGCCCATCAATCACACCCTCGCAGTCAAAATATATGAGACAACGGGGGGCGTTGTGTCGGGCAGGGGGGACGCACAGGCACAGCCAGCCAACCAATGATGTCAGGAGACGGGCAGCGCTAACAATGGGGGTGCTGCGTGTCATTAAAAAGGAAAGTCACACCTCAGGGACATTGTAATGGTCTCTAATGAGACACATTTTGTACTTGTTGAGTTCCACGTGTGCAAGGAGAAAAAGTCAGCCACCTTGTACAAATGCAGCAGTACTGCTGTACAAGGTGGCTGTTATACATAGAAACACCTGGGGGGGTGGGGGGCAGGCTCCCTTCAATTTCAGTTCATGTTCCTGCGTGGCGTTTGCAGGAAACGTTGCCAGCTACACAGCAGGGGAATAGATGGCGGTGCTGAACCCCACTAACACATTGGCTGGTGTTTTTCTCTGTGCAGCTAGCATGTCCGGGCAGAAACTGGCGTTGTTTTAGCCCAGGGTCAGCAGGAGGAGGAGAGGAGCAAAGTGTAGGCCGAAGCCTGCGCTGGTGGCAGCTTTTGGTCAGTTGTGCCAGCGTGGCTTGTGCTGGACACGATGCCGACTACACAGCAGAGGAACAGCTGGCGGTGCTGAACCCCACTAACACATTGGCTGGTGTTTTTCTCTGTGCAGCTAGCATGTCCGGGCAGAAACTGGCGTTGTTTGAGCCCAGGGTCAGCAGGAGGAGGAGAGGAGCAAAGTGTAGGCCGAAGCCTGCACTGGTGGCAGCTTTTGTTCTGTTGTGCCAGCGTGGCTTGTGCTGGACACGTTGCCGACTACACAGCAGGGGAACAGCTGGCGTTGCTGAACCCCACTAACACATTGGCTGGTGTTTTTCTCTGTGCAGCTAGCATTTCCGGGCAAAAACTAGCGGTGTTTGAGCCCAGGGTCAGCAGGAGGAGTAGAGGAGCAGAGTGTTGGCCGAAGCCTAGTTGAACCAATTTCAAAGGTTACCTTTAACCCCCCCCTCAGGTGTTGCAAGGTACAAGAGCCACACCTTGAACAGCATTAATGATGCACAAGTCAAAGGTTGCTCTATTTAATTTTGCTCCTTGCACACGCTGAATTAAACACGTACACTATTTAGCCCATTATACTGTCAAACAGTAGTGGAGGCGTGACTACTAGTCTTTTTAAGGAGACGCAGCACAGGTGTACAAATTTACACCTAGGTGCTGTGCGCAGATTCCTTACCGTTGTTATTTGCAGTACAGGAAACTGCGCTCTTGTGTTATCCCTTGGCAATACCCTGTTAGTGCAGGCCGTCTCATGACCTCATTTCATGTTGGCCGGTGCGGTTAACGATGGCCATAAATCCCAGACCCACAGTGGCTTTTCCTAAAGTCACACTGCGGTGCTGGGATTCGTGGCCTTGTGCAGTAAATATGTTCGCCGCTCACACATGTCCTTACACCTGCTTCAGACTGGGCGGCCTCAGCTGATCCCTTATCGCATGCCGCGGCCATGAGGCCGCACAGTCAGAAGAAGGCGGAAGGAGGGGAGTGAAAACAGGGGAACATATGCACTGCTCGTGCCCATCAATCACACCCTCGCAGTCAAAATGTATGAGACAACGGGGGGCGTTGTGTCGGGCAGGGGGGACGCACAGGCACAGCCAGCCAACCAATGATGTCAGGAGACGGGCAGCGCTAACAATGGGGGTGCTGCGTGTCATTAAAAAGGAAAGTCACACCTCAGGGACATTGTAATGGTCTCTAATGAGACACATTTTGTACTTGTTGAGTTCCACGTGTGCAAGGAGAAAAAGTCAGCCACCTTGTACAAATGCAGCAGTACTGCTGTACAAGGTGGCTGTTATACATAGAAACACCTGGGGGTGGGGGCCAGGCTCCCTTCAATTTCAGTTCATGTGCCTGCGTGGCGTTTGCAGGTCACGTTGCAAGCTGCACAGCAGGGGAACAGCTGGCGGTGCTGAACCCCACTAACACATTGGCTGGTGTTTTTCTCTGTGCAGCTAGCATTTCCGGGCAAAAACTAGCGGTGTTTGAGCCCAGGGTCAGCAGGAGGAGGAGGAGAGGAGCAAAGTGTAGGCCGAAGCCTGCACTGGTGGCAGCTTTTGGTCGGTTGTGCCAGCGTGGCTTGTGCTGGACACGATGCCGGCTACACAGCGGGGGAACAGCTGGCGGTGCTGAACCCCACTAACACATTGGCTGGTGTTTTTCTCTGTGCAGCTAGCATTTCCGGGCAAAAACTAGCGTTGTTAGAGCCCAGGGTCAGCAGGAGGAGGAGAGGAGCAGAGTGTAGGCCGAAGCCTAGTTGAACCAATTTCAAAGGTTACCTTTAACCCCCCCTCAGGTGTTACAAAGTACAAGAGCCACTCCTTCTGCAGCATTAATGCTGCACAAGTAAAAGGTTGCTCTATTAATTTTTCTACTTGCACAAGCTGAATGCAACACGTAGACTATTTAGCCCATTATACTGTTAATCAGTAGTGGAGGCGTGACTTGTCTTTTTAAAGAAAAGCAGCACAGGTGTCGAAAACAACACCTTTTTGCATGGGCGCAGCTTCCTGAGCGTTGTTAGTTGCTGTACAGGAGTCTGCGCTCTTGTGATCCTTTGGCCATGCGCTGTGAGCGCTTCCTGTCTTATGACCTCATTTCATGTTGGCCGTTGCGGTTAGCGATGGACATGAATCCCAGACCCACAGTGTGTTTTTAAAAAATCACACTGCGTGGCTGGGATTCGTGGCCTTGTGCAGTAAATAGGTTTGCCGCTTACACATGTCCTTACACCTGCTCCAGACTGGGCGGCCTCAGCTGATCCCTTATCGCCTACCACGGCCAGGAGGCCGCACAGTCTGAAGAAGGCGGAAGGAGATGAGTTAAGACAGGCGAACATATGCACTGCTCGTGCCCACATTGGCTGGTGTTTTTCTCTGTGCAGCTAGCATTTCCGGGCAAAAACTAGCGGTGTTTGAGCCCAGGGTCAGCAGGAGGAGTAGAGGAGCAGAGTGTAGGCCGAAGCCTAGTTGAACCAATTTCAAAGGTTACCTTTAACCCCCCTCAGGTGTTGCAAGGTACAAGAGCCACACCTTGTGCAGCATTAATGCTGCACAAGTAAAAGGTTGCTCTATTTGTTTTGCTCCTTGCACACGCTGACTAAAACACGTACACTATTTAGCCCATTATACTGTCAAACAGTTGTGGAGGCGTGACTTGTCTTTTTAACGAGACGCAGCACAGGTGTCAAAATTTGCACCTAGGTACTGGGCGCAGATTCCTGAGCGTTGTTATTTGCTGTACAGGAGTCTGCGCTATTGTGATCCCTTGGCCATGCGCTGTGAGCGCTTCCTGTCTTCTGACCTCATTTCATGTCGGCCGTTGCGGTTAGCGATGGACATGAATCCCAGACCCACAGTGTGTTTTCAAAAAATCACACTGCGTGGCTGGGATTCGTGGCCTTGTGCAGTAAATAGGTTTGCCGCTTACACATGTCCTTACACCTGCTCCAGACTGGGCGGCCTCAGCTGATCCCTTATCGCCTACCACGGCCAGGAGGCCGCACAGTCTGAAGAAGGCGGAAGGAGATGAGTTAAGACAGGCGAACATATGCACTGCTCGTGCCCATAAACCACACCCTCGCTGACAAAATAAATATGACAACGAGGGGCGTTGTTTCTAGCAGGGCGGATGCACAGGCGCAGCCAGCTAACCATGATGACAAAAGACGGGAAACGCTACCAAGGGGGGTGCTGCGTATCATTACAAAGGAAAGTCACACCTCAGGGACAGTGGAATGGTCTCAATGAGACACATTTTGTACGTGTTGAGTTCCACGTGGGCAAGGAGAAAAAGTCAGCCACCTTGTACAAATGCAGCAGTACTGCTGTACTAGGTGGCTGTTATACATAGAAACACCTGGGGGGGTGGGGCCAGGTTCCCTTTTAATTTCAGTTCCTGTGCCTGCATGGCGTTTGCAGGTCACGTTGCCGGCTACACAGCAGGGGAACAGCTGGTGTTGCTGAACCCCACTAACACATTGGCTGGTGTTTTTCTCTGTGCAGCTAGCACTTCCGGGCAAAAACTAGCGGTGTTTGAGCCCAGGGTCAGCAGGAGGAGGAGAGGAGCAGAGTGTAGGCCGAAGCCTGCACTGGTGGCAGCTTTTGTTCTGTTGTGCCAGCGTGGCTTGTGCTGGACACGTTGCCGACTACACAGCAGGGGAACAGCTGGCGGTGCTGAACCCCACTGACACATCACCTAGTGTTTTTTCTGTGTAGACAACACTTCCAGGTGGCAACTGACAGTGTTGAAACCCAGGGAATCAAAGAGGAGCAGAGTGTAGGCCGAAGCCTGCAGTGGAGCAAGTTGAAAGGGAACCTTTAACCCCCCCCCCCAGGCATTTGTTGCTGAAAGAGCCATCTTGTACAGCAGTAATACTGCACATGGAAAATGGTGGCTCCGAAAATTATGCTCCTTGCAAACGCTGAAGTACACACTCATATAATGTGTCCTCTCACACCGTCAAACCATCCCGGAAGTGGGACTTTCCTTTGTAATGTGACACAGCACAGCCGTCATTCCAACCCCCTTGGTGCCGGGCGCCACCTCCTCAACGTTGTTTGGTTCTGTCACGGAGCCCGCGCTGTAATGTTATCCCTTGGCCATGCACAGTTAGCGGTGCCCGTCTTCTGACATCATGTAGGTGTCAGGCTGGCAGTGCCTGTGCGTCCAAGCTGCCCGAGATCCAACCTTGCAGTGTCATCTAATGTAGTCCCACTGCGGGCCAGGGATCCATGGGCATGCGCAGTGCATATCATCGCCTCTCACTCACCTCCTTCCTGCTTCTTCAGACTGTGCGGCGTCACGGCCGTGGCATGCTATTAGGGATCAGCTGACGCCGCCTAGTCTGAAGAAGCGTGAAGAAGGGGAGTGAGAGGCTAGTATATGCACTGCGCATGGCCATGGATACCAGGCCCACTGTGGGATCACATTAGACGACACTGCGAGGTGTGATTTCGGGCAGCGTGGACGCACAGGCGCAGCCAGGACGACAACAAATGATGTCAGAGGACGGGCAGCGCAAACTGTGCATGGCCAAGGGATAACATAACAGCGCAGGGTCCATGACGGAATCAAACAACGCTAAGGAGGCAGCGCACGGTGCCAAGGGGGTAGCAATGACGGCTGTGCTGCGTCACATTACAAAGGAAAGTCCCACCTCCGGGACGGTTGGACGGTGTGAGGGGACACATTACATGAGTGTGTAGTTCAGAGTTTGCAAGGAGCATAATTTCAAGAGCGACCTTTCCCTTGTGCAGTATTAGTGCTGCACATGGTGGCTCTTTCAGTAACAAACGCCTAGGGGGGGGGGGGGACAGGTCCCCTTACATTTTAGTTGTGCCAGCGTGGCGGTCGCATGACACGTTGCCGGATACACAGCTGGGGATCAGCTGACGTTACTGAACCCCAATAACAGAGGAGCGACTGTTGACTGTGCACACAGCACTTCCAGGCACCAACTGGCGGTGTTAGAGCCCAGGGACAGCAGGAGGAGCAGATTGGAGGTATTGCCGCACACACAGCTGGGGATCAGCTGACGTTACTGAACCCCAATAACAGAGGAGCGACTGTTGACTGTGCACACAGCACTTCCAGGCACCAACTGGCGGTGTTAGAGCCCAGGGACAGCAGGAGGAGCAGATTGGAGGTATTGCCGCACACACAGCTGGGGATCAGCTGACGTTACTGAACCCCAATAACAGAGGAGCGACTGTTGACTGTGCACACAGCACTTCCAGGCACCAACTGGCGGTGTTAGAGCCCAGGGACAGCAGGAGGAGCAGAGGAACAGAGTGTAGGCCGAAGCCTGATTGGAGCAAGTTGAAAGGAAACCTTTAACCCCCCCCCCCCCCAAGACGTTTGTAGCTGAAAGAGCCATGTTGTGCAGCACTAAGGATGCAAAAGGAAAAGGTTGCTCTTTTAATTATGCTCCTTGCAAACACCGAAGTAAACACTAAAAATGTGTCCCTTTATACCGTTAAACCGTTCCGGAGGTGCGAATTTCCTTCGTAATGGGACACAGCACAGCTGTCATTCCTATCCCCTTGATGCCGTGCGCTGCCTCCTCAGCGTTGTTTTAAGCTGTCACGGAGCCTGCGCTGTTCTGTTAGCCCTTGGCCATGCCCAATTAGCGCTGCCTGTCTTCTGACATAATTTGGTGTCAGGCTGTCAGTGCCTGTGCGTCCACGCTGCTCCAGATCCCACCTCGCAGTCTCATCTAACGTAATCCCACTGCGGGCCTTGGAACCATGGGCATGCACAGTGCATAACCTCGACTCTCACTCCCCTCCTTCCCTCTTCTTCAGACTGTGCGGTGTCACGGCCGTGGCATGCTAGGGATCAGCTGACGGCGCACAGTCTAAAGAAGGCGGAGGGAAATGAGCGAGAGCCCGAGGGGAAGATATGCACTGCGCATGCCCATGGATCCCAGGCCCGCAGTGTGACTCAATCAGAAGACACTGCGAGGCGGGATCTCGGGCACCGCGGCCGCACAGGCGCAGCCAGCCTGACACCAAATTATGTCAGAAGACAGGCAGCGCAAATAGGGCATGCCCAAGGGATAACAGAACAGCGCAGGCTCCGTGACAGCTTAAAACAACGCTGAGGAGGCAGCGCATGGCACCAAGGGGGTAGGAATGACGGCTGTGCTGCGTCACATTACGAAGGAAAGTCCCAGCTCCGGGACGGTATAACGGTATCAGTGAACACATTTTATAAGTGTTAAGTTCTGCGTGTGCAAAGAGCTAAAAAAAAAGAGCTACCTTTTCCTTGTGCAGCATTACTGCTGCACAAGATGGCTCTTTCAGTAACAAACGACGGGGGGGGGGGGGGACAGGTTCCCTTACATTTAGGTTGTTGTGCCAGCGTGGCGGTCGCAGGACACATTGCCGGCTACACAGCTGGGGATCAGCTGACGTTACTGAAACCCAATAACACTGGGTCGTATGTTTTTACTGTGCAGCCTGCACTTCTGAGCCGCAACTGGCGGTGTTGGAGCCCAGGAATAGCAGTTCAGGTGGTAGAAAGATGAACACAGCAGGAGACCTGGATGACACCCAATTACTTAATCAGGCAGAGGAGTGGCAAATTCCTGCGAGATCCAGGCCTGGTTCATTTTCAGGAAAGTAAGCCGGTCAACGTTATCGGAGGATAGTCGCATGCGACGGTCTGTTAGTACACCACCTGCGGCACTAAAGACACGTTCCGATAAGACACTAGCCGCAGGGCAAGCCAGCACCTCCAATGCATACTGGCTTAGCTCTGGCCATGTATCCAGCTTAGAGACCCAAAACTTGAACGGGGAAGAGCCGTCTGGGAGTACAGTAAGAGGGCAAGCCATGTAGTCTGTCACCATCTGACGGAACCGTTGCCTCCTGCTGACTGGAGCCGCCGGTGATGGTGTAGACATTTGGGGCGGGCACACAAAAGTGTGCCAGAGTTGTGCCATACTGGGCTTGCCTTGGGCAGAGGCACTGCTTCTGCTCCCTCTTTGGGCAGAGCCTCCCCCACTACCTCGACGCACTGAGCTGCTTTGTAAAGCACTAGCAGCACTCCTCTCAGTTGGACAGGAGAAGATGATGGAATTCACCAGTGTGTCGTGGTACTCCCGCAATTTACGCTCCCGGGTCAACGCAGGGATGAGGTTTTGGACGTTGTCCCGGTAGCGAGGATCGAGGAGGGTGAACACCCAATAATCAGGCATGTTGAGAATGTGGTCGATGCGGCGGTCGTTTCTCAGGCACTGCAGCATGAAATCCACCATGTGCTGCAGAGTGCCAACTGGCCCAGAAACGCTGTCCCCTGCTTGAGACATGATCTCTGCCCGCTCGTCATCACCCCACCCTCGCTGTACACACTGACCACTGGACAATTGTGTCGCTCCCTCCTCTGGACGGAGCTCTTCCTCCTCCATTGACTCCTCCTCATCCTCCTCACAAATTGGCCCCTGCGTACCCCTTTGTGAGGAACCACGTGGCGCTGACTCTCCAGAAGCTGATGGAAAAGGTGACTCCTCATCCTCCACCTCTTCCACCACATCATCCCTTAACCCTTGCAAAGTTTGCTGAAGCAGGCAGATAAGGGGGACAGTCATGCTGACTAGTGCATCATCTGCACTTGCCATCCGTGTGGAATAATCAAAAGGACGCAAAACCTGGCAGACGTCCTTCATAGTGGCCCACTCTGTGGTTGTGAAGTCTGATCGGCGCTGACTGCGACTTCTTTGCGCCTGATGCAGCTGGTACTCCATAACTGCTTGCTGCTGCTCACACAACCGCTCCAACATATGTAACGTGGAATTCCACCGGGTAGGTAGGTCACATATGATGCGGTGTTCCGGAAGGCGGAATCGGCGCTGCAGAGCAGCAATGCGGGATCTGGCCAAGCTGGAACGCCGCAAGTGAGCACACTCTAGGCGGACCTTGTGCAGCAGGGCATCAAGATCCGGATAGTCCCTCAGAAAACTCTGCACAACCAAATTGAGCACATGTGCCAGACATGGGATGTGAGTGAGGTTGCCAAGGGCCAAAGCTGCCACCAGATTTCGGCCATTGTCACACACTACCATGCCTGGCTGGAGATTCGCTGGCAGTAACCACACATCGCTCTCCTGCTTTATGGCATTCCAGAGCTCCTGCGCTGTGTGGCTTCGATGCCCCAATGAAACTAGTTTCAAGACGGCCTGCTGACGTTTGGCCACGGCTGTGCTCATGTCGGTCATAGGTAAACGTTCACGGGTCCATGTGGGGGTGGACTGTGACGGATCCTGCAGAGAGGAATCAGAGGAACTGGTGTAAGAGGAGGAGTCGATGCGTACAGACTGGATTCCTGCAATCCTTGGAGTGGGCAGGACACGTCCTGCGCCACTCGCACGATCTGTACCTGGCTCAACAACATTAACCCAATGGGCAGTGAGGGAAACATATCGCCCCTGTCCATGCTGACTGGTCCACGCATCGGTGGTGAGGTGGACCTTGCTACTGACGGCGTTCAGTAGCGCATGTTTTATGTTTGCCTCAACATGCCTGTGCAGGGCAGGGACAGCCTGCCTGCTGAAGTAAAAGCGGCTGGGCACCTTGTACTGTGGGACTGCCAATGCCATCAAGTCACGGAAGCTGTCAGTCTCCACCAGCCTGAACGAGAGCATTTCCAGGGACAACAGTTTGGCAATGCCTGCATTCAGAGCCTGTGCTCGGGGGTGGTTGGCCGAGAATGCCCGCCTTTTCTCCCATGCCTGTACTACCAATGGCTGTAGAGTAGACTGGGAGTGTGAGGATGACTGGGAAGGTGGTGCTGTGGGTGGAATTACACAAGGTCTCTGGGAGGAAGCCAAACCAGCTGTGCGTGAGCTGGAGGAAGAGGCAACACGAGCTGAAGAGGTGGTAGCTGCCGCTGTTGGTTGGCCTACATCTTCAGTGTGTTTCTGTAACTCCACCGCGTGCCTGGTCCGCACATGTTTCCACATATTTGTGGTATTGAGGTTGCTGACATTTTTCCCTCTTTTTACTTTATGATGACACAGCTTGCATTTGACAAAACAAATGTCATCTGCAACTGTGTCAAAAAAGGACCAGGCACTGCAAGTCTTGGCTTTGGAAAGAGACAGGCTCCTAACGGGTGCCAAAGTGGAGGCTACAGGCTCCGCAGTCTTCCCCCTCCCTCTCCCTCTTTGGCCCGTAAGAGGAAGCTCTTCCTCTGAGCTGCTCCCACCACCTTCCTGTTCCTCACGCCACGATGGGTCAAGGACCTCATCATCTCCACTACCCTCTGCCACCAACTGCTCCTCCTGGGTAGTCTCAGCAGCACAGTACGCACGAGAAAGCGGCACCTGAGTTTCATCATCAGATGCGTACTGCGCTGTGGTCACCGGAGGCACTGGCCCACCTGCCTCTTCAGAGTCAGAGAGAAAAAGGTGTTGGGCATCACTGCACACTGCCTCTTCTTCCATTTCTCCAATGCTGCTTGGCTGGCCCCCTGTTTCCAAGCCAAGAGATTCAGAGAACAGAAGTAGAGACGGCTCCTGTCCTGGGCTCTCTGACTGCCTGGCCAATTTGGCAGGTGGTGAAGAGACAGATGGCTGCTCTCCAGTGCTCTGTGCCTGAGAGGATGTGGCACTAACTGAAGTCGATGCCGAGGCGTTAGCTGCCATCCACCCGACAACGGCTTCAATTTGGTCTTCACGCAGCAGCGGTGCACGGCGCTCTCCGACAAAGCTGCGCATGAAGGACTGTTCCCTGCTGAAACTGAGTGACGACGAGTCACCGGCGCCCGCAGCAGGCACAGAATCACCACGTCCTCTCCCTGCTCCTCTCCCTGCTCCGCGCCCACGCCCACGTGCCTTACTCCCTGCCCTCTTCATCTTGGTTGACAGATAAAGATAAGCAGAAAAGTACTAAGGCCTTAGTGTGCTTATTCCTGTAATGCTCCTCCTAACAGGTGTAAGAAACACTAATGTTGTAAATTGTGGACTAAACTTTATTATTTTTCAAATGTGGCCTACACAAGTGTTAAGTTGTGTTTGGTGAACTTAACCTTTTTTTTGGTGCAGATCGGGCTACAGAGCTAGTTTAATTCACACGGAGACCGTGCAGACAGCCGTAAACGGCGCTGCAAGGCCAAAAAACCCTCCTCTAGGTTATCCTATATAGTGTTTTTCCACTATTTAGCTGGATACAAGTGGAAAGACACTAATAGGAATTTTTTTTTTCAAATTTTAAACTGGCTGCACTATTTGAAAAAAAGGAAATTGTTTTTCAAGGTATGAGTCAGTAACGCACCCTGAGCTGAATCCAACCGGCTATGGCTGCACACAGACTACAGGGCGAGCTGCGCTCACACAGAGACCGTGCAGACAGCCGTAAACGGCGCTGCAAGGCCCCAAAAAAACCCTCTAGGTTATCCTATGTAGTGTTTTTCCACAATTGAGCTGGAGACTGGTGGAAAGACACTAATAGGAATTTTTTTTTTTTCAAATTTTAAACAGGCTGCACTATTTCAAAAAAAGGAAAATTTTTCTCAAGGTATGAGCCAGTAACGAACCCTGAGCTGAATCCAACCGGCTATGGCTGCACACAGACTACAGGGCGAGCTGGGCTCACACGGAGACCGTGCAGACAGCCGTAAACGGCGCTGCAAGGCCAAAAAACCCTCCTCTAGGTTATCCTATATAGTGTTTTTCCACTATTTAGCTGGATACGAGTGGAAAGACACTTATAGGATTTTTTTTTTTCAAATTTTAAACAGGCTGCACTATTTGAAAAAAAAGGAAAATTTTTCGCAAGGTATGAGCCAGTAACGAACCCTGAGCTGAATCCAACCGGCTATGGCTGCACACAGACTACAGGGCGAGCTGGGCTCACACGGAGACCGTGCAGACAGCCGTAAACGGCGCTGCAAGGCCAAAAAACCCTCCTCTAGGTTATCCTATATAGTGTTTTTCCACTATTTAGCTGGATACGAGTGGAAAGACACTAATAGGAATTTTTTTTTTCAAATTTTAAACAGGCTGCACTATTTGAAAAAAAGGAAAATTTTTCTCAAGGTATGAGCCAGTAACGAACCCTGAGCTGAATCCAACCGGCTATGGCTGCACACAGACTACAGGGCGAGCTGGGCTCACACGGAGACCGTGCAGACAGCCGTAAACGGCGCTGCAAGGCCCAAAAACCCCCCTCTAGGTTATCCTATGTAGTGTTTTTCCACAATAGAGCTGGAGACTGGTGGAAAAACACTAATAGGAAATTTGAGAAAAAATGTGCAGCAGGCTGCACTAAGAGCAAAAAAGAACAACTGTGTGAGGCAGTGTGAACCCCCCTGAGCTGAATACAACCGGGTATATGGCTGCACACAGACTACAGAGTGAGCTGCACACACACACACACACAGAGACCTTGCAGAACGCTGTTAAAACAGCGCTGCAAGGCAAGAGCAAGGTGAACAGTGAAGAACACACAGCGTTTTGCTAAATTAGCCTTTGGAAAGGAAAATAAAGCAATTAGCAAGCTCAACTGGCCCTCAGTTAGAACACAGCGTCCTGTCCCTAACTGAAATCACAGCAGAGTGAGCGCAAAATGGCGGCAGCGCTTTTTTATAGTGCAGAGTGACATCATTTCAGCAGCCAATCCAAGCCTTGCCAGTACTTACATGCCCACCATGCTAAACAGGATGTGCCCACACTTTCATTCATTCCTCATTGGCTGCTGCGTTCAATTTGAATTCTGGGAACTTCCGATTCCGGTATCCGATACGCGGGAAGTATCGGAATTCAGTATCGGAATTCCGATACCGCAAATATCGGCCGATACCCGATACTTGCGGTATCGGAATGCTCAACACTACCCATCACCCCTCGCCAAAGGTATTTACAACCGGCATTTCCTGCCGTGCAAGCTCTTGTCCAGCTATAAGTGAACTAGAAACTTCTAGGATCCATGAAAGATTCTTTGTTTGGTTTTTGTAAGATATTATGCACAATGTTTACGTTAAGAACACGAAAATATATATTCGTATTCTCGCTCGGTGGACCTACCCATCCCTCGAACCACGGGTTTCTAACTCCATCTGGTAAAGAAGTAGGGATTTCTCTGTAAATATGTATCCCAGATAGGACATATTTGACCTCATTAGAATGCTCACGTTGATCCGAGATGAATGATGGGTTTGTTATGACTCTGACATGTTTTGTAGTGAAGTTATAGAAATTAGAGAAAATAGTTTAAAGTTTAGGTAGACTGAAGAGGTAGGAGGGACGAGGTGATCCAACCCCTTTCTGGGATGTCACAGGCTGAAGCTATAACTGTCTGCCAAGATCCCCAGCTCAGTCTTCTTTCTTGCTTGCTTGCTTCTTCTTCTGGAAAGCCCTGCGCACGTCCAATGAGCTGGGACGTATGGTTGCCTGCCATGCTTTGAACATGTGAGTGTTACCTTTTCTCATTTAATCCCTGTTTATTTCATAATTACCCTTGTACATATTTGCAATTGTCTCATTTATAACATCTTTATAACATATTTTTGATAAAGCACTGCCTAATTTTTATGGGATATAATATTTAATATTAGTTCATTCTCCATGCTCTAAACGTACCCTAAGTCTCCTGAAGGGAAATGCGCTACTGTGTTGGGTTAGCTTCGGACCCGTTTAATCGAAGCTGGTGGCAGCGGCTGTGTGCAGACGTTTGGGTTATGTTGTAGCGACTGCGGTGTTGATAATTATTGTTCCTGCCTGAGTGGGAGTAGTTTCTCGCGTCGCTGCAGCGTGCCCAATAGCCAGTACATAGCAGGCAGCCTGTCTGGTGACCAATTACCCAGGGTGCAGTACCTAATCTGACCTGAGAGTAAGGGGGGCGCCAGAGAGCTGCAAGTTTTAAGTGGAACTGTAAGCGGGATATACATAAATCCCTGCAGTTCGTGGTATATTGAAAAGCAGTGGGATACCTATAATAAGCCCCTGCGGTAACCTAAGAGGTCAATAGCCTTGTGTGTGTTTTTTTTCATCACGTTGTGGAGTGGAGGGATAACTAAGATAAGCCCCCCTGCACATGTGATAGCCGTCTGTTGGCCTAAAGTCACCCCGACCCGTGACCTAGGGGTGACAGTCACAGTGTGAATCGTGACAAATTGGTGGCAGCGGTCAGGGTATTCCTGACAGTCGTCATCTCCAGGGTCATCGTCTCCGGGGTCGTCGTCTCTGGGGTCGTCGTCTTCTTCAGGGTGGTCTTCAGGGTCGTCGTCTTCACGGCCTTTGTCAGGGAGATTAAGAGTGATTAGCAAAAACCATTTCCAAAAGCTTGAACTTGGAAATGTAGCAGAAGGTACAAGAAGGCAGAGGAACTGCCGAGAACCAGCTGATGGTACTGGAACCCGGATGGCTACGCGAAGGTACAAGAGCCAATGGAACTACCGAGGACCAGCTGACAGTACTGGAACCCGGCTAAGCCAAAGGCTCTGCCTGGAACCAGCTGACGGTACTGGAACCAGGATGGGTAGCAGAATGTACAAGAGCCAATGGAACTACCAAGGACCAGCTGACGGTACTGGAACCCGGTTACTAAGCAGGAGGTACCTGTGCCAGAAAGCACTACCAAGGACCACCAGATGTTGGTGGAACTCCGATACCAAGAAAGAGGCACCTAAGCCAAAGTCTCTGCCTGGAACCAGCTGACACTACAGGAACCAGGATGTGTAGCAGAAGGTACAAGAGCAAAAGACACTGCCGAGAACCAGCTGACGGTACTGGAACCCAGATGGGTAGTAGAAGGTACAAGAGCCAATGGAACTACTGAGGACCAGCTGATGGCATTGGAACTTGGTTACTAAGCAGGAGGTTCCCGTGCCAGAAAGCACTACCAAGGATCACCAGACATTGGTGGAACTTGGATACTGAGAAGGAGGCACCTAAGCCAAAGGCTCTGCCTGGAACCAGCTGACGGTACTGGAACCAGGGGGACCTATTTAACATTGTCTTCTAAAGAACCAGCAAATGGTGCTGGAACTCAAATAGTCATACAGGGGGAGCTTGTCCTATTGGCACTACGGAACCAGCCTTGATTGCCAGTTCCCGCAGCCCAAATAGGAAGCACCTAAACTGCAGGCACCATAGAGTTGGCTAACCCGACCGCAACCCAACAGGACAATGTATTGGAGGCAAAGTGACCTTGACACTACCCGGAAACAGCTGGCGTGCTGGAGTCAGGCTGGGCAGGAGGGAGTACCCGTGCCAAAGACACTTCTGAGCAGCAACTGGCGGTGTTGGAGCCCAGGGATTACAGGAGAAGCAGAGTGTAGGCTGAGGCGTAATTGGAGCAAGTTTAACCCCTTAACCCTGCTGTTCTGTTGGTCAAAAATGACCGACTTTGAACTTCAATATTCTTTAAAATATTCAAGATGCGGCTCTGAAACCCGTGGCCGACCGACCCATCCTCATTTAAGTCAATCAACCACAAGTTTCAGAACCGCATCTTGAACACCCCAAAAAATACCAAAGTTCAAAATAGGTCTCCCCAGACCGAACAGAACAGCAGGGTTAATGACAGCCAATACCTCTTTTAACTGACCTGATATAAAAGAGAATAGCCTCTCTATACAGATGACAATCCAGCAGCTGTCAGCTGTACACTATAGCTGACAACTTGCTGTATCAGCCACGATCAATGTTTACACCATCCAAATCTGTTTAACCCCTTAGATGCTGCTGTAAATAGTGACTACATCATTATAAATGGTTAACAGAGTGTGGGGGCTTCCTCTTTATCCAAACTGGTGCCCTCAGATCATGATTGTGTGGTCCTGATGTTTGCCATGGCACTTCACAGCCAAATAGCGGCCTTAGAGTCTGACGGCTGTAGTCAGGCGCGGGCTGGGCCGGGTGGCAGAAATGCATATGCCCCCCGGGCCGGTGTCTAAGCAGCTGCACAGCGCCGCTGGAGGACTGGCAGTGACTAGAGTTGAGCGACCTTGACCTTTTTAGAGTCGAGCCGGGTTTCGCGAAACCCGACTATCTCAAAAGTCGGGTCGAGTGAAATCGGCCGATTATGACGTAAAGTCGGGATCGACCGAAACACGAAACCCAATGCAAGTCAATGGGGCAGCATAGTCGGCAGTGAGTGGGGGCCAGGAAAACACCTAGAGTGCCCATTTTAATGTCAAAACCATCCATTCTTCTTAATGAAGCTTGTCAAGCGTAATTTACCTTATAATAATTGGAAGGCATTTGAAATTGGGGGTCATTTGGCTAAAGTTGTGGTGGGTAGGGCTGGTTCAAGTAATTAGTGGGCCCAGGAAATCTGGACCACGTCACGGCAGTGGAGTAGGGAGAGGTAAGTATTTCAACTTTGCAAGTGCTGTGAACCTGAGCAAGCAGGGGGGGCCCACTCGTTGGCATTGGCACTGGCACAGGGCCCCTCAAAGTACAGCGGTGTGTTTGCACGGCGGGGGCGCCTCCCACCGGCAGCAACACTTTTGCGTACCATGAGAGGCCCTGTGCCAGTGACGTCGCCAACTAGTATTCCTCCCCCCACCTGATGAAGGAACCTGCACTTTCATCTGCACCTTCCTGTTTGTCCCCGTGTAAGGTGGTATGGTATGCGGGAAGGGGGACCTGACTTTCAGCAGGGTCACAATCTTGCAGTGTAGAGTGCACGGGAAATGTTGCGTTATGGGTCAATGTACCAGCAGACTCATCTATCACTGGCTGGGCAATGGGCAGGATGAGGAGGAAACACAGATATAGGCCCAAAGAATAAAGTGGGCTAAATGCAGTTCAAAATTGGTAACACAGGACTAATCAGGGGGCATTGCAGTGGAGGACAACTGGAATGAGAGGCTGACACAGAGAGTAGGCCCAAATCAGTAAGTAGTCGAAATGCAGTTCAAAATTGGCAACAGTAGTAAACAGGCGGCACAGCTTTGTTCAGTGGAGGAGAACAGCAAGGAGTGGCAGACACCGATAGTAGGCCCCAACCCAACTAGTAGGCCAAATGCAGTCTAACATTAACAACTACTTAACGAGCGCCTGAAAACGGAATTTCAGGACAGGAAACCAGGAGAACAGCAAGGAGCGGCAGACACCGATAGTAGGCCCCAAACCAACTAGTACGCCAAATGCAGTTGTTCCGTTTAACCACAATTTAATGAGAGCCTGAAGATAGAAGTTCAGGAAAGGCAACCTGGAGAACACCTTGGAGTGGAACACACCATCTCTCTGCACCCCATACCCAATTTGTAGGTCTAATGCAGCGTAGTTTCCAACAACTACTAAACGAGAGCATGATGATCGAAGCATTGGCGAGGAAACCTGGGGAACACCTTGGAGTGGAACACACCATCTCTCTACACCCCATACCCAATTTGTAGGCCTAATGCAGCGTAGTTTCCAACAACTACTAAACGAGAGCATGATGATCGAAGCATTGGCGAGGAAACCTGGGGAACACCTTGGAGTGGAACACACCATCTCTCTACAGTGGAACACACCATCTCTCTACACCCCATACCCAATTTGTAGGCCTAATGCAGCGTAGTTTCCAACAACTACTAAACGAGAGCCGGAAGATCGAAGCTCAGGAAAGGCAACCTGGAGAACACCTTGGAGTGGAACACACCATCTCTCTACACCCCATACCCAATTTGTAGGCCCAATGCAGCGTAGTTTCCAACAACTACTAAACGAGAGCCGGAAGATCGAAGCAATGGAGAGGAAACCTGGGTAACACCTTGGAGTGTAACACACCATCTCTCTACACCCCATACCCAATTTGTAGGCCTAATGCAGCGTAGTTTCCAACAACTACTAAACGAGAGCCGGAAGATCGAAGCAATGGAGAGGAAACCTGGGGAACACCTTGGAGTGTAACACACCATCTCTCTACACCCCATACCCAATTTGTAGGCCTAATGCAGCGTAGTTTCCAACAACTACTAAACGAGAGCCGGAAGATCGAAGCAATGGAGAGGAAACCTGGGGAACACCTTGGAGTGTAACACACCATCTCTCTACACCCCATACCCAATTTGTAGGCCTAATGCAGCGTAGTTTCCAACAACTACTAAACGAGAGCATGAAGATCGAAGCAATGGAGAGGAAACCTGGGGAACACCTTGGAGTGGAACACACCATCTCTCTACACCCCATACCCAATTTGTAGGCCTAATGCAGCGTAGTTTCCAACAACTACTAAACGAGAGCATGATGATCGAAGCATTGGCGAGGAAACCTGGGGAACACCTTGAAGTGGAACACACCATCTCTCTACAGTGGAACACACCATCTCTCTGCACCCCATACCCAATTTGTAGGCCTAATGCAGCGTAGTTTCCAACAACTACTAAACGAGAGCCGGAAGATCGAAGCTCAGGAAAGGCAACCTGGGGAACACCTTGGAGTGGAACACACCATCTCTCTACACCCCATACCCAATTTGTAGGCCTAATGCAGCGTAGTTTCCAACAACTACTAAACGAGAGCCGGAAGATCGAAGCAATGGAGAGGAAACCTGGGGAACACCTTGGAGTGTAACACACCATCTCTCTACACCCCATACCCAATTTGTAGGCCTAATGCAGCGTAGTTTCCAACAACTACTAAACGAGAGCCGGAAGATCGAAGCAATGGAGAGGAAACCTGGGGAACACCTTGGAGTGTAACACACCATCTCTCTACACCCCATACCCAATTTGTAGGCCTAATGCAGCGTAGTTTCCAACAACTACTAAACGAGAGCCGGAAGATCGAAGCAATGGAGAGGAAACCTGGGGAACACCTTGGAGTGTAACACACCATCTCGCTACACCCCATACCCAATTTGTAGGCCAAATGCAGCGTAGTTTCCAACAACTACTGAACGAGAGTCGGAAGATCGAAGCAATGGAGAGGAAACCTGGGGAACACCTTGGAGTGTAACACACCATCTCTCTACACCCCATACCCAATTTGTAGGCCTAATGCAGCGTAGTTTCCAACAACTACTAAACGAGAGCATGAAGATCGAAGCAATGGAGAGGAAACCTGGGGAACACCTTGGAGTGGAACACACCATCTCTCTACACCCCATACCCAATTTGTAGGCCTAATGCAGCGTAGTTTCCAACAACTACTAAACGAGAGCATGATGATCGAAGCATTGGCGAGGAAACCTGGGGAACACCTTGGAGTGGAACACACCATCTCTCTACAGTGGAACACACCATCTCTCTACACCCCATACCCAATTTGTAGGCCTAATGCAGCGTAGTTTCCAACAACTACTAAACGAGAGCCGGAAGATCGAAGCTCAGGAAAGGCAACCTGGGGAACACCTTGGAGTGGAACACACCATCTCTCTACACCCCATACCCAATTTGTAGGCCCAATGCAGCGTAGTTTCCAACAGCTACTAAACGAGAGCCGGAAGATCGAAGCTCAGGAAAGGCAACCTGGGGAACACCTTGGAGTGTAACAAACCCTCTCTCTACACCACGGAAGGGCTGATTCTTAGGAAGGAAGGCTGTCGGAAAGAAGCAGGGCGCGTCGGAGGGTGATTATATTCTTATTAGGTATATACTCACCCTCGGACGCGCCCTGCTTCTTTATTTGTAATGAATGTTTATTTGCAATGTGGTTTTGACTTACTCTATTTTTTATGTAAATAATGATTTTATTATTTTCATTGTTTTGCATCTTCTTGGCAATAATATAAAGAAGACGCGACAGGACAACACTCGGTGGATGCCATATCTGTGTTTAAAATTTAAAAAACCTTTCAGTTAACTACTTGCAGGAGAAAGTTATTGTAGCTGGTGGCCATTTTTAGTACTGTACCAGATTTTTGTTGTATGTGTTTGTTTTTAATGTTAAAATGTCTGCATTTGATATCTCTCCAGTATTTTCTTTTTTATAAGCAAAATACTTATTTTTATATTTTCTGATGTTGGTTCCAGGGGTACACGGGCAGCAGTGGTGTGGTCAGTGGAGGCCTAGTGGAAGGAGTGACCGCAGACAGGCATCGAAGGCCTAAAATAATAACACATGGCTGTAGGCAATTTTAAATTGGTTCCAGGGGTACACGGGCAGCAGTGGTGTGGTCAGTGGAGGCCTAGTGGAAGGAGTGACCGCAGACAGGCATCGAAGGCCTAAAATAATAACACATGGCTGTAGGCAATTTTAAATTGGTTACAGGGGTACACGGGCAGCAGTGGTGTGGTCAGTGGAGGCCTAGTGGAAGGAGTCACCGCAGACAGGCATCGAAGGCCTAAAATAATAACACATGGCTGTAGGCAATTTTAAATTGGTTACAGGGGTACACGGGCAGCAGTGGTGTGGTCAGTGGAGGCCTAGTGGAAGGAGTGACCGCAGACAGGCATCGAAGGCCTAAAATAATAACACATGGCTGTAGGCAATTTTAAATTGGTTACAGGGGTACACGGGCAGCAGTGGTGTGGTCAGTGGAGGCCTAGTGGAAGGAGTGACCACAGACAGGCATCGAAGGCCTAACATAACAAAAATGTCAATACAATGGTATTGTCAGTGGCAGGCATTGAAGGATGTCAGCGCATAGACTAAACATTGGTGGAGCTGTGAGATAATTTTGCAAGTGGTAGAGCACTGTTTGAGCTGGGGTGGGGGGAAACTGTCTTGTGGCCGGCGGTACAGGCCCAGGGCCCCTCATATTACAACGGTGTGTCTGACGTTGGGTGCGCACCACCACCGCCAGAGACACTTTATTGTACTAGGAGGGACCCAGTGGCAGTGCCGTCGACCAAAAGCGGGCTCACCCACCTCTTCAGACAAACTGCACTCTCACGGGTGCTGTCGCCAAGTGTCGATACCACGGCCCCGTGTGGGGAGTTTGGCCATTTAGTGAGGTGTAAACATGTCGTATGCTGGACAATCAGGTGCAGAAAATTACGAGATTGGAAAAGGCATTCAGAATAGTCCACAGGCAAGACCTTTTCATAGGAAAGCTAGGTGTCAGCCGGGCAAGGTGGGGCAAAAGATTTCGAAATCCAGTTGTGGTTCATTTTAATGAAGGTTAGATCATCTACATTTTGGGTAGCCAGACGAGTCCTTTTTTCTGTTAGTATTGAACCTGCAGCACTGAATACTCTTTCTGATAGGACACTAGCTGCCGGGCAAGCAAGCTCCTGCAATGCATATTCTGCCAATTCTGGCCAGGTGTCTAATTTTGATGCCCAGTAATCAAATGGGAATGACGGTTGAGGGAGAACATCGATAAGGGATGAAAAATAGTTTGTAACCATACTGGACAAATGTTGTCTCCTGTCACTTTGAATTGATGCTGCAGTACCTGTCCTGTCTGCGGTCATAGCAATATCACTCCACAACCTGGTCAGAAAACCCCTCTGGCCAACGCCACTTCTGATTTCTGCCCCTCTAACTCCTTTGGTCTGCTGGCCCCTGCAGCTCGTGTGAGAACGATCACGGGCGCTGTGTGCAGGGAATGCCAGAAGCAAACGGTCAACAAGAGTTGATTGTTTGGTTGCTAATATTAGTTCCAAGTTCTCATGTGGCATTATGTTTTGCAATTTGCCTTTATAGCGAGGATCAAGGAGGCAGGCCAACCAGTAATCGTCATCATTCATCATTTTAGTTATGCGTGTGTCCCTTTTGAGGATACGTAAGGCATAATCCGCCATGTGGGCCAAAGTTCCAGTTCTCAAATCTGCGGTTGTGCTTGGTTGAGGGGCAGTTTCAGGCAAATCCACGTCACTTGTGTCCCTCAAAAAACCAGAACCCGGCCTTGCCGCGCCACCAATTTCCAGTGGCCCCGGAAAAGCTTCCTCATTAAAAATATAATCATCCCCATCATCCTCCTCGTCCTCCTCCTCCTCTTCGCCCGCTACCTCGTCCTGTACACTGCCCTGGCCAGACAATGGCTGACTGTCATCAAGGCTTTCCTCTTCCTCAGCTACAGACGCCTGATCCTTTATGTGCGTCAAACTTTGCATCAGCAGACGCATTAGGGGGATGCTCATGCTTATTATGGCGTTGTCTGCACTAACCAGCCGTGTGCATTCCTCAAAACACTGAAGGACTTGACACATGTCTTGAATCTTCGACCACTGCACACCTGACAACTCCATGTCTGCCATCCTACTGCCTGCCCGTGTATGTGTATCCTCCCACAAAAACATAACAGCCCGCCTCTGTTCACACAGTCTCTGAAGCATGTGCAGTGTTGAGTTCCACCTTGTTGCAACGTCTATGATTAGGCGATGCTGGGGAAGGTTCAAAGAAAGCTGATAGGTCTGCATACGGCTGGAGTGTACGGGCGAACGGCGGATATGTGAGCAAAGTCCACGCACTTTGAGGAGCAGGTCGGATAACCCCGGATAACTTTTCAGGAAGCTCTGCACCACCAGGTTTAAGGTGTGAGCCAGGCAAGGAATGTGTTTCAGTTGGGAAAGGGAGATGGCAGCCATGAAATTCCTTCCGTTATCACTCACTACCTTGCCTGCCTCAAGATCTACAGTGCCCAGCCACGACTGCGTTTCTTTCTGCAAGAACTTGGACAGAACTTCCGCGGTGTGTCTGTTGTCGCCCAAACACTTCATAGCCAATACAGCCTGCTGACGTTTGCCAGTAGCTGCCCCATAATGGGAGACCTGGTGTGCAACAGTGGCAGCTGCGGATGGAGTGGTTGTGCGACTGCGGTCTGTGGACGAGCTCTCGCTTCTGCAGGAGGACGAAGAGGAGGAGGAGGGGGTGCGAACGGCTACAGCCAATTGTTTCCTAGACCGTGGGCTAGGCAGAACTGTCCCAAACTTGCTGTCCCCTGTGGACCCTGCATCCACCACATTTACCCAGTGTGCCGTGATGGACACGTAACGTCCCTGGCCATGCCTACTGGTCCATGCATCTGTTGTCAGGTGCACCTTTGTGCTCACAGATTGCCTGAGTGCATGGACGATGCGCTCTTTAACATGCTGGTGGAGGGCTGGGATGGCTTTTCTGGAAAAAAGTGTCGACTGGGTAGCTCGTAGCGTGGTACAGCGTAGTCCATCAGGGCTTTGAAAGCTTCGCTTTCAACTAACCGGTAGGGCATCATCTCTAACGAGATTAGTCTAGCTATGTGTGCGTTCAAACCCTGTGTACGCGGATGCGAGGCTAAGTACTTCCTTTTTCTAACCATAGTCTCATGTAGGGTGAGCTGGACTGGAGAGCTGGAGATCGTGGAACTAGCGGGGGTGCCGGTGGACATGGCAGACTGAGAGACGGTAGGAGATGGTATTGTTGCCACCGGTGCCCTAGATGCAGTGTTTCCTACTACGAAACTGGTGATTCCCTGACCCTGACTGCTTTGGCCTGGCAAAGAAACCTGCACAGATACTGCAGGTGGTGCGGAAAATGGTGGCCCTACACTGCCGGAAGGGATGTTGCGTTGCTGACTAGCTTCATTGGCCGAGGGTGCTACAACCTTAAGGGACGTTTGGTAGTTAGTCCAGGCTTGCAAATGCATGGTGGTTAAATGTCTATGCATGCAACTTGTATTGAGACTTTTCAGATTCTGTCCTCTGCTTAAGGTAGTTGAACATTTTTGACAGATGACTTTGCGCTGATCAATTGGATGTTGTTTAAAAAAATGCCAGACTGCACTCTTTCTAGCATCGGATACCTTTTCAGGCATTGCAGACTGAGCTTTAACCGGATGGCCACGCTGTCCTCCAACAGGTTTTGGCTTTGCCACGCGTTTTGGGCAAGATACGGGCCCGGCAGATGGAACCTGTTGCGATGTTGATGCCTGCTGCGGCCCCTCCTCCTCCGCTTCAGAACTGCTGCCGCCTGCACCCTGTTCCCCCAATGGCTGCCAATCGGGGTCAAGAACTGGGTCATCTATTACCTCTTCTTGTAGCTCATGTGCAACTTCGTCTGTGTCACCGTGTCGGTCGGTGGTATAGCGTTCGTGATGGGGCAACATAGTCTCATCAGGGTCTGATTCTTGATCAGCACCCTGCGAGGGCAATGTTGTGGTCTGAGTCAAAGGACCAGCATAGTAGTCTGGCTGTGGCTGTGCATCAGTGCACTCCATGTCAGATTCAACTTGTAATGGGCATGGACTGTTAACTGCTTCACTTTCTAAGCCAGGGACGGTATGTGTAAAGAGCTCCATGGAGTAACCCGTTGTGTCGCCTGCTGCATTCTTCTCTGTTGTTGTTTTTGCTGAAGAGGACAAGGAAGCGACTTGTGCCTGACCGTGAACATCCACTAACGACGCGCTGCTTTGACATTTACCAGTTTCACGAGAGGAGGCAAAAGAGCTAGAGGCTGAGTCAGCAAGATAAGCCAAAACTTGCTCTTGCTGCTCTGGCTTTAAAAGCGGTTTTCCTACTCCCAGAAAAGGGAGCGTTCGAGGCCTTGTGTAGCCAGACGACGAACCTGGCTTCACAGCTCCAGACTTAGGTGCAATATTTTTTTTCCCACGACCAGCTGATGCTCCACCACTACCACTACCCTCATTACCAGCTGACAATGAACGCCCCCGGCCACGACCTCTTCCACCATACTTCCTCATTGTTTTAAAAACGTAAACAAACTAACGGTATTTGTTGCTGTCACACAAATTACACGGTGAGCTATAACTTCAGTATGATTTAGCTACCCCTTTACAGGTGAGTGAGACCACAACGAAAATCAGGCACAATGTTACACACTCTGTTGTTGGTGGCAACAAATGAGAGAGATGCCACACACGCAGGACTGTCACTGAAGCACAAATGTAAATATTAATCTCCCACTGATTTGATTTTTTTTTTTTTTTAAGGGAGACTTTAGGAAAAAAAAATAATAGAATAAAATGATTTTTTCAGGAAGAATTTAGAAACCAAATAAAATAAAATGATTTTTTCAGGGAGAATTTAGAAAACAAATAAAACAAAAAAAGGCTTTCTATGGCCCACTGAGTGAGAGATGACGCACACAGGAGTCAGGAGTGGCACACAAGCCCAGAGGCCAATATTTATCTCCCACTGATTGATGTAGTGATTTTTTCATGTAGATTTTGGAACCCAAATCAAGCTAAAAAAAATAATAGGCTTTCTATGGCCCACAATTGGAGAGAGAGAGAGAGAGAGATGGCACACCCAGGAGTCAAGACTGGCACACAAGCAGAAAGGGCAATATTAATCTCCCACTGATTTGTTTTTTTTTTTTTTTTTCAGGGAGACTTTAGGAAAAAAAAAATAGAATAAAATGATTTTTTCAGGAAGAATTTAGAAACCAAATAAAATAAAATGATTTTTTCAGGGAGAATTTAGAAAACAAATAAAACAAAAAAATGCTTTCTATGGCCCACTGAGTGAGAGATGACGCACACAGGAGTCAGGAGTGGCACACAAGCCCAGAGGCCAATATTTATCTCCCACTGATTGATGTAGTGATTTTTTCAGGTAGATTTTGGAACCCAAATCAAGCTAAAAAAATAATAGGCTTTCTATGGCCCACAATTGGAGAGAGAGAGAGAGATGGCACACCCAGGAGTCAAGACTGGCACACAAGCAGAAAGGGCAATATTAATCTCCCACTGATTTGTTTTTTTTTTGTTTTTTTTTCAGGGAGACTTTAGGAAAAAAAAAAAATAGAATAAAATGATTTTTTCAGGAAGAATTTAGAAACCAAAGAAAATAAAATGATTTTTTCAGGGAGAATTTAGAAAACAAATAAAACAAAAAAAGGCCTTCTATGGCCCACTGAGTGAGAGATGACGCACACAGGAGTCAGGAGTGGCACACAAGCCCAGAGGCCAATATTTATCTCCCACTGATTGATGTAGTGATTTTTTCAGGTAGATTTTGGAACCCAAATCAAGCTAAAAAAAATAATAGGCTTTCTATGGCCCACAATTGGAGAGAGAGAGAGAGAGATGGCACACCCAGGAGTCAAGACTGGCACACAAGCAGAAAGGGCAATATTAATCTCCCACTGATTTGTTTTTGTTTTTTGTTTTTTCAGGGAGACTTTAGGAAAAAAAAAAATAGGATAAAATGATTTTTTCAGGAAGAATTTAGAAACCAAAAAAAATAAAATGATTTTTTCAGGGAGAATTTAGAAAACAAATAAAACAAAAAATGGCTTTCTATGGCCCACTGAGTGAGAGATGACGCACACAGGAGTCAGGAGTGGCACACAAGCCCAGAGGCCAATATTTATCTCCCACTGATTGATGTAGTGATTTTTTCAGGTAGATTTTGGAACCCAAATCAAGCTAAAAAAATAATAGGCTTTCTATGGCCCACAATTGGAGAGAGAGAGAGAGATGGCACACCCAGGAGTCAAGACTGGCACACAAGCAGAAAGGGCAATATTAATCTCCCACTGATTTGTTTTTTTTTTTTTTTTTCAGGGAGACTTTAGGAAAAAAAAAAATAGAATAAAATGATTTTTTCAGGAAGAATTTAGAAACCAAATAAAATAAAATGATTTTTTCAGGGAGAATTTAGAAAACAAATAAAACAAAAAAAGGCTTTCTATGGCCCACTGAGTGAGAGATGACGCACACAGGAGTCAGGAGTGGCACACAAGCCCAGAGGCCAATATTTATCTCCCACTGATTGATGTAGTGATTTTTTCAGGTAGATTTTGGAACCCAAATCAAGCTAAAAAAATAATAGGCTTTCTATGGCCCACAATTGGAGAGAGAGAGAGAGATGGCACACCCAGGAGTCAAGACTGGCACACAAGCAGAAAGGGCAATATTAATCTCCCACTGATTTGTTTTTTTTTTTTTTTTTCAGGGAGACTTTAGGAAAAAAAAAATAGAATAAAATGATTTTTTCAGGAAGAATTTAGAAACCAAAGAAAATAAAATGATTTTTTCAGGGAGAATTTAGAAAACAAATAAAACAAAAAAAGGCTTTCTATGGCCCACTGAGTGAGAGATGACGCACACAGGAGTCAGGAGTGGCACACAAGCCCAGAGGCCAATATTTATCTCCCACTTTTTTTTTTTTGTTCCAGGGAAAATTTATAAACCCAATAAAAAAAATAATAAATAGGCTTTCTATGGCCCACTATCTGAGAGACAGAGAGAGATGGCACGCTTAGGACTGGCACACAAGCCCAAAGGCCAATATTAATCTCCCTTTTTTTTTTAAGGGAGAATTTATAAAACCAAAAAAAAAAAATAAATAGGCTTTCTATGGCCCACTATTTGTGAGAGAGATGGCACGCTCAGGACTGGCACACAAGCCCAGAGGCCAATATTAATCTCCCACTTTTTTATTTTTTTTCAGGGAAAATTTATAAACCCAATAAAAAAAAAAATAAATAAATAGGCTTTCTATGGCCCACTATCTGAGAGAGAGAGATGGCACGCTTAGGACTGGCACACAAGCCCAAAGGCCAATATTAATCTCCCACTGATTGATTTATTGATTTTTTCAGGTAGAATTTAGAACCCAAATAAAGCAAAAAAAAAAAAAATGGGCTTTCTATGGCCCACTGAGTGAGTGATGATGCACACAGGAGTCAGGAGTGGCACACAAGCCCTGAGGCCAATATTTTTCTCCCACTGATTGATGTAGTGATTTTTTCAGGTAGATTTTATAACCCAAATCAAGCAAAAAAATAAATAGGCTTTCTATGGCCCACTGAGTGAGAGATGACACAGACAGGGATGGCACTCTAGCAGAAATGTCAATCTTAATCTCCCACAAAAAAAAAAAAAAAAAACAGGGAGTGTCCTTCAATTACTATCTCCCTGCAGTAATCTCAGCCAGGTATGGCAGGCAGCAATAAGGAGTGGACTGATGCACAAATTAAATAAGAAGTGTGTACAAACCAAAAAGATAGCTGTGCAGAAAGGAAGGAACAAGAGGATTTGTGCTTTGAAAAAAGCAGTTGGTTTGCACAGCGGCGTACACACAGCAATGCAGCTATCAGGGAGCCTTCTAGGGCAGCCCAATGAGCTACAGCTCTGAGGGGGAAAAAAAAAAAATGTAGCTTCCACTGTCCCTGCACACCGAAGGTGGTGTTGGGCAGTGGAAATCGCTACAGCACAAGCGGTTTGGTGGTTAATGGACCCTGCCTAACGCTATCCCTGCTTCTGACGAAGCGGCAGCAACCTCTCCCTAAGCTCAGATCAGCAGCAGTAACATGGCGGTCGGCGGGAACGCCCCTTTATAGCCCCTGTGACGCCGCAGACAGCAAGCCAATCACTGCAATGCCCTTCTCTAAGATGGTGGGGACCAGGACCTATGTCATCACGCTGCCCACACTCTGCGTTTACCTTCATTGGCTGAGAAATGGCGCTTTTCGCGTCATTGAAACGCGACTTTGGCGCGAAAGTCGCGTACCGCATGGCCGACCCCGCACAGGGGTCGGATCGGGTTTCATGAAACCCGACTTTGCCAAAAGTCGGCGACTTTTGAAAATGAACGACCCGTTTCGCTCAACCCTAGCAGTGACTAATACATAGCACACCTGTAGGGCGCGGTGGTGTCATCCCGCCAGCAGCCCTGACATGCAGGCTGCAAGGGTATGTGATGAGCAAGCTCCTATGCGCCACTGCCACTCTGAGGGAGAGAGCCAGCAGCCATGATGAAAGGTCAGCATACTGGCCTGTGTGTGCACGGAGCTCTGGCTTCTCCTGCTCTTATCTGTTATCCCGGCAGAGAAGGAGAGACGGGGAGGTGCCGGGACAGTGCAGAGCTGTGAGCAGGAGAAACTGAAGAGCTGCACATGGGCATGAGCCACCCCTGCACCACAGAGGAGAGTGTGTGATGTGTGTATGAGGAGAGTGTGTGATGTGTGTATGAGGAGAGTGTGTGAGTGTGTATGAGGAGAGTGTGTGTGCGTATGAGGAGAGTGTGTGTGTATGAGGAGAGAGTGTGATGTGTATGAGGAGAGTGTGTGATGTGTATGAGGAGAGTGTGTGATGTGTGTATGAGGAGAGTGTGTGAGTGTGTATGAGGAGAGTGTGTGTGTGTATGAGGAGAGTGTGTGTGTATGAGGAGAGTGTGTGATGTGTATGAGGAGAGTAAGTGATGTGTATGAGGAGAGTGTGTGATGTGTGTATGAGGAGTGTGTGAGTGTGTATGAGGAGAGTTTGTGTGTGTGTATGAGGAGAGTGTGTGATGTGTGTATGAGGAGAGTGTGTGTGTGTGTGTGTATGAGGAGAGTGTGTGTGTGTGTATGAGGAGAGTGTGTGTGTGTGTATGAGGAGAGTGTGTGTGTGTATGAGGAGAGTGTGTGTGCATGTGTGTGAGCTGCGTGCGTGTGTGAGCTGCGTGCGTGTGTGTGTGAGCTGCATGCATGTGTGTGTGAGCTGCGTGCGTATGTGAGCTGCGTGTGTGTGCATGTGTGAGCTGCGTGCAAGTGTGAGCTGCGTGCGTGTGCGTGTGAACTGCGTGCGCGTGCGTGTGAGCTGCATGTGTGTGAGCTGCGTGCGTGTGAGCTGCGTGCATGTGAGCTGCGTGCGTGTCATACAGTGGGGCTGTGCGTGTGTGCGTGTCATTATACAGTGGGGGTGTGCGTGTGTGTGTGTCATTATACAGTGAGGCCATGCGTGTGCCTGTCATTATACAGTGGGGCTGTGCGTGTGCCTGTCATTACACAGTGGGGCTGTGCATGTGCCAGTCATAATATAGTGGGGCTGTGCATGTGCCTGTCATTATACAGTGGGGCTGTGCGTGTGCCTGTGTCATTATACAGTGGGGCTGTGCATGTGCGTGTGTCATTATACAGTGGGGCTGTGCATGTGCGTGTGTCATTATGCAGTAGGGCTGTGTGTGTGTGTCATTATACAGTGGGGCTGTGCGTGTGTGTGTGTCATTATACAGTGGGGCTGTGTGTGTGTCATTATACAGTGGGGCTGTACATGTGCATTATACAGTGGGGCTGTGCATGTGTGTGTGAGCTGCGTGTGTGTGTGAGCTGCGTGCGTGTGTGTGTAAGCTGCGCGCGTGTGTGAGCTGCGTGCGTGTGTGAGCTGCGTGTCTGTGCGTGTGTGAGCTGTGTGCGTGTGTGTGTAAGCTGCATGCATGTGCATGTGAGCTGCGTGCGTGTGCGTGTGAGCTGCGTGTGTGTGAGCTGTGTGCGTGTGAGCTGCGTGCGTGTGAGCTGCGTGTGTGTGAGCTGCGTGAATGTGAGCTGCGTGCATGTGAGCTGCATGCGTGTCATACAGTGGGGCTGTGCATGTGTGCGTGTCATTAAAGAGTGGGGCTGTGCGTGTGTCATTATGCAGTGAGGCTGTGCGTGTGCCTGTCATTATACAGTGGGGCTGTGCGTGTTCCTGTCATTATACAGTGGGGCTGTGCGTGTGCCTGTCATTATACAGTGGGGCTGTGCGTGTGCCTGTGTCATTATACAGTGGGGCTGTGCGTGTGCCTGTGTCATTATACAGTGGGGCTGTGCATGTGTCATTATACAGTGGGGCTGTGTGTGTGTGTCATTATACAGTGGGGCTCTGCATGTGTGTGTGTCGTTATACAGTGGGGCTGTGCGTGTGTGTCATTATACAGTGGCGCTGTACATGTGCATTATACAGTGGGGCTGTGCGTGTGTGTGAGCTGCGTGTGTGTGTGAGCTGCGTGTGTGCGAGCTGCGTGTGTGTGTGAGCTGCGTGTGTGTGTGAGCTGCGTATGTGTGTGAGCTGCGTGTGTGTATGAGTTGCGTGCGTGTGTGAGCTGCGTGCGTGTGTGTGCTGCGTACGTGTGTGTGTCATTATACAGTGGGGCCGTGCGTGTGCCTGTCATTATAGAGTGGGTCTGTGCGTGTCTGTCATTATACAGTGGGACTGTGTATGTGTGTGTGTGTCATTATACAGTGGGGCTGTGTATGTGTGTGTGTCATTATACAGTGGGGCTGTGCGTGTGTGTGTCATTATACAGTGGGGCTGTGCGTGTGTGTGTCATTATACAGTGGGGCTGTACATGTGCATCATACAGTGGGGCTGTGTGGGTATGTCATTATACAGTGGGGCTGTGCGTGTGTGTGAACTGCGTGCGTGTGTGAGCTGCGTGCGTGTGTGAGCTGCGTGCGTGTGTGAGCTGCGTGCGTGTGTGTTTCATTATACAGTGGGGCCGTGCGTGTGCCTGTCATTATACAGTGGGGCCATGCGTGTGTGTCATTATACAGTGGGGCCGTGCGTGTGCCTGTCATTATACAGTGGGGCTGTGCGTGTGCCTGTCATTATACAGTGGGGCTGTGTATGTGTGTGCGTGTGTGTCTCTTTATACAGTGGGGCTGTGCGTGTGTGTGTGTCATTATACAGTGGGGCTGTACGTGTGTGTCATTATACAGTGGGGCTGTGTGTGTGTGTCATTATACAGGGGGGCTGTGCGTGTGTGTGTGAGCTGCGTGTGTGTGAGCTGCGTGTGTGTGTGAGCTGCGTGTGTGTGTGAGCTGCGTGTGTGTGTGAGCTGCATGCTTGTGTGAGCTGCGTGCATGTGTGAGCTGCGTGCATGTGTGAGCTGCGTGCGTGTGTGAGCTGCGTGCGTGTGTTAGTCATTATACAGTGGGGCCATGCGTGTGTGTGTCATTATACAGTGGGGCCATGCGTGTGCCTGTCATTATACAGTGGGGCTGTGTATGTGTGTGTCATTATACAGTGGGGCTGTACGTGTGTGTCATACAGTGGGGCTGTGCATGTGTGTCATTATACAGTGGGGCTGTGCGTGTATGTCATTAGTTGTACGTGTGTGTCATTATACAGTGGGGTTGTGTGTGTCATTATACAGTGGGGCTGTGCGTGTGTGTGTCATTATACAGTGGGGCTGTGCATGCGTGTGTCATTATACAGTGGGGCCATGCGTGTGCCTGTCATGATACAGTGGGGCCATGCATGTGTGTATCATTATACAGTGGGGCCGTGGGTGTGCCTGTCATTATACAGTGGGGCTGAGTATGTGTGTGTGTGTGTCATTATACAGTGGGGCTGTGCATGTGTGTCACTATACAGTGGGGCTGTGCGTGTGTGCCATTATACAGTGGGGTTGTGCGTGTGTGTCACTATACAGTGGGGTTGTGTGTGTCATTACACAGTGGGGCTGTGCGTGTGTGTGTCATTATACAGTGGGGCTGTGCGTGTGTGTGTCATTATACAGTGGGGCTGTGTGTGTCATTATACAGTGGGGCTGAGTATGTGTGTGTGTGTGTCATTATACAGTGGGGCTGTGCATGTGTGTCACTATACAGTGGGGCTGTGCGTGTGTGCCATTATACAGTGGGGTTGTGCGTGTGTGTCACTATACAGTGGGGTTGTGTGTGTCATTACACAGTGGGGCTGTGCGTGTGTGCGTCATTATACAGTGGGGCTGTGCGTGTGTGTGTCATTATACAGTGGGGCTGTGTGTGTCATTATACAGTGGGGCTGTGTGTGTGGGTCATTATACAGTGGAGCTGTGCGTGTGTGTGTGTCATTATACAGTGGGGCTGTGCGTGTGCCTGTCATTATGCAGTGGGGCTGTGCGTGTGCCTGTCATTATACAGTGGGGCTGTGCATGTGCCTGTCATTATACAGGGGGGCTGTGTGTGTGTCATTATACAGTGGGGCTGTGCATGTGTGTGTCATTATACAGTGGAGCTGTGCGTGTGTGTGTGTCATTATACAGTGGGGCTGTGCGTGTGCCTGTCATTATACAGTGGGGCTGTGCGTGTGCCTGTCATTATACAGTGGGGCTGTGCATGTAACATAGTAACATAGTAACATAGTTAGTAAGGCCGAAAAAAGACATTTGTCCATCCAGTTCAGCCTATATTCCATTATAATAAATCCCCAGATCTACGTCCTTCTACAGAACCTAATTGTATGATACAATATTGTTCTGCTCCAGGAAGACATCCAGGCCTCTCTTGAACCCCTCGACTGAGTTCGCCATCACCACCTCCTCAGGCAAGCAATTCCAGATTCTCACTGCCCTAACAGTAAAGAATCCTCTTCTATGTTGGTGGAAAAACCTTCTCTCCTCCAGACGCAAAGAATGCCCCCTTGTGCCCGTCACCTTCCTTGGTATAAACAGATCCTCAGCGAGATATTTGTATTGTCCCCTTATATACTTATACATGGTTATTAGATCGCCCCTCAGTCGTCTTTTTTCTAGACTAAATAATCCTAATTTCGCTAATCTATCTGGGTATTGTAGTTCTCCCATCCCCTTTATTAATTTTGTTGCCCTCCTTTGTACTCTCTCTAGTTCCATTATATCCTTCCTGAGCACCGGTGCCCAAAACTGGACACAGTACTCCATGTGCGGTCTAACTAGGGATTTGTACAGAGGCAGTATAATGCTCTCATCATGTGTATCCAGACCTCTTTTAATGCACCCCATGATCCTGTTTGCCTTGGCAGCTGCTGCCTGGCACTGGCTGCTCCATGTAAGTTTATCATTAACTAGGATCCCCAAGTCCTTCTCCCTGTCAGATTTACCCAGTGGTTTCCCATTCAGTGTGTAATGGTGATATTGATTCCTTCTTCCCATGTGTATAACCTTACATTTATCATTGTTAAACCTCATCTGCCACCTTTCAGCCCAAGTTTCCAACTTATCCAGATCCATCTGTAGCAGAATACTATCTTCTCTTGTATTAACTGCTTTACATAGTTTTGTATCATCTGCAAATATCGATATTTTACTGTGTAAACCTTCTACCAGATCATTAATGAATATGTTGAAGAGAACAGGTCCCAATACTGACCCCTGCGGTACCCCACTGGTCACAGCGACCCAGTTAGAGACTATACCATTTATAACCACCCTCTGCTTTCTATCACTAAGCCAGTTACTAACCCATTTACACACATTTTCCCCCAGCCCAAGCATTCTCATTTTGTGTACCAACCTCTTGTGCGGCACGGTATCAAACGCTTTGGAAAAATCGAGATATATAATGTGTGTCTCATTATACAGTGGGGCTGTGTGTGTGTCATACAGTGGGGCTGTGCATGTGTGCGTGTCATTATAGAGTGGGGCTGTGCGTGTGTCATAATACAGTGAGGCCGTGCGTGTGCCTGTCATTATACAGTGGGGCTGTGCATGTTCCTGTCGTTATACATTGGGGCTGTGCATGTGTGTCATTATACAGTGGGGCTGTGCGTGTTTCTGTCATTATACAGTGGGGCTGTGCGTGTGTGTGTCATTATACAGTGGGGCTGTGCGTGTGTGTGTCATTATACAGTGGGGCTGTGTGTGTCATTATACAGTGGGGCTGTGCGTGTGAGTGTCATTATACAGTGGGGCTGTGTGTGTGTCATTATACAGTGGGGCTGTGTGTGTGGGTCATTATACAGTGGAGCTGTGCGTGTGTGTGTGTCATTATACAGTGGGGCTGTGCATGTGCCTGTCATTATACAGTGGGGCTGTGTGTGTGTCATTATACAGTGGGGCTGTGCATGTGTGTGTCATTATACAGTGGGGCTGTGTGTGTGTCATACAGTGGGGCTGTGTGGGTGTCATTATACAGTGGGGCTGTTTGTGTCATTATACAGTGGGGCTGTGCATGTGTGTGTCATTATACAGTGGGGCTGTGCGTGTGTGTGTGTCATTATACAGTGGGGCTGTGTGTGTGTGTGTGTCATTATACAGTGGGGCTGTGCGTGTGTGTGTCATTATACAGTGGGGCTGTGTGTGTGTCATACAGTGGGGCTGTGTGGGTGTCATTATACAGTGGGACTGTGTGTGTCATTATAGAGTGGGGCTGTACATGTGTGTCATTATACAGTGGGGCTGTGCGTGTGTCTGTCATTATACAGTGGGGCTGTGTGGGTGTCATTATACAGTGGGGCTGTGGGTGTCATTATACAGTGGGGCTGTGCATGTGTGTGTCATTATACAGTGGGGCTGTGCATGTGTGTGTGTGTCATTATACAGTGGGGCTGTGTGTGTGTGTCATTATACAGTGGGGCTGTGCGTGTGTGTGTCATTATAGAGTGGGGCTGTGTGTGTCATACAGTGGGGCTGTGTGGGTGTCATTATACAGTGGGGCTGTGTGTGTCATTATAGAGTGGGGCTGTGCATGTGATACTTGCGGTATCGGAATTCCGATACCGAGATCCGATATTTTTGTGATATCGGGTATCGGTATCGGAAGTGTAAAATAAAGAATTAAAATAAAAAATATTGTTATATTCACCTCTCCGGCGGCCCCTGGACATCTGCGCGAGGAACCGGCGTCCGGCACGGCTTCTTTCTTCAAAATGCGCGCCTTTAGGACCTGTGGTATGACGTCCCGGCTTCTGATTGGTCGCGTGCCGCCCATGTGACCGCCACGCGACCAATCAGAAGCCGCGACGTCATTCCTCAGCTAAAGTCCTAGAATGAGCGCCTTTTAGGACCTGAGGAATGACGTCGCGGCTTCTGATTGGTCGCGTGGCCGTCACATGGGCGGCACGCGACCAATCAGAAGCCGGGACGTCATTCCACAGGTCCTAAAGGCGCGCATTTTGAAGAAAGAAGCCGTGCCGGACGCCGGATCCTCCCGCTGATGTCCAGGGGCCGCCGGAGAGGTGAATATAACAATATTTTTTATTTTAATTCTTTATTTTACACTTTAATATGGATCCCAGGGCCTGAAGGAGAGTTTCCTCTCCTTCAGACCCTGGGATCCATGAGGATACATTCCGATACTTGATGTCCCATTGACTTGTATTGGTATCGGATATCGGTATCGGCGATATCCGATATTTTTCGGGTATCGGCCGATACTATCCGATACCGATACTTTCAAGTATCGGACGGTATCGCTCAACACTAGTCATTATACAGTGGAGCTGTGTGGGTGTCATTATACAGTGGGGCTGTGGGTGTCATTATACAGTGGGGCTGTGCATGTGTGTGTCATTATACAGTGGGGCTGTGCGTGTGTCTGTCATTATACAGTGGGGCTGTGTGTGTGTCATTGGTGCATTCACTCTGTCATTCTTTGGACTGCAGACTTGGGCTTCTCACATTGCTGGCAGTGCTGTGGTCATTTGGCGGGTGTGTGGCTGTAAGTTTGTGATTTGCATACATGCGGTCACATGACGACTAGACTTGCATGGCCTAATGCAACTGTATTAAACAAGGCCCAAAACAGTCTAGTCGAAATGTGGCTGGGAACATATACGAGTTATATCGCATGCTTGCAGTCACAAGACCACCTGTTGCCGGCACCAGAGAATCTTCACAGCGCACGATATGAGGATTCACACATAGTGTCTGTAGACATGTAGCATAAGTTCCGACAACCACTGCTGTGTGCCACTGCTGTGTGCTCGCCCCCCAGGCCAAATTTTGCCAGTCAGCCCCTGGCTGTAGTAATCTGTTCAGAAGTTAGCGGCATTTAGGTGGTAAAAATACACATTTTCATTTCTGTCATACCACTTTGCATTAATTCCTGTAAAGCACCTGAAGGGTTAATAAACTACCTGACAGCAGTTTTCAATATGTCAGGGGGTGCTGTTTTTAAAATGGTATCACGTTTGGGGGTTTCCCAGTATATAGGACCCCTAAAGTCACTACAAACATGGATAAGTCCCTAAAAAAATAAATTTTGTAAATTTCCTTGAAAAAAATGAAAAATTGCTGCTACATTTTTAAACCTCCTAAAATGCTAACAAAATAAAATAACATTTTACAAATGGTGCTGATGTAAAGCTGACATGTGGGAAATGTTATTTATTCATGGTCTGCTGTGGTATGACCATCTGGATTAAAGGGATAATTATTCAAATTTAGAAAATTGCAAATTTTTTTACATTTTTCTCAAATTTTAGATATTTCTTATATATAAACACTAAACATATTGACCTAAATTTACCATTATCATAAAGTATAATGTGTCATGAAAAAACAATCTCAAAATCACTGGGATTTATTGAAGCATTCCAGAGTTATTACCACATAAAGTGACACTGGTCAGATTTCAAAAATTTGGCTCCGTCACTAAGGGGTTATAATCTGTAGTGGTGTGAATGTGGAGGAAGCAGGAGAAATTGCAGCACACACAGCTGGGGATCAGCTAACGTTACTGAACCCCAAAACACTGGAGCATCTGTTGACTGTGCAGATTGCACTTCCAAGCAGCAACTGGTGGTGTTGGAGCCCAGGGATTACAGGAGAAACAGAGTTTAGGCTGAGGCCTAATTGGAGCAAGCTGATAGGGAACCTGTAACCCCCCAGGCGTTTGTAACTAAAAGAGACAAATTGTGTAGCACTATTGCTGTACAAGAAAAAGGTGGCTCTTTTAGTTATGCTCCTTGCACATGCTGAAGTAAACACTTATAAAATGTGCCCCCTCATACCGTGAAACCGTCCCAGAGGCGGGACTTTCCTTCTTAATGAGACGCAGCACAGCCGTCATTCATACCCCCTTGGCGCCGAGCGCCACCTCCTCATCGTTGTTTGAATCTGTCCCGGAGCCTGTGCTGTTATGTTATCCTTTGTGCATGTGCAGTTAGAGCTACCCATCTTCTGACAACATTTGTTGTCAGGCTGACTGCACCTGTGCGGCCACGCTGCCCGAGATCCCGACCCGCAGTGTCTTCTGATTTATTCATGCTGCAGGGCGGGAATTCATGGGCATACGCTGTGCATATCTTCGCCTCTCACTCATCTCCTTCTGCCTTCTTCAGACTGTGCAGTGTCAGCTGATCCCTTAGCGCATGCCATGGTGATTAGGGATCAGCTGACGCCGCATAGTCTGAAGAAGGCGGAAGGAGATGAGTGAGAGGCGAAGAAATGCACTGCGCATGCCCATGAATCCCAGCCCCGCAGTGTGAATAAATCAGAAGTCGCTGCGGGGCGGGATGTCGGGCAGCGCGGACGCACAGGTGAAGTCAGCCTAACATCAAATGATGTCAGAATACGGGCAGCGCTATCTGCGCATGGCCAAGGGATAACATAACAGCGCAGGCTCAGGGACAGATTCAAACAACGGTCAGGAGGTGGCGCACGTTGCCAAGGGGGTATGAATGACAGCTGTGCCACATCTGATTAGGAAGGAAAGTCCCACCTCCGGGACTTTCATGGTATGAGGGGACACATTTTATAAGTGTTTAGTTCAGCATGTGCAAGGAGCATAACTAAAAGAGCCACCTTGTCCAAATGCAGCATTAGTGCTGCACAAGGTGTCTCTTTTAGTTACAAACGCATGGAGGGACAGGTTCCCTTTAATATTTGTAGTAGTGTGAGGGTGGAGGGAGCAGGAGAAATTGCCGGATACACAGCAGGGGATCAGCTGACATTACTGAACCCCAATAACACGGCAGCAAGTGTTGACTGTGCAGACGGCACTTCCGAGCAGCAACTGGCGGTGTTGGAGCCCAGGGTCAATGCTAGAAACAGAGTGGAGAAATTGTTGCACACACAGCAGGGGAGCAGCTGGCATTACTGAACCCCACTAACACAGGAGCTAGTGTTTTTCTATGTGCAAACGGCACTTCCGAGCAGCAACTGGTGGTGTTGGAGCCTAGGGTCAATCAGGGTGCAGGCCGAGGCCTAATTGGAGCAAGTTTAATATCTGATGTAATGTGAATGTGGAGGGAGCAGGAGACATTGCCAGACACACAGCAGGGGAGCAGCTGACGTTACTGATCCCCACTAACACAGGAGCTAGTGTTTTTCTCTGTGCAGAAGGCACTTCCGAGCAGCAACTGGCGGTGTTGGAGCCTAGGGTCAATGCTGCAAACAGAGTAGAGAAATTGTCGCACACACAGCAGGGGAGCAGATGGTGTTACTGAACCCCACTAACACAGAAGCTAGTGTTTTTCTCTGTGCAGACGGCACTTCTGAGAAGCAACTGGTGGTGTTGGAGCCCAGGGAATCCAAGAGAAGCAGAGTGTAGGCTTAGGCCAAATTGGAGCAAGTTTGATATCTGAAGTAGTGTGAGTGTGGGAGTAGCAGGAGCAATTTCTGGATACACAGCTGGGGATCAGCTGACGTTACTGAACCCCTATAACAGAGGAGCAACTGTTGACTGTGCAGACAGCACTTCCAAGCAGCAACTGGCGGTGTTGGAGCCCAAGGAATCCAGGAGAAGCAGAGTGTAGGCTGAGGCTTAAATGGAGCAAGTTTAAAATCTGAAGTAGTAGGAGTGTGGAGGTAGCAGGAGCAATTGCTGGATATACAGCTGGGGATCAGCTGACGTTACTGAACCCCAATAACAGAGGAGCAATTTTTGACTGTGCAGACAGCACTTCCAAGCCGCTTCTGGCGGTGTTGGAGCCCAGGGAATCCAGGAGAAGCAGAGTGTAGGCTGAGGCCTAATTGGAGCAAGTTTAATATCTGAGGTAGTGTGAGTGTGGAAGTAGCAGGAGCAATTGCCATATACATAGCTGGGGATCAGCTGATGTTACTGAACCCCAATAACAGAGAAGCAACTATTGACTGTTGTGGTGCAGTAAAAGGTGTAGTGTTGGACGGAAGATATATTTCTCCCAGCAGGATAAGTTTTGGCCTGTTATTTTCCTAAGGTTGAGGACCTGCAGTGATGTCACGATCATGTGATCAGCCCATGTGATGGATACCTCACCTGTGGGTGTGGCAATAGACTATGTAATGGAGTTTCTTTTTGTTTGACACATGTTAGTCTGGGTGTGGAGCTAGGCTGGAAGAAGCCTGAACTGTTTTCTCTCCCACACATGTCACAAAGGTTGGTGACATGACTGTTAGCAACCCTGGGAATGGCACCTGGCAGAAGGCACTGACCTGGCAGCCGCTTAGTTAAGCCCGTCCCGTGTAAGGGTGAGTCTGAGACCAGTGGTTCTCCAAGCTGGAGTATGTTTGGTTTTTTTCTTACTTTCTGTCAAGGACTGTTTAAAGTGAAAATAAACCACTGAAGTTTGGACTGGAAGCCTGTGTGTTGCCTCATTACTGCGGCCCTACCATTGCTCACCTGAGCCAATCCCTACACTGTGCAGACAGCACTTCCGAGCGGCAACTGGTGGTGTTGGAGCCCAGGGAATCCAGGAGAAGCAGAGTGTAGGCTGAGGCATAATTGGAGCAAGTTTAATATCTGAAGTAGTGTGAGTGTGGACAGAGCAGGAGAAATTGCTGGATACACAGCTGGGGATCAGCTGACGTTACTGAACCCCAATAAACCTGGGTCATGTGTTGACTGTGCAGACGGCACTTCTGAGCAGCAAATGGCAGTGTTGGAGCCCCGGGATTGCAGTTCAGGTGGTAAAAACATGAACACAACAGGAGACCTGGATACTGTTGCCAACCAAATATTTAATCCCTTAACGACCGCCGATACAGCTTTTAACGGCGGCCGCTAAGGGTACTTAAACCACAGCGCCGTTAATTAACGGCGCTGTGGAAAAAGTAAATAGCGCCCCCCAGAGTCGGATTTTCTCTGGGGTCTCAGCTGCCGGGGGTAGCCGAGACCCCAGAGAACATGATTCGGGGTTTTTTTTACCGACCCCGCATTTGCGATCGCCGGTAATTAACCGTTTACTGGTGATCGCAAAAAAAAAACACGATTTCTTTTTAA
This sequence comes from Ranitomeya imitator, assembly GCF_032444005.1. Taxonomy (NCBI): domain Eukaryota; kingdom Metazoa; phylum Chordata; class Amphibia; order Anura; family Dendrobatidae; genus Ranitomeya; species Ranitomeya imitator. Next base: position 461,678,518 of record NC_091284.1, read on the forward strand.
TTTCTCTGTCCTCCGATGTGATCGCACATCAGAGGACAGAGAAATGGGGTCCCAGGTAGCCCCCAATACTTACCTGTCTCCCCCGGTGCTCCTCGTGGCTCCCGATGGGCGCCGCCATCTTCAAAATGGGTTAGGGCTAGGGTTAGGGTTAGGGCTAGGGCTAGGGTTAGGGTTAGGGCTAGGGCTAGGGTTAGGGCTAGGGTTAGGGCTAGGGTTAGGGTTAGGACTAGGATTAGGGTTAGGGCTAGGGCTAGGGTTAGGGTTAGGGCTAGGGTTAGGGCTGGGGTTAGGGTTAGGGCTAGGGTTGGGGCTAAATTTAGGGTTAGGGTTGGGGCTAAATTTAGGGTTAGGTTTGGGGCTAAATTTAGGTTTAGGGTTGGGGCTAAATTTAGGGTTAGGGTTGGGGCTCAATTTAGGGTTAGGCTTCTTTCACACTTACGTCGGTATGGGGCCGTCGCAATGCATTGGCCCGACATGCCGACGCACGTTGTGAAAATTGTGCACAACGTGGGCAGCGGATGTAGTTTTTCAACGCATCCGCTGCCCAATCTATGTCCTGGGGAGGAGGGGCGGAGTTACAGCCACGCATGCGTGGTCAGAAATGGCAGATGCGACGTACAAAAAAAGTTACAATGAACGTTTTTTGTGCCGACGGTCCGCCACAACACAACTGATCCAGTGCACGATCCGTCACGATCCGTCGGCAATACAAGTCTATGGGCAAAAAACGCATCCTGCGGGCACATTTGCAGGATCCGTTTTTTGTCCAAAATGATGGATTGTGACGGATGCCAAACGACGCAAGTGTGAAAGTAGCCTTAGGGCTAGGGTTAGGGTTGGGGCTAAAGTTAGGGCTAGGGTTGGGGCTAAAGTTAGGGTTAGAGTTGGGATTAGGGTTAGGGTTTGGATTAGGGTTGGTATTAGGGTTAGGGTTGGCATTAGGGTTACGCTTGGGAATAGGGTTAGGTTTGGGATTAGGGTTAAGGTTAGGGTTGTGATTAGGGGTGTATTGGGATTAGGGTTAGGGTTGAGATTAGGATTAGGGGTGTGTTGGATTTAGGGTTTTGATTAGGGTTATGGTTAGGGTTGACATTAAGTTTGTTTTGGGGTAAGGGTTGTGATTATCGTTAGGGTTAATGATTAGGATTATGGATCGGGTTGGGATTAGGGTTAGGGGTGTGTTGGGGTTAGGGTTGGAGCTAGAATTGGGGGGTTTCCACTGTTTAGGTACATCAGGGGGTCTCCAAACACGACAGCCAATTTTGCGCTCAAAAAGTCCAATGGTGCTCCCTCCCTTCTGAGCTCTGCCATGCGCCCAAACAGTGGGTTACCCCCACATATGGGGCATCAATGTACTCAGGATAAATTGGACAACAACTTTTGGGTCCAATTTCTCCTGTTAACCTTGTGAAAATAAAAACTTGGGGGCAACAATATCTTTTTTGTGGAAAAAAATATATATTTTTATTTTCACGACTTTGCATTCTATACTTCTGTGAAGAAATTGGGCATTCAAACTTCTCACCACACATCTAGATAAGTACCTTGGGGGGGTCTAGTTTCCAAAATGGGGTCACTTGTGGGGGGTTACTACTGTTTAGGTACATCAGGGGCTCTGCAATCGCAACATAACGCCCACAGACCATTCTATCAAAGTCTGCATTCCAAAACGGTGCTCCTTCCCTTCCGAGCTCTGCCGTGTGCCCAAACAGTGGTTTACCCCCAAATATGGCATATCAGTGTACTTGGGATAAATTGGACAACAACTATTGCGGTCCAATTTCTCCTGTTACCCTTGAGAAAATAAAAACTTGGGGGCTACAATATCTTTTTTGTGGAAAAAAAAATATTTTTTATTTTCACGACTCTGCATTCTAAACTTCTGTGAAGCACTTGGGCATTCAAACTTCTCACCACACATCTAGATAAGTTCCCTGGGGGGTCTAGTTTCCAAAATAGGGTAACTTGTGGAGGGTTTCTACTGTTTAGGTACATCAGGGGCTCTGCAAACGCAACATAATGCCCGCAGACCATTCTATTAAAGTCTGCATTCCAAAACGGCGCTCCTTCCTTCCGAGCTCTGCCGTGCACCCAAACAGTGGTTTACCCCAACATATGGGATACCAGCATACTCAGGACAAATTGGACAACAACTTTTGGGGTCTGATTTCTCTTGTTACCCTTGTGAAAATAAAAACTTGGGGGCTAAAAAATATTTTTTGTGGAAGAAAAAATATTTTTTATTTTCACGACTCTGCATTCTAAACTTCTGTGAAGCACTTGGGCATTCAAAGTTCTCACCACACATCTAGATAAGTTCCATGGGGGGTCTAGTTTCCAAAATGGGGTCACTTGTGGGGGGTTTCCCCTGTTTAGGCACATCAGGGGCTCTCCAAACGTGACATGGCGTCCGATCTCAATTCCAGACAATTCTATATTGAAAAAGTAAAACGGCCCTCCTCCTCTTCCAAGCTCTGCGGTGCTCCCAAACAGTGGTTTACCCCCACATATTGGGTATCGACGTATTCTGGAGAAATTGCACTACAACTTTTGTGGTCTAGTTTCTCCTGTTACCCTTGTGAAAATAAAAATTTGGTGGCAAAAAAATCATTTTTGTAGAAAAAATGCGATTTTTTAATTTTCACGGCTCAACTTTATAAACTTCTGTGAAGCACATGGGGGTTCAAAGTGCTCACCACACATCTAGATAAGTTCCTTAAGGGGTCAAGTTTCCAAAATGGTGTCACTTGTGGGGGGTTTCCACTGTTTAGTCACATCAGGGGCTCTCCAAACGCGACATGGCGTCCAATCTCAATTCCTGCCAATTCTACATAGAAAAAGTCAAACGGCGCTCCTTCTCTTCCAAGCCCTGCCGTGCACCCAAACAGTGGTTTATCCCCACATATGGGGTATTGGCGTATTCAGGAGAAATCGCACAACAACTTTTGTTGTCTAATTTCTCCTGTTACCCTTGTGAAAATAAGAATTTTTGGGCGAAAAGATCATTTTTGTGTAAACAAATGCGATTTTTTATTTTCACGGCTCTACGTTATAAACTGTGAAGCTCTTGTTGGTTCAAAGTGCTCACCACACATCTAGATCAGTTCCTTAAGGGGTCTAGTTTACAAAATGTTGTCACTTGTGAGGGGTTTCCACTGTTTAGGCACATCAGGGGCTCTCCAAACGTGACATGGCGTCCGATCTCAATTCCAGCCAATTCTGTATTGAAAAAGTCAAACGGCGCTCCTTCACTTCCAAGTTCTGCGGTGCACCCAAACAGTGGTTTACCCCCACATGTCAGGTATTGTCGTATTCAGGAGAAATTGCTTAACAAAATTTATGGTTACATTTCTGTTTTTACACTTGTGAAAATTAAAAAAATGGTTCTGAATTAAAATGTTTGCAAAAAAAAGTTAAATGTTAATTTTTTCCTTCCACATTGTTTCAGTTCCTGTGAAGCAAGTAAAGGGTTAATAAACTTCTTCAATGTGGTTTTTGAGAACCTTGAGGGGCGGAGTTTTTACAATGGTGTCACACTTCGTTATTTTCTATCATATAGACTCCTCAAAATGACTTCAAATGTGATGTGGTCCCTAAAAAAAATGGTGTTGTAAAAATGAGAAATTGCTGGTCAACTTTTAACCCTTATAACTCATAGTAACATAGTAACATAGTAACATAGATAGTAATGCCAAAAAAAGACATTTGTCCATCCAGTTCAGCCTATATTCCATCATAATAAATCCCCAGATCTACGTCCTTCTACAGAACCTAATTGTATGATACAATATTGTTCTGCTCCAGGAAGACATCCAGGCCTCTCTTGAACCCCTCGACTGAGTTCGCCATCACCACCTCCTCAGGCAAGCAATTCCAGATTCTCACTGCCCTAACAGTAAAGAATCCTCTTCTATGTTGGTGGAAAAACCTTCTCTCCTCCAGACGCAAAGAATGCCCCCTTGTGCCCGTCACCTTCCTTGGTATAAACAGATCCTCAGCGAGATATTTGTATTGTCCCCTTATATACTTATACATGGTTATTAGATCGCCCCTCAGTCGTCTTTTTTCTAGACTAAATAATCCTAATTTCGCTAATCTATCTGGGTATTGTAGTTCTCCCATCCCCTTTATTAATTTTGTTGCCCTCTCTCTAGTTCCATTATATCCTTCCTGAGCACCGGTGCCCAAAACTGGACACAGTACTCCATGTGCGGTCTAACTAGGGATTTGTACAGAGGCAGTATAATGCTCTCATCATGTGTATCCAGACCTCTTTTAATGCACCCCATGATCCTGTTTGCCTTGGCAGCTGCTGCCTGGCACTGGCTGCTCCAGGTAAGTTTATCATTAACTAGGATCCCCAAATCCTTCTCCCTGTCAGATTTACCCAGTGGTTTCCCATTCAGTGTGTAATGGTGATATTGATTCCTTCTTCCCATGTGTATAACCTTACATTTATCATTGTTAAACCTCATCTGCCACCTTTCAGCCCAAGTTTCCAACTTATCCAGATCCATCTGTAGCAGAATACTATCTTCTCTTGTATTAACTGCTTTACATAGTTTTGTATCATTTGCAAATATCGATATTTTACTGTCGATATTTACATATTTACTGAACTCCCTAACAAAAAAAAATTTTGTTTCAAAAATTGTGCTGATGTAAAGTAGACATGTGGAAAATGTTATTTATTAACTATTTTTCATGACATATCTCTCTGATTTAAGGGCATAAAAATACAAAGTTTGAAAATTGCAAAATGTTAAAAATTTTCGCCATATTTCCATTTTTTTCATAAATAGTCGCAAGTAATATCGAAGAAATGTTACCACTAACATGAAGTACAATATATGATGAAAAAACATTCTCAGAATCAGCGGGATCCGTTGAAGCGTTCCAGAGTTATAACCTCATAAATTGACAGTGGTCAGAATTGCAAAAATTGGCTCGGTCATTAAGTACCAAATTGACTCTGTCACTAAGGGGTTAATCAGGCAGAGGAGTGGCAAATTCCTGCGAGATCCAGGCTTGTTCATTTTCAGAAAAGCAAGCCGGTCAATATTATCGGAGGATAGTCGCATGTAGAGTTGAGCGACCTTGACCTGTTTAGAGTCGAGCCGGGTTTCACGATACCCGACTATCTCAAAAGTCGGGTCGAGTGAAATCGGCCGATTATGACGTAAAGTCGGGATCGACCGAAACACGAAACCCAATGCAAGTCAATGGGGCAGCATAGTCGGCAGTGAGTGGGGGCCAGGAAAACACCTAGAGTGCCCATTTTAATGTCAAAACCATCCATTCTTCTTAATGAAGCTTGTCAAGCGTAATTTACCTTCTAATAATTGGAAGGCATTTGAAATTGGGGGTCATTTGGCTAAAGTTGTGTGGGGTAGGGCTGGTTCAAGTAATTAGTGGGCCCAGGAAATCTGGACCACGTCACGGCAGTGGAGCAGGGAGAGGTAAGTATTTCAACTTTGCAAGTGCTGTGATCCTGAGCAAGCAGGGGGGGCCCACTTGTTGGCATTGGCACTGGCACAGGGCCCCTCAAAGTACAGCGGTGTGTTTGCACGGCGGGGGCGCCTCCCACCGGCAGCAACACTTTTGCGTACTATGAGAGGCCCTGTGCCAGTGACGTCGCCAACTAGTATTCCTCCCCCCACCTGATGAAGGAACCTGCACTTTCATCTGCACCTTCCTCTTTGTCCCCGTGTAAGGTGGTATGGTATGCGAGAAGAGCAACCTGACTTTCAGCAGGGTCACAATGTTGTTGTGTAGCATGCACGGGGAATGTTGCGTTATGGGTCAATGTACCAGCAGACTCATCTATTACTGGCTGGGCAATGGGCACGATGAAGTGGAAACACAGATATAGGCCCAAAGAATAAAGTGGGCTAAATGCAGTTCAAAATTGGTAACACAGGAATAACCAGGGGGCATTGCAGTGGAGGACAACTGGAATGAGAGGCTGACACAGAGAGTAGGGCCAAATCAGTAAGTAGTCGAAATGCAGTTCAAAATTGGCAACCGTAGTAAACAGGCGGCACAGCTTTGTTCAGTGGAGGAGAACAGCAAGGAGTGGCAGACACCGATAGTAGGCCCCAACCCAACTAGTAGGCCAAATGCAGTCTAACATTAACAACTACTTAACGAGAGCCTGAAAATGGAATTTCAGGACAGGAAACCAGGAGAACAGCAAGGAGTGGCAGACACCGATAGTAGGCCCCAAACCAACTAGTACGCCAAATGCAGTTGTTCCATTTAACCACAATTTAATGAGAGCCTGAAGATAGAAGCTCAGGAAAGGCAACCTGGGGAACACCTTGGAGTGTAACACACCATCTCTCTCCACCCCATACCCATTTTGTAGGCCTAATGCAGTGTACTTTTCTACAACTACTAAACGAGAGTCGGAAGACCGAAGCAATGGCAAGGAAACCTGGGGAACACCTTGGAGTGTAACACACCATCTCTCTCCACCCCATACCCAATTTGTAGGCCTAATGCAGTGTAGTTTCCAAGAACTACTAAACGAGAGCCGGAAGATCGAAGCTCAGGAAAGGCAACCTGGGGAACACCTTGGAGTGTAACACACCCTCTCTCTACACCCCATACCCAATTTGAAGGCCTAATGCAGTGTAGTTTCCAAGAACTACTAAACGAGAGCCGGAAGATCGAAGCTCAGGAAAGGCAACCTGGGGAACACCTTGGAGTGTAACACACCCTCTCTCTACACCCCATACCCAATTTGAAGGCCTAATGCAGCGTAGTTTCCAACAACTACTAAACGAGAGCCGGAAGATCGAAGCTCAGGAAAGGCAACCTGGGGAACACCTTGGAGTGTAACAAACCCTCTCTCTACACCCCATACCCAATTTGTAGGCCTAATGCAGCGTAGTTTCCGACAACTACTAAACGAGAGCATGAAGATCGAAACTCAGGAAAGGCAACCTGGGGAACACCTTGGAGTGTAACACACCCTCTCTCTACACCCCATACCCAATTTGAAGGCCTAATGCAATGTAGTTTCCAAGAACTACTAAACGAGAGCCGGAAGATCGAAGCTCAGGAAAGGCAACCTGGGGAACACCTTGGAGTGGAACACACCATCTCTCTACACCCCATACCCAATTTGAAGGCCTAATGCAGCGTAGTTTCCAACAACTACTAAACGAGAGCCGGAAGATCGAAGCTCAGGAAAGGCAACCTGGGGAACACCTTGGAGTGTAACACAACGTCTCTCTACACCACGGAAGGGCTGATTCTTAGGAAGGAAGGCTGTTGGAAATAAGCATTGCGCGTCCGAGGGTGATTATATTCTTATTAGGTATATACTCACCCTCGGACGCGCCCTGCTTCTTTATTTGGAATGAATGTTTATTTGCAATGTGGTGTTGACTTTCTCTATTATTTTGGTAATTAATGATTTTATTATTTTCATTGTTTTGCATCTTCTCGGCAATAATATAAAGAAGACGCGACAGGACAACACTCGGTGGATGCCATATCTGTGTTTTCAATTTAAAAAACCTTTCAGTTAACTACTTGCAGGAGAAAGTAATTGTAGCTGGTGGCCATTTTTAGTACTGTACCAGATTTTAGTTGTGTATTTGTTTTTAATGTTAAAATGTCTGCATTTGATATCTCTCCAGTATTTTCTTTTTTATAAGCAAAATACTTATTTTTATATTTTCTGATGTTGGTTCCAGGGGTACACGGCCAGCAGTGGTGTGGTCAGTGGAGGCCTAGTGGAAGGAGTGACCGCAGACAGGCATCGAAGGCCTAAAATAATAACACATGGCTGTAGGCAATTTTAAATTGGTTCCAGGGGTACACGGGCAGCAGTGGTGTGGTCAGTGGAGGCCTAGTGGAAGGAGTGACCACAGACAGGCATCGAAGGCCTAAAATAATAACACATGGCTGTAGGCAATTTTAAATTGGTTCCAGGGGTACACGGGCAGCAGTGCCCTGGTCAGTGTAGTAGTAGTTGAAAGAATGGACCGCAGACAGGCATAGAAGGCCTAAAATAAAAAAATTGGGCTGGCTGTAGGCAATTTTAAATTGGTTCCAGGGGTACACGGGCAGCAGTGGTGTGGTCAGTGGAGGCCTAGTGGAAGGAGTGACCACAGACAGGCATCGAAGGCCTAAAATAATAACACATGGCTGTAGGCAATTTTAAATTGGTTCCAGGGGTACACGGGCAGCAGTGCCCTGGTCAGTGTAGTAGTAGTTGAAAGAATGGACCGCAGACAGGCATCGAAGGCCTAAAATAAAAAAATTGGGCTGGCTGTAGGCAATTTTAAATTGGTTCCAGGGGTACACGGGCAGCAGTGGTGTGGTCAGTGGAGGCCTAGTGGAAGGAGTGACCGCAGACAGGCATCGAATGCCTAAAATAATAACACATGGCTGTAGGCAATTTTAAATTGGTTCCAGGGGTACACGGGCAGCAGTGGTGTGGTCAGTGGAGGCCTAGTGGAAGGAGTGACCGCAGACAGGCATCGAAGGCCTAAAATAATAACACATGGCTGTAGGCAATTTTAAATTGGTTCCAGGGGTACACGGGCAGCAGTGCCCTGGTCAGTGTAGTAGTAGTTGAAAGAAAGGACCGCAGACAGGCATCGAAGGCCTAAAATTAAAAAATTGGGCTGGCTGTAGGCAATTTTAAATTGGTTCCAGGGGTACACGGGCAGCAGTGGTGTGGTCAGTAGAGGCCTAGTGGAAGGAGTGACCGCAGACAGGCATCGAAGGCCTAAAATAATAACACATGGCTGTAGGCAATTTTAAATTGGTTCCAGGGGTACACGGGCAGCAGTGCCCTGGTCAGTGTAGTAGAAGTTGAAAGAAAGGACCGCAGACAGGCATCGAAGGCCTAAAATAAAAAAATTGGGCTGGCTGTAGGCAATTTTAAATTGGTTCCAGGGGTACACGGGCAGCAGTGGTGTGGTCAGTAGAGGCCTAGTGGAAGGAGTGACCGCAGACAGGCATCGAAGGCCTAAAATAATAACACATGGCTGTAGGCAATTTTAAATTGGTTCCAGGGGTACACGGGCAGCAGTGCCCTGGTCAGTGTAGTAGTAGTTGAAAGAATGGACCGCAGACAGGCATCGAAGGCCTAAAATAAAAAAATTGTGCTGGCTGTAGGCAATTTTAAATTGGTTCCAGGGGTACACGGGCAGCAGTGGTGTGGTCAGTAGAGGCCTAGTGGAAGGAGTGACCGCAGACAGGCATCGAAGGCCTAAAATAATAACACATGGCTGTAGGCAATTTTAAATTGGTTCCAGGGGTACACGGGCAGCAGTGGTGTGGTCAGTGGAGGCATAGTGGAAAGAGTGACCGCAGACAGGCATCGAAGGCCTAAAATAATAACACATGGCTGTAGGCAATTTTAAATTGGTTCCAGGGGTACACGGGCAGCAGTGGTGTGGTCAGTGGAGGCCTAGTGGAAGGAGTGACCACAGACAGGCATCGAAGGCCTAACATAACAAAAATGTCAATACAATGGTATTGTCAGTGGCAGGCATTGAAGGATGTCAGCGCATAGACTAAACATTGGTGGAGCTGTGAGATAATTTTGCAAGTGGTAGAGCACTGTTTGAGCTGGGGTGGGGGGAAACTGTCTTGTGGCCGGCGGTACAGGCCCAGGGCCCCTCATATTACAACGGTGTGTCTGACGTTGGGTGCGCACCACCACTGCCAGAGACACTTTATTGTACTAGGAGGGACCCAGTGGCAGTGCCGTCGACCAAAAGCGGGCTCACCCACCTCTTCAGACAAACTGCACTCTCACGGGTGCTGTCGCCAAGTGTCGATACCACGGCCCCGTGTGGGGAGTTTGGCCATTTAGTGAGGTGTAAACATGTCGTATGCTGGACAATCAGGTGCTGAAAATTACGAGATTGGAAAAGGCATTCAGAATAGTCCACAGGCAAGACCTTTTCATAGGAAAGCTAGGTGTCAGCCGGGCAAGGTGGGGCAAAAGATTTTGAAATCCAGTTGTGGTTCATTTTAATGAAGGTTAGATCATCTACATTTTGGGTAGCCAGACGAGTCCTTTTTTCTGTTAGTATTGAACCTGCAGCACTGAATACTCTTTCTGATAGGACACTAGCTGCCGGGCAAGCAAGCTCCTGCAATGCATATTCTGCCAATTCTGGCCAGGTGTCTAATTTTGATGCCCAGTAATCAAATGGGAATGACGGTTGAGGGAGAACATCGATAAGGGATGAAAAATAGTTTGTAACCATACTGGACAAATGTTGTCTCCTGTCACTTTGAATTGATGCTGCAGTACCTGTCCTGTCTGCGGTCATAGCAAAATCACTCCACAACCTGGTCAGAAAACCCCTCTGGCCAACGCCACTTCTGATTTCTGCCCCTCTAACTCCTCTGGTCTGCTGGCCCCTGCAGCTCGTGTGAGAACGATCACGGGCGCTGTGTGCAGGGAATGCCAGAAGCAAACGGTCAACAAGAGTTGATTGTTTGGTTGCTAATATTAGTTCCAAGTTCTCATGTGGCATTATATTTTGCAATTTGCCTTTATAGCGAGGATCAAGGAGGCAGGCCAACCAGTAATCGTCATCATTCATCATTTTAGTTATGCGTGTGTCCCTTTTGAGGATACGTAAGGCATAATCCGCCATGTGGGCCAAAGTTCCAGTTCTCAAATCTGCGGTTGTGCTTGGTTGAGGGGCAGTTTCAGGCAAATCAACGTCACTTGTGTCCCTCAAAAAACCAGAACCCGGCCTTGCCGCGCCACCAATTTCCAGTGGCCCCGGAAAAGCTTCCTCATTAAAAATATAATCATCCCCATCATCCTCCTCGTCCTCCTCCTCCTCTTCGCCCGCTACCTCGTCCTGTACACTGCCCTGGCCAGACAATGGCTGACTGTCATCAAGGCTTCCCTCTTCCTCAGCTGCAGACGCCTGATCCTTTATGTGCGTCAAACTTTGCATCAGCAGACGCATTAGGGGGATGCTCATGCTTATTATGGCGTTGTCTGCACTAACCAGCCGTGTGCATTCCTCAAAACACTGAAGGACTTGACACATGTCTTGAATCTTCGACCACTGCACACCTGACAACTCCATGTCTGCCATCCTACTGCCTGCCCGTGTATGTGTATCCTCCCACAAAAACATAACAGCCCGCCTCTGTTCACACAGTCTCTGAAGCATGTGCAGTGTTGAGTTCCACCTTGTTGCAACGTCTATGATTAGGCGATGCTCGGGAAGGTTCAAAGAACGCTGATAGGTCTGCATACGGCTGGAGTGTACGGGCGAACGGCGGATATGTGAGCAAAGTCCACGCACTTTGAGGAGCAGGTCGGATAACCCCGGATAACTTTTCAGGAAGCACTGCACCACCAGGTTTAAGGTGTGAGCCAGGAAAGGAATGTGTTTCAGTTGGGAAAGGGAGATGGCAGCCATGAAATTCCTTCCGTTATCACTCACTACCTTGCCTGCCTCAAGATCTACAGTGCCCAGCCACGACTGCGTTTCTTTCTGCAAGAACTCGGACAGAACTTCCGCGGTGTGTCTGTTGTCGCCCAAACACTTCATAGCCAATACAGCCTGCTGACGTTTGCCAGTAGCTGCCCCATAATGGGAGACCTGGTGTGCAACAGTGGCAGCTGCGGATGGAGTGGTTGTGCGACTGCGGTCTGTGGACGAGCTCTCGCTTCTGCAGGAGGACGAAGAGGAGGAGGAGGGGGTGCGAACGGCTACAGCCAATTGTTTCCTAGACCGTGGGCTAGGCAGAACTGTCCCAAACTTGCTGTCCCCTGTGGACCCTGCATCCACCACATTTACCCAGTGTGCCGTGATGGACACGTAACGTCCCTGGCCATGCCTACTGGTTCATGCATCTGTTGTCAGGTGCACCTTTGTGCTCACAGATTGCCTGAGTGCATGGACGATGCGCTCTTTAACATGCTGGTGGAGGGCTGGGATGGCTTTTCTGGAAAAAAAGTGTCGACTGGGTAGCTCGTAGCGTGGTACAGCGTAGTCCATCAGGGCTTTGAAAGCTTCGCTTTCAACTAACCGGTAGAGCATCATCTCTAACGAGATTAGTCTAGCTATGTGTGCGTTCAAACCCTGTGTACGTGGATGCGAGGCTAAGTACTTCCTTTTTCTAACCATAGTCTCATGTAGGGTGAGCTGGACTGGAGAGCTGGAGATCGTGGAACTAGCGGGGGTGCCGGTGGACATGGCAGACTGAGAGACGGTGGGAGATGGTATTGTTGCCAGGGTCTGATTCTTGATCAGCACCCTGCGAGGGCAATGTTGTGGTCTGAGTCAAAGGACCAGGATAGTAGTCTGGCTGTGGCTGTGCATCAGTGCACTCCATGTCAGATTCAACTTGTAATGGGCATGGACTGTTAACTGCTTCACTTTCTAAGCCAGGGACGGTATGTGTAAAGAGCTCCATGGAGTAACCCGTTGTGTCGCCTGCTGCATTCTTCTCTGTTGTTGTTTTTGCTGAAGAGGACAAGGAAGCGACTTGTCCCTGACCGTGAACATCCACTAACGACGCGCTGCTTTGACATTTACCAGTTTCACGAGAGGAGGCAAAAGAGCTAGAGGCTGAGTCAGCAAGATAAGCCAAAACTTGCTCTTGCTGCTCCGGCTTTAAAAGCGGTTTTCCTACTCCCAGAAAAGGGAGCGTTCGAGGCCTTGTGTAGCCAGACGACGAACCTGGCTCCACAGCTCCAGACTTAGGTGCAATATTTTTTTTCCCACAACCAGCTGATGCTCCACCACTACCACTACCCTCATTACCAGCTGACAATGAACGCCCCCGGCCACGACCTCTTCCACCAGACTTCCTCATTGTTTTAAAAACGTTACCAAACGAACGGTATTTGTTGCTGTCACACAACTTACACGGTGAGCTATAACTTCAGTATGATTTAGCTACCCCTTTACAGGTGGGTGAGACCACAACGAAAATCAGCCACAATGTTACACACTCTGTTGTTGTTGGCAACAAATGAGATGGCACACACGCAGGACTGTCACTGAAGCGCAAATGTAAATATTTATCTCCCACTGATTTGTGTTTGGTTTTTTTAAAAGGGAGACTTCAGAAAAAAAAAAAATTAAAAAAAAATTATTTTTTACAGAAGAATTTATAAAACAAATAAAATGAAATGATTGTTTCAGGGAGAATTTAGGAAAAAAAAAAAAAAAAGGCTTTGTAGGGCCCACTGAGTGAGAGAGGACGCACACAGGAGTCAGGAGTGGCACACAAGCCCAGAGGCCAATATTAATCTCCCACCGATTGATTTAGTTATTTTTTTTGGTAGATTTTGGAACCCAAATCAAGCAAAAAAATTAATAGGCTTTCTATGGCCCACAATTGGGGAGAGAGAGAGAGATGGCACACCCAGGAGTCAAGACTGGCACACAAGCAGAAGGGGCAATATGAATCTCCCACAGATTTTTTTTTTTTTTTTTTTTCAGGGAGACTTGAGAGAAAAAAAAATACAAAAAAAATGATTTTTTTCAGGAATAATTTAGAAACCAAAGAAAATAAAATGATTGTTTCAGGGAGAATTTAGAAAACAAATAAAACAAAAAATAGGCTTTCTAGGGCCCACTGAGTGACAGATGACGCACACAGGAGTCAGGAGTGGCACACAAGCCCAGAGGCCAATATTAATCTCCCACTGATTGATTTAGTGATTTTTTTTGGTAGATTTTGGAACCCAAATCAAGCAAAAAAATTAATAGGCTTTCTATGGCCCACAATTGGGGAGAGAGAGAGAGATGGCACACCCAGGAGTCAAGACTGGCACACAAGCAGAAGGGGCAATATGAATCTCCCACAGATTTTTTTTTTTTTTTTTTTTTTTCAGGGAGACTTGAGAGAAAAAAAATACAAAAAAAATGATTTTTTTCAGGAATAATTTAGAAACCAAAGAAAATAAAATGATTGTTTCAGGGAGAATTTAGAAAACAAATAAAACAAAAAATAGGCTTTCTAGGGCCCACTGAGTGACAGATGACGCACACAGGAGTCAGGAGTGGCACACAAGCCCAGAGGCCAATATTAATCTCCCACTGATTGATTTAGTGATTTTTTTTGGTAGATTTTGGAACCCAAATCAAGCAAAAAAATTAATAGGCTTTCTATGGCCCACAATTGGGGAGAGAGAGAGAGATGGCACACCCAGGAGTCAAGACTGGCACACAAGCAGAAGGGGCAATATGAATCTCCCACAGATTTTTTTTTTTTTTTTTTTTTTCAGGGAGACTTGAGAGAAAAAAAAATACAAAAAAAATGATTTTTTTCCAGGAATAATTTAGAAACCAAAGAAAATAAAATGATTGTTTCAGGGAGAATTTAGAAAACAAATAAAACAAAAAATAGGCTTTCTAGGGCCCACTGAGTGACAGATGACGCACACAGGAGTCAGGAGTGGCACACAAGCCCAGAGGCCAATATTAATCTCCCACTGATTGATTTAGTGATTTTTTTTGGTAGATTTTGGAACCCAAATCAATCAAAAAAATTAATAGGCTTTCTATGGCCCACTATTTGTGAGAGAGATGGCACGCTCAGGACTGGCACACAAGCCCAGAGGCCAATATTAATCTCCCATTTTTTTTTTTTCCAGGGAAAATTTATAAACCCAATAAAAAAAATAATAATAAATAGGCTTTCTATGGCCCACTATCTGAGAGAGAGAGATGGCACGCTTAGGACTGGCACACAAGCCCAAAGGCCAATATTAATCTCCCACTGATTGATTGATTGATTTTTTCAGGTAGAATTATGAACCCAAATCAACCAAAAAAATAAATAGGCTTTCTATGGCCCACTATTTGTGAGAGAGATGGCACGCTCAGGACTGGCACACAAGCCCAGAGGCCAATATTAATCTCCCACTTTTTTTTTTTTCCAGGGAAAATTTATAAACCCAATAAAATAATAAAAAAATAGGCTTTCTATGGCCCACTATCTGAGAGAGAGAGAGATGGCACGCTTAGGACTGGCACACAAGCCCAAAGGCCAATATTAATCTCCCACTGATTGATTTAATGATTTTTTCAGGTAGAATTTAGAACCCAAATCAAGCAAAAAAATTAATAGGCTTTCTATGGCCCACTGAGTGAGAGATGGCACACACAGGAGTAAGGAGTGGCACACAAGCCCTGAGGCCAATATTTTTCTCCCACTGATTGATTGATTGATTTTTTCAGGTAGAATTAGGAACCCAAATCAACCAAAAAAATAAATAGGCTTTCTATGGCCCACTATTTGTGAGAGAGATGGCACGCTCAGGACTGGCACACAAGCCCAGAGGCCAATATTAATCTCCCATTTTTTTTTTTTTCCAGGGAAAATTTATAAACCCAATAAAAAAAATAATAATAAATAGGCTTTCTATGGCCCACTATCTGAGAGAGAGAGATGGCACGCTTAGGACTGGCACACAAGCCCAAAGGCCAATATTAATCTCCCACTGATTGATTGATTGATTGATTTTTTCAGGTAGAATTATGAACCCAAATCAACCAAAAAAATAAATAGGCTTTCTATGGCCCACTATTTGTGAGAGAGATGGCACGCTCAGGACTGGCACACAAGCCCAGAGGCCAATATTAATCTCCCACTTTTTTTTTTTTTCCAGGGAAAATTTATAAACCCAATAAAATAATAAAAAAATAGGCTTTCTATGGCCCACTATCTGAGAGAGAGAGAGATGGCACGCTTAGGACTGGCACACAAGCCCAAAGGCCAATATTAATCTCCCACTGATTGATTTATTGATTTTTTCAGGTAGAATTTAGAACCCAAATCAAGCAAAAAAATTAATAGGCTTTCTATGGCCCACTGAGTGAGAGATGGCACACACAGGAGTAAGGAGTGGCACACAAGCCCTGAGGCCAATATTTTTCTCCCACTGATTGATGTTGTGATTTTTTCTGGTAGATTTTGGAACCCAAATCAAGCAAAAAAATAAATAGGCTTTCTATGGCCCACTGAGTGAGAGATGACACAGACAGAGATGGCACTCTAGCAGAAATGTCAATCTTAATCTCCCACAAAAAAAAAAAAAAGGAACTGTCCTTCAATTACTATCTCCCTGCAGTAATCTCAGCCAGGTATGGCAGGCAGCAATAAGGAGTGGACTGATGCACAAATTAAATAAAAAGTGTGGACAAACAAACAAGATAGCTGTGCAGAAAGGAAGGAGCAAGCGGATTTGTGCTTTGAAAAAAGCAGTTGGTTTGCACAGCGGCGTACACACAGCAATGCAGCTATCAGGGAGCCTTCTAGGGCAGCCCAATGAGCTACAGCGCTGAGGAAAAAAAAAAAAAAAGGAGCTTCCACTGTCCCTGCACACCGAAGGTGGTGTTGGGCAGTGGAAATCGCTACAGCACAAGCGGTTTTGTGGTTAATGGACCCTGCCTAACGCTATCCCTGCTTCTGACGAAGCGGCAGCAACCTCTCCCTAAGCTCAGATCAGCAGCAGTAACATGGCGGTCGGCGGGAACTCCCCTTTATAGCCCCTGTGACGCCGCAGACAGCAAGCCAATCACTGCAATGCCCTTCTCTAAGATGGTGGGGACCAGGACCTATGTCATCACGCTGCCCACACTCTGCGTTTACCTTCATTGGCTGAGAAATGGCGCTTTTCGCGTCATTGAAACGCGACTTTGGCGCGAAAGTCGCGTACCGCATGGCCGACCACGCACAGGGGTCGGATCGGGTTTCATGAAACTCGACTTCGCCAAAAGTCGGCAACTTTTGAAAATGGTCGACCCGTTTCGCTCAACCCTAGTCGCATGCGACGGTCTGTTAGTACACCACCTGCGGCACTAAAGATGCGTTCCGACAATACACTAGCAGCAGGGCAAGCCAGCACCTCCAATGCATACTGGCTAAACTCTGGCCATGTATCCAGCTTAGAGACCCAAAACTTGAAGGGAGAAGAGCCGTGTGGGAGTACACTGAGAGGGCAAGACATGTAGTCTGTCACCATCTGACGGAAACGTTGCCTCCTGCTGACTGGAGCCGTCTGTGATGGTGTAGACATTTGTGACAGGCATGCAAAACTTTGCCACAGTTGGGCCAAACTGGTCTTGCCTTGTGCTGAGGCACTGCTTCTGCTCCCTCTTTGTGCAGAGCTTCCTCCACTGCCTCGACGCACTGAGCTGTTTTGTAAAGCACTAGCAGCACTGCTCTCTGTTGGAATGGAGAACATGATGGAATGCACCAGTGTCTTGGTACTCCCACATTTTATGCTCCCAGTTCAACAGTGTTATAAGGCTTTGTAAGTTGTCCCGGTAGCGAGGATCTAGGAGGGTGTACACCCAATAATCAGCCGTGTTGAGAATGTGGGCGATGCGGCAGTCGTTTCTTAGGCATTGCAGCATGAAATCAACCATGTGCTGCAGACTGCCAACTGGCCAAGAAACGCTGCCCCCTGCTAGAGGCATGATCTCTGCCTGCTCTGCATCACCCCACCCTCGTTCTACATACTGACTACTGGAGCATTGTGTAACTCCCTCCTCTGGACAGATGTCTCCCTCCTTCATTGACTGCTCCTCATCCTCCTCACAAAGTGTCCCCTGCCTAGGCCTTTGTGAGGAACCACGTCCAGAAGCAGATGGCATTTGTGACTCCTCATCCTCCACCTCTTCCACAACCACGTCCCTTAGCACTTGCAGTGTTCTTTCCAGCAGGTAGATAAGGGGGATAGTCATGCTGACTAGTGCATCATCTGCACTCGCCATCTGCATGGAATCATCAAATGCACGCAAAACCTGGCAGATGTCCTTCATAGTGGCCCACTCATTGGTTGTGAAGTCCTAACGGCGAGCAGTGCGACTTTTTTGCACCTGATGCAGCTGTTACTCTATTACTGCTGCCTGCTGCTCACACAACCGCTCCAACATATGTAACGTTGAATTCCACCTGGTGGGTAGGTCACATATGATGCGATGTTCCGGAAGACGGAATCGGCGCTGCAGAGCTGCAATGTGCGATCTTGCCATGCTGGAATGCCGCAAGTGATCACACTCTAGGCGGACCTTGTGCGGCAGTGCATCAAGATCCGGATAGTCCCTCAAAAAACTCTGCATGACCAAGTTGAGCACATGTGCCAGACATGGGATGTGAGTGAGGTTGTCTAGGTCCAGAGCTGCCACCAGATTTCAGCCATTGTCACACACTACCATGCCTGGCTGGGGATTCGCTGGCACAAACCACACGTCGCTCTCCTGCTTGATTGCATTCCAGAGCTCCTGCGCTGTGTGGCTTTGATTCCCCAAAGAAATTAATTTCAATACGGCCTGTTGACGTTTCGCCATGGCTGTGCTCATATCGGTCATGACAGGTAAGCGTTCACGGGTCCATGTGGAGGTAGACTGTGACGGCTCCTGTAGCGCTGATTCAGAGGAACTGGAGTATGAGGAGGAGTCAATGTGTACAGACTGGATTCCTGCAATCCTTTGAGTTGGCAGAACACATACAGCGCCACTCTCAAGATCTGTACCCGGCTCCACAACATTTGCCCAATGTGCAGTGAGGGAAAGGTAGCATCCCTGTCCATGGTGACTGGTCCACACATTGGTGGTGAGATGGACCTTGCTACTGATGGCGTTTAGTAGCGCATGTTTAATGTTTCCCTCCACATGCTTTTGCAGGCCAGGGACGGCTTGCCTGCTGAAATAAAAGCGGCTGGTCACGTTGTATTGTGGGACTGCCATTGCCATGAAGTTACGGAAGGTGTCAGTCTCCATCAGCCTGAATGAGAGCATTTCAAGGGACAGTAGTTTTGCAATGCCAGCATTCAGAGCCTGTGCTCGGGGGTGGATTGCCGAGAATGGCCACCTTTTCTCCAATGCCTGTGCTACCAATGGCTGTAGATTGGTCTGGGAGTGTGAGGATGACAGGGAACGTGGTGCTGTGGGTTGAATTACACTGAGTCTCTGTACAACAGTGCCAGAGGTTCTTCCATGGCGATCCTGTGAGGAAGCCGAACCAGCTGTGTGTGAGCTTGAGGGAGAGGCTACAACATGAGCTGAAGAGGTGGTAGGTGCCGCTGTAGGTTGGCCTAGGTCTTCAGTGTGTTTTTGTAACTCCACCATGTGCTTGGTCCACACATGTTTCCACATACTTGTGGTATTGAGGTTGCTGACACTTTTCCCTCTTTTGACTTTCTGATTACACAGCTTGCATTTGACAAAGCAAATGTAATCTGCAACTGTGTCAAAAAAGGACCAGGCACTGCAAGTCTTGGGAGTGCCCATTTTGGGTTTTGGAAGAGGCATGCTCCAAATGGGTGCCGAAGTGGAGGCTACAGGCAACGCAGTCTTCCCTCTCCCTCTCCCTCCTTTTTGGGCCGTTCAGGGAATCTCTTCCTCAGAGCTGCTCCCACCACCTTCTTGTACCTCACGCCATGATGGGTCAAAGACCTCATCATCTACACTACCATCTTCCAACAACTGCTTCTCCTGGGTAGTCTCGGCAGCACAGTACACACGAGAAAGTGGCACCTGAGTCTCATCATCAGATGCGTAATGAGGTGTGCTGACTGAAAGGAACTGACAGACATAAGGGTGCTCTTCAGTGCTCTGTGCATGAGAGGATGTGGCGCTAAATGAAGTCGATGCGTTAGCTGCCATCCATCCGACAACGGCTTCAATTTGTTCGTCCCGCAGCATTGGGGTACGGCGAGCTCCTACAAAGCTGCGCATGAAGGACTGTTCCCTGCTAAAACTAGGGGATGACGAGTCACCGGTGCCCACAGCAGGCAAAGAATCCCCACGTCCTCTCCCTGCAGAAACTCCACGCCCACAACCACGTGCCTTACTCCCTGCCTTCTTCATCTTGGTAGACTGATAAAGATAGGCAGAAAAGTACTAAGGGCTTAGTGTGCTTATTTCTGAACAGATGCTAACAGGTATAAGAAACACTAATTTTATAAAGTGTGGACTAGACTTTAATATGAGCTAATGTGGCCTACACAACTGATAAGTGGAATGTTTGGTGAACTTTATTAACTTTTTGTTTATTTCACAAAAAGACACTGGATGTGCCCAAAGATGTAAAACCGATAGTATCACAAACTTTTTGTAGCGATTACAATGCAGGAAGGTAACCTACAATGCAATTGATGATGCTCCAAAAAATAGGCTAATGCTAATCTGGCTGGGGCTGCAGGGCACAAGGCTGCAGAAAGGCTCCTCTATGTACTCTTATATAGTGTTTTTCTGCAATCTAGCAGGATACGGATGGAAACCCACTAAAAGGATAAATCTGGAAAAATGTGCAGCAGGCAGCACTAATTGAAAAAAGGACAATGGAACAGTATGAGGCAGTGACGTATGCTGAGCTGACTACAACCAGCTGTGGCTGCAGAGCAGACTACAGAGTGAGCTGCACTCACACAGAGACCTTGCAGACAGCCGTGAACAGCACTGCAAGGCAAAAACAAGGTTCTCACACAAAGGTTGCTAAATTAGCCTGGGTAAAGCACAATGAAGCAAATCGCTATCTCAAACTGGCCCTTAGTCAGAACACAACGTCCTGTCCCTAACTGAATTCACAGCAGAAAGAACCCAAAATGGCGGCGGCGACTTTTATAGTGCATACAGCGCTAGATAGCTTAAAAGCCGGTAATTCCATTGCCGGCTTTTGCTATCTCCTTCCCAAACCTGACATGATATGATACATGGTTTACATACAGTAAACCATCTCATATCCCTTTTTTTTGCATATTCCACACTACTGTTAGTATTGTGTATGTGCAAAAATTGGGCGCTGTAGCTATTAAATTTAAGGGTTAAATCGTGGAAAAAATTGGCATGGGCTCCCGTGCAATTTTCTCCGCCAGTGTGGTAAAGCCAGTGACTGAGGGCAGATATTAATAGCCTGGAGAGGGTCCATGGTTGTTGCCCCTCCCGGCTAAAAACATCTTCCCCAAGCCACCCCAGAAAAGGCACATCTGGAAGATACGCCTATTCTGGCACTTGGCCACTCTCTTCCCATTCCCTTGTAGTGGTGGGATATGGGGTAATGAAGGGTTAATGTCACCTTGCTATTGTAAGGTGACATTAAGCCAGATTAATAATGGAGAGGCGTCAATTATGACACCTATCCATTATTAATCCAATTGTCTGAAATGGTTAAAAAACACACACACATTATTACAAAGTCTTTTAATGAAATAAAAACACAGGTTGTTGGAATAGTTTATTAGACTGGTAATCCACCTAATGACCCTCACTCTGTAAAAAAGGTAAAATAAAAAAAAAATATCCCATACCTTCCAATGATCTGTCTCGTCCCACGCTGTAAATCCATCTGAAGGGGTTAACTAATTTTACAAGCAGGAGCTCTGTTAATGTAGCTGTGCTCATGCCAGTAAAACCCCAGCGAATAAATGGAAAGTAGGTCAATGACCTGTAGTTACCTTCAGTTGCGATGAGGCGCCCTCTGCTGGATGTCCTCATATGAACTCGAGCGTGGGAAAATATTCTGAGTTCCCAGGCTCGAGATCATATGAGTACATCCAGCAGAGGGCGCATCACCGCGACTCAAGGTAACTACAGGTCATTGACCTACTTTACATTCATTCGCTGGGGTTTTACTGGTGTGAGCACAGCTGCATTAGCAGAGCTCCTGCTTGTAAAATTAGTTAACCCCTTCAGATGGATTTACAGCGTGGGACAATGCAGTCATCAAAGCAAAACGTGGCTACTTTGAAGACCTAGAATATAAGACATATTTTCAGTTGTTTCACACTTTTTTGTTAAGCATATAATTCCACATGTGTTAATTCATAGTTTTGATGCCTTCAGTGTGAATTTACAATTTTCATAGTCTTGAAAATACAGAAAAATCTTTAAATGAGAAGGTGTGTCCAAACATTTGCTCTGTACAGTCTACATATATTAAGTTATTTGTGTATAAACTAAACAAGGAATTAGTTGTGTCAAGTTTCCCCAAGTATAATTGTGCTTCACAGACTGCTCTGTTTGATTGCATTTCCCTCTGAAGTTTCTTACAGACTCTGTTAGGTTGCATTAAATATTAACACTGAGTGTTTATGGACTTGAGTTTTTCTCTGCACTTCTTTGGATCACCGTTTGATATAATCTTACCACCTACTAACTGTGTTCTGTAGTAGTCTTGTTTTACACAAAGTGACTCCTGAGTTATCCATTATAATTATTACACACAGACAACATCACTCGTTCCTTGACTAAATCTGTCTGTCAAGGTGCATTTCACCACAGACACTTGGATGAGTAAGCATGGTCAAGGGCATTACATCTCGCTGACTGGTGAACTGGGTGACTCTGGTGGCTGTGGGGGTAGGCGCTGCTCCACAAGTCTTGGAATCCCCAAGGCTTGCAGGATAAACCTCTACATTTAACACTTCCTCCACTGCTTCTGCCTCCTCCTCTATCTCCTCTAGGGCCTCCACCTGCACCCTCAACCTCTGCCTTAATGGGACACATTGCCAACAGTGCAGAACGAATCCCCACCACCTCCGTACTGCATAGCCAAGGCTAACCGCAATCAGGCAGTATTAAAATTGATATGCCTTGGAGATCACAGTCATACAGCTGAAGAAACAAAAAAGAAAACAGACTAGGCCAATAACGGTATGCACAACCATAAATTATATAAACATATCAAACAATTTTAATTTTAATTACACCTCAAAACAGGACATGTACAAGATAAAACCAATTAAAAAGGTCTGGATACAGGACCATATACCGTCACCCCTAAACATATGTGGCATAGATAGGTCTAACATATAGAAGGAATGTTACTACATAAATACAAAATATAAATATATATACATACACAATGTCTCTTGTCCACAGGATATTCTATCAGATCACAGAAAAAATACAGGAACATAATATAACATATACTCAGAAAATAAAGTGAGCCAAACCCAGCATACCAAATGGCAAATAATTATAGTAATTTTCTCCTATGTAATAATGTGGTCATATGTCAGGATAAGTATGCTCATATATGGCGGTGACAATGTCATAAACAAATATGTCCCTCATGACCCTGATAGGACTCAGAATACTCCAAGCCACAACCAGGTGTGTGGCAAATATCCCACAAAAGTGCAAGAAAACAGGCAAAATATGCTATCCCTAGATTTTCAATATGGGCACACAGTGAGACCATAGTATAACGTCCCAGCGGTATACCTGTGGCACCAATAGTCAGCAAAAGTGTGGCATGAATAGCGATGCCTGAAGAGGACAAGAGACAAATGAAGGGGTGAGGCAGCAAGCCCCACGCGTATCGCTGCAAGCGCAGCTTCGTCAGGGGAAGTGGAATGACACATCCCTCCTGAGGTATAATATACATAAACATAAATGAATTGAGTAGAAACCGGTGTGCAGCCAGGGAACGCCGTGCCAGTGGGAATCGCCGCAGGACGCATGCCGGAAGTGGCTATAGCCGGAAAGTGTTGCCGTTGTCATAGTGCAGTTGCACATGCAGAACAGCAACACTAGAGGGGGAAAGAGATCACGCTTGCGCAGATAGAATGCAAGGAATGCACGGGCCAGTGCTCATAGCCAGAGGAAAGCCTGCATGACCATATATAGAAAGCACAAGACGTACGCACATCCAAGTGGACAGCTGGATATAACAGCACTCAAAAATGAGTGTCTAAATAGTCACAGCATAGACAAACAAATAAGAAAAACAAAGAAGAATGTCTAATAACACCGCTCACATATACAATAGAGGCTTAAATGGCAACAGATGGAAATAATTGCCAGAGGTCAGAATCAGCCTGTTAGTATACGGAAGTATGAATAGCCCTATTTTCCAAAAGAGGGGAAAGAGAATAGTACTATTTATGAGGAGTGCTAGAAATAAGTAACAATAACCATAATTAGCGGTAGACTGGTTTATGAATCTGAGTAGAAACCATAAAATGGACCACACAGGGTAAACATACCTGTCACTCTACATGTCTAAGACTATTCAAAGGTAAAGCATCCATTAATCAACATGACCCCGATGGGGAGAGTCATCCTCATAGTATATATCACCATAAAAAATTAGTGGCAATATGCACATTGGACATAAGTCCACAAGTAGGGACAAATGAAACGGATCTAACATGGTGAAAAATACCTATCACTCTATACAGCTAAAGTAATTCAAAAATATACATTAATCTCCATAACCCCAATGGGGAAAACAGTCCTCATAGTATGTGTCTCCAAAGGCAGTTGGTGGCGATATACACGTTGGACATGAGTTCGCATAGATGGAAAGTCATATGCAGGTGTATCTTCCCTAAAGCCTGATCCCAAGTCCCTTCCATCAATGTAAATTCTTTAAGGGTTAACAACCCAAAATATATGTAGTTTTCTTGAATGAGAGAAGATCTCAATATGTCCGGAGCGTCCTCACTGCCTCAATATAATCGTAGACCGCAACCAAGATAGATGTGTCCATAGATAGAGATCACAGGAGTCAAAGGTCCCAAAGAGACGTTGTATGTAGTCTTCATAACAACACCATCATGATGTTCCTCAAGTTACCCCCAATAAGTGTGGGCTCCTAAATTTTGATAACTCCAACGTCCAGTTAGATCCCAAAGCCGTATATCCCATTTGGAGCAAGGAATCACTTGAGCAACATGGAGCTCTAGGGAATAGAGACAAAAAGCGGGCATATAAGGTAAATATGCAAGTAGCACAAATTTTAAAAGGGGAGATGGAGGAGAGGCAGCAAGATGACAAAACGTAGTAAGGGGAAGAAAAAAAAAAAAAAAAAAAAAAAAAAAAAACCATTACACGAACATGCCTGCCCTACCCATCTCAACCCAAAAACCCAGTGAATAAAAGTTCTTCGTTAAGCCCTAGGGGTGTTGTGGACCGAAGATTAAAAATCCACCTGGATTCCATCTGAAGGAGCTGGTTATGTGAGCTGCCGCCCCGACCTTTGTATGGTATCTTCTGCAACCCCACAACCCTAATGTTGGAGGTAGAGCCCCCATGAGTTGCCAAAAAATGTGCTGCCACCGGGGTGAGGGGCTTACCCTTACGTTGTTCTGCAGCTGCCAGGTGAATAGTTGACATGTGCTTCTGGATTCTCTTTCTAAGTTCCTGGGAGGTTTGTCCAACATACGGTTTACCACATGGACAAATAATAACGTAGATGACGTCCCTCGTCTTGCAGTTGATATAGTGTTTAAGGCGATGGATGGATGAGTCTAATGGGTTAGAAAAAACATTCTTTGTGGGTATCATGAAGGGACATAGACTACAGTCCCCACAGGGAAATGACCCTTTAAGATAAAGCCCTCTGTTAAGCCTAATAGTAGGTCTTGAGAAATGACTGTTGGTTAGAAGATCTCTCAGATTGGGGGCCCGTCTCGTCGCGAGTAACGGTCTATCACTCGTTACCTCCGCCGTCTGAGAATCGGTCCTAAGGATGGGCCAATGTCGAGTGATAATGGTCTTTACCTGGTCCCAGCTGCTGTTGTAATCCGTAACAAATCTGGTGACTTTATCCAGGTTGCGAGGTCTCGGAGTTAGTAATGACACTTGATCCTCCCGTCGTGCTCTCTGAAAAGCAGATGAAATTATTCGTTTTGGGTAACCCCTTTGTTTGAAACGATTTGTAAGCTCACGGGCTTGCGACAAGAAATCAGTGTCATGTGTACAATTCCGCCTCACCCGCAGAAATTGGCCAATAGGAACACCCACCTTGGTATGTGCCGGATGAAAGCTACTGTATTCCAGTAGGGCGTTGGTGGCTGTCGGCTTGCGGAAAAGATCTGTTATCAAATGATGGTCTTCTACAGTAATTTTTAAGTCCAGGTAAGTGACCGAGGCAGTTGACATAAAATGTGTGAGAAAAATGTTATGGGAGTTGGTATTGAGATCCTGCAGGAACTGGACACATTCCGATTCGGTGCCAAGCCATAGAAAAAACACATCATCGATATATCGATGCCAATGGCGCACCTTCTCCTGGAAGGTCACGGAGGGGTAAACTACAGTCTCTTCCCACCAGCCCAAAAAGATGTTAGCGTAGGCTGGCGCACATTTAGCCCCCATGGCCACACCGGACACCTGGAGGTAGAAGTTCCTATCGAAGAGAAAAAAATTATGGTGTAAAACAAATTTGAGAAGTTCCAAGAGAAACATATGGTGTCCTGAATCCTCATGTTGTCTCAAGTTCAGAAAAAAGGACAATGCATTAATGCCATCCGCATGGCTAATGTTGGAATATAATGATTCCACATCGCACGTGACTAGATGGAATTCAGTTGGCAGATTAATGTCCGGAATGATCTCAATAAAATGGGCAGAGTCCCTGACATACGAAGGTAACATTGCCGCAATGGGCTGCAAAAAGAAATCAATGTAATGGCAAGCTCTTTCACATAGGCTCCCAATACTTGAAACTATTGGTCGACCCGGGGGCTGTTTGTCGTCCTTGTGAATTTTTGGTAACATATAGAATGTTGCAATGATGGGATCCTCCACCCACATGTACCGCTTTTCATTAGGAGTGATGATGCCCAGTTGGTTGGCCCTGCATAATAAAGCATGTAATTTGGACATGAAGACTCGTGTGGGGTCCGATGGTAATTTGTTGTAAAAACGCCTATTGTCCAATTGCCTCATGGCCTCCTCCTGATACATGTGGGTGGGCCAAAGGACGACATTGCCCCCCTTGTCTGCTTCCTTAATAATAAAGGTCCCATTGTTTCTTAAATCATAAATGGCCCGATTTTCAGCAGCGGACAAGTTAGGAGATGTACTGACCTTGGGAACCATAGCCATGATGTCCCTCTTCACCAATTCATAAAAGATCTTAACCGCGGGGACCAATGTGAAAGACGGTGCCCTAGAGGATTTGTTCCTGTATGGAAATCTGCTATTAGAGGTTGCTGGTTGATTTTCCTCCAATAAGTCCAGTAGGTCCTGGAAGACCTGGCGCTCATCCTGAGGAATGGTCCGTAGGATATCAGGTTTCTTATACATAACTTGAAAAGTGATGTTCCTGCAAAAGAGGTATAAGTCCTTAACAAGTGTAAACTTGTCCACCTTATGCGTGGGAACAAACGTCAGGCCCCGCTGGAGAACCGACAGTTCCACCTGTGATAAAGAATGGCTAGACAAGTTAATAACTTGTAGAGTGTTATTTGGTACCTCCAAATCAAATGCTGGAACATCGCCAGTAACGGTATTTTCTACTTGCGTCTGGTGGAATACTGGTGCCGGTAAGGTGATGTCTTTCCCCGGTAGTGTGGTTGACGTTTTCTTGTTGGAATTCTTCTTTCGTCTCCCACGTCTGGTCCGTTATCGGGCTCGCTCCCCGTTGAAGATAAAAAATCACTGGAACTAGCCCCTCTAAGTGAGGGCTCAGTGTTAACAGGGAGAGTGGTGTTCCTATTGTAGTGAAGGGCACCAGTTCTGGCATTGCCCCTGTGTTTCCATCTGAAGACTTGTTGTTGCTCATAGTCCATTTTGTCTCTCAGGAACTTCTTACGCTTGCCTGCGATAATGTCTGCCTCATATTTGTCTAATGTCTCCTTTAGTTTAATTCTAAATGCCCCCACCTGTGTCTCCTCAAATTTACTAAGTTTGCCCTCCAATTCCTTAATATGTATTTTGGCGGCGGAAAATAACTCCTTATCATGTTCGATAAGCAAAGAGATAAGTATATTAGAGCAGCGTGTGAGGCCCTGCTCCCAAGTATGTTGAAAGGAAGCAGAGGGCTCCCAGGCTGGGAAAATGGAAATACGAAGACCCCTGGGCACAAACCCTGCCTTGCAATATTCCTCAAGGCTTCTCATATTCCACCACAACTTAATTCCAGATCTATGAGCCTTAGTGAGATCCGAACAAAGTACTGAAAAATCTAAATCAGGGGCAGGTACCTCTGCTGTATGAAACATGCTAGAGGACTGCGCCAACCATGCAGCCTCTCTGGCATCCCAATCCATAGCTGCACACCAAAAAACAATTCTACCCAAATATGTACCAAAGAATAAATCAGTACCACTTGCTATAATAAGACAGCAGGATATACAAAAATATGCATGTGCTACCACTAGAAAAATGCCCCTAAACAGGGCAAGGAAGGATCTATAGTAGTATATGTAAGTGGTGCACCCCTGCACTAATCAGAAAAGGAAAGGGTGCAAAACCTGGCCAGTAAATCAACAATAGAAACAAAAAAGAAAACAGACTAGGCCAATAACGGTATGCACAACCATAAATTATATAAACATATCAAACAATTTTAATTTTAATTACACCTCAAAACAGGACATGTACAAGATAAAACCAATTAAAAAGGTCTGGATACAGGACCATATACCGTCACCCCTAAACATATGTGGCATAGATAGGTCTAACATATAGAAGGAATGTTACTACATAAATACAAAATATAAATATATATACATACACAATGTCTCTTGTCCACAGGATATTCTATCAGATCACAGAAAAAATACAGGAACATAATATAACATATACTCAGAAAATAAAGTGAGCCAAACCCAGCATACCAAATGGCAAATAATTATAGTAATTTTCTCCTATGTAATAATGTGGTCATATGTCAGGATAAGTATGCTCATATATGGCGGTGACAATGTCATAAACAAATATGTCCCTCATGACCCTGATAGGACTCAAAATACTCCAAGCCACAACCAGGTGTGTGGCAAATATCCCACAAAAGTGCAAGAAAACAGGCAAAATATGCTATCCCTAGATTTTCAATATGGGCACACAGTGAGACCATAGTATAACGTCCCAGCGGTATACCTGTGGCACCAATAGTCAGCAAAAGTGTGGCATGAATAGCGATGCCTGAAGAGGACAAGAGACAAATGAAGGGGTGAGGCAGCGGTATACCGCTGGGACGTTATACTATGGTCTCACTGTGTGCCCATATTGAAAATCTAGGGATAGCATATTTTGCCTGTTTTCTTGCACTTTTGTGGGATATTTGCCACACACCTGGTTGTGGCTTGGAGTATTCTGAGTCCTATCAGGGTCATGAGGGACATATTTGTTTATGACATTGTCACCGCCATATATGAGCATACTTATCCTGACATATGACCACATTATTACATAGGAGAAAATTACTATAATTATTTGCCATTTGGTATGCTGGGTTTGGCTCACTTTATTTTCTGAGTATATGTTATATTATGTTCCTGTATTTTTTCTGTGATCTGATAGAATATCCTGTGGACAAGAGACATTGTGTATGTATATATATTTATATTTTGTATTTATGTAGTAACATTCCTTCTATATGTTAGACCTATCTATGCCACATATGTTTAGGGGTGACGGTATATGGTCCTGTATCCAGACCTTTTTAATTGGTTTTATCTTGTACATGTCCTGTTTTGAGGTGTAATTAAAATTAAAATTGTTTGATATGTTTATATAATTTATGGTTGTGCATACCGTTATTGGCCTAGTCTGTTTTCTTTTTTGTTTCTATTGTTGATTTACTGGCCAGGTTTTGCACCCTTTCCTTTTCTGATTAGTGCAGGGGTGCACCACTTACATATACTACTATAGATCCTTCCTTGCCCTGTTTAGGGGCATTTTTCTAGTGGTAGCACATGCATATTTTTGTATATCCTGCTGTCTTATTATAGCAAGTGGTACTGATTTATTCTTTGGTACATATTTGGGTAGAATTGTTTTTTGGTGTGCAGCTATGGATTGGGATGCCAGAGAGGCTGCATGGTTGGCGCAGTCCTCTAGCATGTTTCATACAGCAGAGGTACCTGCCCCTGATTTAGATTTTTCAGTACTTTGTTCGGATCTCACTAAGGCTCATAGATCTGGAATTAAGTTGTGGTGGAATATGAGAAGCCTTGAGGAATATTGCAAGGCAGGGTTTGTGCCCAGGGGTCTTCGTATTTCCATTTTCCCAGCCTGGGAGCCCTCTGCTTCCTTTCAACATACTTGGGAGCAGGGCCTCACACGCTGCTCTAATATACTTATCTCTTTGCTTATCGAACATGATAAGGAGTTATTTTCCGCCGCCAAAATACATATTAAGGAATTGGAGGGCAAACTTAGTAAATTTGAGGAGACACAGGTGGGGGCATTTAGAATTAAACTAAAGGAGACATTAGACAAATATGAGGCAGACATTATCGCAGGCAAGCGTAAGAAGTTCCTGAGAGACAAAATGGACTATGAGCAACAACAAGTCTTCAGATGGAAACACAGGGGCAATGCCAGAACTGGTGCCCTTCACTACAATAGGAACACCACTCTCCCTGTTAACACTGAGCCCTCACTTAGAGGGGCTAGTTCCAGTGATTTTTTATCTTCAACGGGGAGCGAGCCCGATCACGGACCAGACGTGGGAGACGAAAGAAGAATTCCAACAAGAAAACGTCAACCACACTACCGGTGAAAGACATCACCTTACCGGCACCAGTATTCCACCAGACGCAAGTAGAAAATACCGTTACTGGCGATGTTCCAGCATTTGATTTGGAGGTACCAAATAACACTCTACAAGTTATTAACTTGTCTAGCCATTCTTTATCACAGGTGGAACTGTCGGTTCTCCAGCGGGGCCTGACGTTTGTTCCCACGCATAAGGTGGACAAGTTTACACTTGTTAAGGACTTATACCTCTTTTGCAGGAACATCACTTTTCAAGTTATGTATAAGAAACCTGATATCCTACGGACCATTCCTTAGGATGAGCGCCAGGTCTTCCAGGACCTACTGGACTTATTGGAGGAAAATCAACCAGCAACCTCTAATAGCAGATTTCCATACAGGAACAAATCCTCTAGGGCACCGTCTTTCACATTGGTCCCCGCGGTTAAGATCTTTTATGAATTGGTGAAGAGGGACATCATGGCTATGGTTCCCAAGGTCAGTACATCTCCTAACTTGTCCGCTGCTGAAAATCGGGCCATTTATGATTTAAGAAACAATGGGACCTTTATTATTAAGGAAGCAGACAAGGGGGGCAATGTCGTCCTTTGGCCCACCCACATGTATCAGGAGGAGGCCATGAGGCAATTGGACAATAGGCGTTTTTACAACAAATTACCATCGGACCCCACAAGAGTCTTCATGTCCAAATTACATGCTTTATTATGCAGGGCCAACCAACTGGGCATCATCACTCCTAATGAAAAGCGGTACATGTGGGTGGAGGATCCCATCATTGCAACATTCTATATGTTGCCAAAAATTCACAAGGACGACAAACAGCCCCCGGGTCGACCAATAGTTTCAAGTATTGGGAGCCTATGTGAAAGAGCTTGCCATTACATTGATTTCTTTTTGCAGCCCATTGCGGCAATGTTACCTTCGTATGTCAGGGACTCTGCCCATTTTATTGAGATCATTCCGGACATTAATCTGCCAACTGAATTCCATCTAGTCACGTGCGATGTGGAATCATTATATTCCAACATTAGCCATGCGGATGGCATTAATGCATTGTCCTTTTTTCTGAACTTGAGACAACATGAGGATTCAGGACACCATATGTTTCTCTTGGAACTTCTCAAATTTGTTTTACACCATAATTTTTTTCTCTTCGATAGGAACTTCTACCTCCAGGTGTCCGGTGTGGCCATGGGGGCTAAATGTGCGCCAGCCTACGCTAACATCTTTTTGGGCTGGTGGGAAGAGACTGTAGTTTACCCCTCCGTGACCTTCCAGGAGAAGGTGCGCCATTGGCATCGATATATCGATGATGTGTTTTTTCTATGGCTTGGCACCGAATCAGAATGTGTCCAGTTCCTGCAGGATCTCAATACCAACTCCCATAACATTTTTCTCACACATTTTATGTCAACTGCCTCGGTCACTTACCTGGACTTAAAAATTACTGTAGAAGACCATCATTTGATAACAGATCTTTTCCGCAAGCCGACAGCCACCAACGCCCTACTGGAATACAGTAGCTTTCATCCGGCACATACCAAGGTGGGTGTTCCTATTGGCCAATTTCTGCGGGTGAGGCGGAATTGTACACATGACACTGATTTCTTGTCGCAAGCCCGTGAGCTTACAAATCGTTTCAAACAAAGGGGTTACCCAAAACGAATAATTTCATCTGCTTTTCAGAGAGCACGATGGGAGGATCAAGTGTCATTACTAACTCCGAGACCTCGCAACCTGGATAAAGTCACCAGATTTGTTACGGATTACAACAGCAGCTGGGACCAGGTAAAGACCATTATCACTCGACATTGGCCCATCCTTAGGACCGATTCTCAGACGGCGGAGGTAACGAGTGATAGACCGTTACTCGCGACGAGACGGGCCCCCAATCTGAGAGATCTTCTAACCAACAGTCATTTCTCAAGACCTACTATTAGGCTTAACAGAGGGCTTTATCTTAAAGGGTCATTTCCCTGTGGGGACTGTAGTGTATGTCCCTTCATGATACCCACAAAGAATGTTTTTTCTAACCCATTAGACTCATCCATCCATCGCCTTAAACACTATATCAACTGCAAGACGAGGGACGTCATCTACGTTATTATTTGTCCATGTGGTAAACCGTATGTTGGACAAACCTCCCAGGAACTTAGAAAGAGAATCCAGAAGCACATGTCAACTATTCACCTGGCAGCTGCAGAACAACGTAAGGGTAAGCCCCTCACCCCGGTGGCAGCACATTTTTTGGCAACTCATGGGGGCTCTACCTCCAACATTAGGGTTGTGGGGTTGCAGAAGATACCATACAAAGGTCGGGGCGGCAGCTCACATAACCAGCTCCTTCAGATGGAATCCAGGTGGATTTTTAATCTTCGGTCCACAACACCCCTAGGGCTTAACGAAGAACTTTTATTCACTGGGTTTTTGGGTTGAGATGGGTAGGGCAGGCATGTTCGTGTAATGGGGTTTTTTTTTTTTTTTTTTCTTCCCCTTACTACGTTTTGTCATCTTGCTGCCTCTCCTCCATCTCCCCTTTTAAAATTTGTGCTACTTGCATATTTACCTTATATGCCCGCTTTTTGTCTCTATTCCCTAGAGCTCCATGTTGCTCAAGTGATTCCTTGCTCCAAATGGGATATACGGCTTTGGGATCTAACTGGACGTTGGAGTTATCAAAATTTAGGAGCCCACACTTATTGGGGGTAACTTGAGGAACATCATGATGGTGTTGTTATGAAGACTACATACAACGTCTCTTTGGGACCTTTGACTCCTGTGATCTCTATCTATGGACACATCTATCTTGGTTGCGGTCTACGATTATATTGAGGCAGTGAGGACGCTCCGGACATATTGAGATCTTCTCTCATTCAAGAAAACTACATATATTTTGGGTTGTTAACCCTTAAAGAATTTACATTGATGGAAGGGACTTGGGATCAGGCTTTAGGGAAGATACACCTGCATATGACTTTCCATCTATGCGAACTCATGTCCAACGTGTATATCGCCACCAACTGCCTTTGGAGACACATACTATGAGGACTGTTTTCCCCATTGGGGTTATGGAGATTAATGTATATTTTTGAATTACTTTAGCTGTATAGAGTGATAGGTATTTTTCACCATGTTAGATCCGTTTCATTTGTCCCTATTTGTGGACTTATGTCCAATGTGCATATTGCCACTAATTTTTTATGGTGATATATACTATGAGGATGACTCTCCCCATCGGGGTCATGTTGATTAATGGATGCTTTACCTTTGAATAGTCTTAGACATGTAGAGTGACAGGTATGTTTACCCTGTGTGGTCCATTTTATGGTTTCTACTCAGATTCATAAACCAGTCTACCGCTAATTATGGTTATTGTTACTTATTTCTAGCACTCCTCATAAATAGTACTATTCTCTTTCCCCTCTTTTGGAAAATAGGGCTATTCATACTTCCGTATACTAACAGGCTGATTCTGACCTCTGGCAATTATTTCCATCTGTTGCCATTTAAGCCTCTATTGTATATGTGAGCGGTGTTATTAGACATTCTTCTTTGTTTTTCTTATTTGTTTGTCTATGCTGTGACTATTTAGACACTCATTTTTGAGTGCTGTTATATCCAGCTGTCCACTTGGATGTGCGTACGTCTTGTGCTTTCTATATATGGTCATGCAGGCTTTCCTCTGGCTATGAGCACTGGCCCGTGCATTCCTTGCATTCTATCTGCGCAAGCGTGATCTCTTTCCCCCTCTAGTGTTGCTGTTCTGCATGTGCAACTGCACTATGACAACGGCAACACTTTCCGGCTATAGCCACTTCCGGCATGCGTCCTGCGGCGATTCCCACTGGCACGGCGTTCCCTGGCTGCACACCGGTTTCTACTCAATTCATTTATGTTTATGTATATTATACCTCAGGAGGGATGTGTCATTCCACTTCCCCTGACGAAGCTGCGCTTGCAGCGATACGCGTGGGGCTTGCTGCCTCACCCCTTCATTTGTCTCTTGTCCTCTTCAGGCATCGCTATTCATGCCACACTTTTGCTGACTATTGGTGCCACAGGTATACCGCTGGGACGTTATACTATGGTCTCACTGTGTGCCCATATTGAAAATCTAGGGATAGCATATTTTGCCTGTTTTCTTGCACTTTTGTGGGATATTTGCCACACACCTGGTTGTGGCTTGGAGTATTCTGAGTCCTATCAGGGTCATGAGGGACATATTTGTTTATGACATTGTCACCGCCATATATGAGCATACTTATCCTGACATATGACCACATTATTACATAGGAGAAAATTACTATAATTATTTGCCATTTGGTATGCTGGGTTTGGCTCACTTTATTTTCTGAGTATATGTTATATTATGTTCCTGTATTTTTTCTGTGATCTGATAGAATATCCTGTGGACAAGAGACATTGTGTATGTATATATATTTATATTTTGTATTTATGTAGTAACATTCCTTCTATATGTTAGACCTATCTATGCCACATATGTTTAGGGGTGACGGTATATGGTCCTGTATCCAGACCTTTTTAATTGGTTTTATCTTGTACATGTCCTGTTTTGAGGTGTAATTAAAATTAAAATTGTTTGATATGTTTATATAATTTATGGTTGTGCATACCGTTATTGGCCTAGTCTGTTTTCTTTTTTGTTTCTATTGTTGATTTACTGGCCAGGTTTTGCACCCTTTCCTTTTCTGATTAGTGCAGGGGTGCACCACTTACATATACTACTATAAGTCATACAGCTGAAGACAGCTCTCTAGGCTGAGTTTGATCAATAGCTGTCTCCGCTGAACCTGCATCCAGGGTATGCCATGTCCAATAACAGTGCCAACCTGGTGTCGGCCCTATGGTGAGGCAAGCTCACACATGTGCCTTGCATGGCTCACATCCTTAACCTGGTAGTACAGTTTTTTCCTCCACTATCCTGGCCTGGAACAAATGGAGGAGAAAACGTGATGGGCAAGCAACTGTCAGATGAAGAGGATAATCCATCCCACTCTGTTGTTCGTGGTTGGCGGGAGGGGACAGAAGAAACAAGCCTCATTGTTAACCAGCCACCAACACGGCATGGACTTGGATCTCATGGTAGAGCCCAACATATGAGTGCCTTCTTGCTTCACTATCTGCAACATGATCCCGGTATTGTTATGATTAGGAATACTGCTGACTACTGGGTTGCCACTCTGTTAGATCCTCATTATAAAACCAAATTTTGTCATGGACAGGGACCCGCGAATGCTGGATCATCAAAACACACTTTTACACAACCTTAAGAGAGTTTTTCCCCAAGACAGCAGTGAAGCACACAGTTTGCATCACAGCTCTAGACTTCCAAACTCTGGCACGTCAATTCATCAATGCCAAAACATTAGCAGCAACATCAGTGGTGTAAGTGGAAGAATCAATTTCTGTGAATACTTTGACACTTTTTTAGACCAGGCCATGCA
Organism: Ranitomeya imitator; assembly: GCF_032444005.1. Lineage (NCBI taxonomy): Eukaryota > Metazoa > Chordata > Amphibia > Anura > Dendrobatidae > Ranitomeya > Ranitomeya imitator. The sequence goes on from NC_091284.1 coordinate 461,714,411, forward strand.
CCAGCACAACAGAGTCCAAGTCTTAAACGTGGTGAACGAATGGAGAGGATGGTGTAGGAGTATGTAGAACTGAATAGGAATACCGTCAGAGGTTTGGACTGTTTCACATTTTGGTATTCCAAACTGGATGAGTGGCCTGAGCTCGCCTCACACGCCTTGAATGTTTTATTGTGCCTGGAAGCCAGCATTCTCTCAGAGCGTGTCTTCTGCGCTGCTGGTGGTGTCCTGATGGATAAGCACAGCTGGCTGTCCCCTAAAATTGTAGACCACCTACCTTTCATCAAGATGAAAAAGTCATGGATCTCCAAGGACTTTGGCAACCCAATCACAGACTCTACAGACTAGGTGATATTGTATTTTTAGTGTAATGCATTAATGTCACGTAACTGCACTCTGTGATATCTTTAGTGTGACTTCTGTGGCTGATGTGGCTGCTGCTTATTATGATAACACAAATTTGAGGAAATGTGAACAGTCATTGTTGGTCTGCATCTGCTGGGTTAGCTGTAGTGGAAGACATGTCGGTCCCAATTATATTATTTCTATTCTCGTGACAATTATTCCACTTCAGTAGTGTCTGGCCCTCATTTTTTAAAATGTGAAATCTCCAGGTTGGGTGTCCATCTGCTGGATTTTGTGTAGTGGAAGACCTGTCCGTCCTTATTATACTATTTCTACTGTGGTGAAAATAATGCCACTTTGGTGGTGTCTGCCAATAATTTTTGGAAAGGTGAACACTCCTGGTTGGGTCTCCTTCATGCATGTTGCCTGTAGCAGAAGGCCTCCGAGACCATCAGGCCTCCACTTCCTTAGACTCAACTACCCATGTTACTATCCATACATTTTTCTGACAATGGTAGTCTATAATACTGATATTTGTGCCACCTGAATGTGTCTCAGCATGAAAGCAGGTAAAGCTGTTGCATGTGGTATCAGGGCTCCCCTATACCGATCCCTCACCCACCTCATCTTAATGTGACGTTCAATTGAAAGCTGTAAATGCTATCCAAGACCCTGATACTTCATGCCTGGCTGCTTACTGCAGTGCCATGCTACAATTTGTACTGTGGATGAATTCAGGCCACTTTCCTGGTGTCTGTCCCTCATTTGTTGTGTTTTGAGCATTTGGGGCCGTTATAATGTGTTGTGCATGCATTTGTTTTTGCCTACCATTGACATGAATGGCGTTTGGTTATGTTCGGCGAATATTCAATGAATTAATTGGGGAATATTGCAAATTTGGCGATCGTAATCCACACCAAATATTGAAATATTCGCTCATCTCTACTCATAGAGTCATTGGGTCTATATGAGACATGTGACACAGGCAGAGCAAGGAGAGGTGCTGCGCTGCTGAGCTAGGGACAGAGTTTTAGCTGCATATAGCTGCATATAGCTGCAACAACAGCGCTTATTAGGGCTAAATAAAATAAATATTCATACTGCTGTTAGCAGTAGGGGTGAGCGAAACGGGTCGGCCATTTTCAGAAGTCGCCGACTTTTGGCAAAGTCGGGTTTCATGAAACCCGACCCCTGTGTGGGGTCGGCCATGAGGTCGGCGATCTTCTGAATCTGGTATCAGAATTCCGATACCGAATTCCGATATGTTTGCAATATCGGAAATCGGTATCGGAATCCATATTTAAGTGTAAAATAAAGAATTCAAATAAAAAATATTGTTATAGTTACCCTCTGACGCGCCCTGGTACTAACCGGCAGCCTTCCTTCCTTAGAATCAGCGCGTGAAGGACCTTAGATGACGTCGCGGCTTGTGATTGGTCGCGCGACCGCCCATGTGACCGCTCACACGACCAATCACAAGCCACGACGTCATCGAAGGTCCTTCAAGCGCTGATTCTTAGGAAGGAAGGCTGCCAGAAAGAAGCAGGGCACGTCCGAGGGTGAGTATATACCTAATAGGAATATACTCACCCTCGGACGCGCCCTGCTTCTTTCCGGCAGCCTTCCTTCCTAAGAATCAGCACTTGAAGGACCTTCGATGACGTCGCGGCTTGTGATTGGTCGCGTGAGCGGTCACATGGCTCTGTGTGTGCCTGCCAGGGCTCTGTGCGGGCCTGCCGGGGCTCTGTGTGGCCTGCCGGGTCTCTGTGCGGCCTGCCGGGGCTCTGTGTGGGCTTGCAAGGGCTCTGTGCGGGGTTGCCGGGGCTCTGTGCAGGCTTGCCAGGGCTCTGATGGCTGTCAGGGCTCTGTGCAGCCTGCCGGGGCTCTGTGCGGGCTTGCCGGGGCTCTGTGCGGGGTTGCCGGGGCTCTGTGCAGGCTGCCGGGGCTCTGTGTGGCCTGCTGGGGCTCTCTGCGGGCTGCCGGGGGTCTGTGCAGGCATCGTCCGATGGGACTACAATCGGACGATACCTGCAACAGTGACAGTGATTGACACATTAGCCAATGATGGGACAGTAGTAGTTTCATCATCCGGCTAATGTGTTGAATGTAAAAAAAAAAACATACATACAACATACATACTACATACATTACTTTCATACATTACATACGATACATACATATAGACATGCAGTACATATAACATAGAGTACATACTCACCATTACTTGTCATTTTGATCCCTGAAGCCAGTGTCACCTGTAAAAAATATTAAAATAACAAACAACCAATATACTCCCTGTCCGCAGAAATCCACGAGTGTCCCACGACGATCTCCCGTGGAGAACGGCAGCATCAGCTGATGCGACCGCTCTCCAGGGGCTCAAGGAGCACAATGACGGGAGGAAGGTATCCTTCCACACTCTATTCCTCCACTGCTGTTAAAAAATAGTCCATAGTCTCACTTTTGGTATTGCTGTGTGAGAAATTTTCCCATGCAGCAATTGCCATAAAGTGAGACTTTGTCCTAAGGTAACCTCTCAGTGATGCACTGCAGGAGCCATTGTCTCCTGTCAGTATGTCACTGAGGGTCCTATAGAGCAGTGACATCACCCAATGTCACTGTTCTATAGGGGAGATCGTCGTGGGACACTCGTTATTAATTGGACTATGGAGGACAGGTAGTATACGGTTTATTATTTTACATTTTTTGCAGGCGCTGAAGTATGGTAAGTATGGTTAAATGAAGAATATTAAAATACTTTTTTCCTAATGTGTGCGTGTTTTATTAACCCTTTATTACAATTGGATTATTAATGGATAGGCATCTTATTGACGCCTCTCCGTTATTAACCCGGCTTAATGTCACCTTACAATAGCAAGGTGACATTAACCCCTTATTACCCCATATCCCACCACTACACGGAAGTGGGAAGAGAGGGGCTAAGTGCCGGAATTGGTGCATCTTACAGATGTGCCATTTCTGGGGCGGCTGCGGACTGGTATTTGTAGCCGGGGGGCCAATATCCATGGCCCCTTTCTAGGCTATGAATATCAGCCTGCAGCTGTCTGCGTAGCCTTTCTGGCTATAAAATATAGGGGGACCCCACGTCATTTTTTGGGGGGTCCCCCTATTTTAATAGCCAGTAAAGGCTACGGAGACAGCTCCGGGCTGATATTCATAGCAGGCTACAAATTCTGGCCCCCGGCAGTCGGCTTTCCCCCTCTGGCGCAGAAAATTGCGCGGGAGCCCACGCCGTTTTTTTCCATTTTTTTTTTATTCATTGCTTAAGGAATCTTTCACACTTGCCTCAGTACGGGTCCATCGCTATGCATCGGGCCGACATACCGACACAGTTTTTCTACGCATCCGCTGCCCATTTTGAAGTCCAAGGAGGAGGGGGCGAAGTTTCGGCCGCGCATGCGCGGTAGAAAATGGCGGACGCGACGGACAAAAAAATGTTCACTTGAACGTTTTGTCATGCCGATGGTTTGCCAAAACACGACGGATCCATTGCACAACGTACGCGACGTGTGGCAATCCTTCACGATCCGTCGCTAATACAAGTCCATGGGTGAAAAACGCATCCTGTGAACACATTTGCAGGATCCATTTTTTTCCCAAAATAACGGATTGCTAAAAACGCAAGTGTGAAAGTAGCCTTAGAAACATCGGCCTTTCTATTATATACCTATGGATATATCTATCTATAGATATATTTATAGATAGATATATCTATAGATACATAGATGTATCTATCCATATATCTGGCTGCTTTCACACATCAGGTTTTTACCGTCAGGCACAATCCGCCGAGTTTTGAAAAAAATGGATCCGGCTGAAAAGACGGCACCTGCGGAAAAAAATGGATCCGGTGAAAAAAAACAGATCCTGCAAATGTGCTGTATGTAGTATGTATGTGTTAGGAGTTGAGTTCCCGCCGCTGCACAGGGGGAATCTCAAACCATGTCTGCTGCGGTCTCCCATTTTGCATCGGCCGCAGTGGAGCCTGCTCAGCGGAGAAATTGGTCCCAGCATCTCACTGAATCTGATAGTGTGCAAAGGGTTACTGCTGCCTCTCTTGGCTCTACTATTGTACCCTGCACTGGTCTGCGGCGAGCAGGCTTTTCTGGGACTAAGTCCTGCTTTGCACACACTGAGCATGCCCAGGGTAAGATTTCTCAGTGGAGATCAAGGGTCACATGCTCAGTTACTGCAGCAACTTCCATTGGTCCTCCAGGAAGGTCCTGTACCTGATCAAGTTCTGTGGCAGCCTTCCATTGGTCCTTCTTGGAATGTCCTGTAGGTGCTACAGCTATAAAAGGTTCTCATGACCACACGGCCATGCGCTAGTATCAAATGTGTACGAGCTCAGCGCTAGTGTGGTCGTGTGTGTGGTCAGGGACCCAGCTGAAATAAGCCCCTAGAATGCTGGCACCTCCGGCGAGGAGTTTTGTGTATGCAGTCAGGGACCCGGCTGAAATAAGCCCCTAGAATGCTGGCACCTCCGGCGAGGAGTTTATGTCTGAATTCAGGGCTGGCTAATAGCCATTAGAATTCCGGCTCCACCGGAGAGAAGCTGCTTGTTGGTTGGACTGCATGACCACTGTCAGCTCTACACAGTAGCTGTGTCCCCTGTGAGCTAAACAGGACACAGCGTTCTCTTTACTATGGGCTCTGTGACAAAGTTCGTTTGTACTAATTTGCTTCGCCGCCTTGCTTAGCAGCAGGTTCTTTCCTGCACGGTGGATCCCGGGTTGCGAACGCACCTATCTCATCTAATAAATATATTTGGTGCGTTCCGCTAACCCTAACAGTATGTATGTATGTAGTATGTATGTAGTATGTATGTAGTATTTTTTTGGTTTTTTACATTCAACACATTAGCCGCATGATGGGACTACTACTGTCCCATCATTGGCTAATGTGTCAATCACTGTCACTGTTGCAGGCATTGCCCCGGCAGGCCGCACAGAGCCCCAGCAGGCACACACAGAGCCCTAGCAGGTCACACAGAGGTCCAGCAGGCATGCACAGAGCCCTGGCAGGCACGCACAGAGCCCTGGCAGGCCGCACAGAGCCCCGGCAGGCACGAACAGTGTCCCCATGGTCACGCACAGACCCCGCCCGCACACACACACACACACAATCTTCACCCACGCACCGCCCACACTCCATTATAGTGCATCGTTGCACTATGGAAACTTCTGACTCCGGTATCCGATATCGCAAAAATATCGGAACTCAGTATCGGAATTCCGATACAGCGAATATCGGCCGATACCCGATATTTGCAGTATCGGAATGCTCAACACTTGCCACAATACTAAACGGCCAGATATCCAGACTGCTTACCCTTGAAATGTTGTCATTTAGGTTTGTGGAGATGAAAGCTTTCCGCAACCTGATTACAGCGGCCATACCTCATTATTCAGTCCAGGGCCATCACTATTACTTTGAGTGTGCTGTCCCCGCCTTACTCAAGCACATGACCCATAATATAAGCAATGCCTTGACTAATGCTGTTACTGGGAAGATTCACTTCATCATGGGCACTTGTATAAGTGTTTGTGACCAGGGACGCTACATTTTCCTGACAGCAAACTGGGTAAACAATGTGCAAGCAGGGACGGAACATGTGCTACCGACACCAAGGATTGCGGGCCCTGTTTCAATCAGGGTTTCCCTCTCCTTCTACAGCAGTTCCTGCCCATCCTCCTCCTCACCCTCCATCTCTGAAACATCTACACAGGTCTCAAGCTGGAAGCACTGCAGCACTGCTTCAGTTAAGCAGCAACAGGCTCTGCTGAAGCTAATCTGCTTAGGTGACAAATCACACACCGCCACATAGTTGCTAAAATGTCTAACAGACCAGATTAATCTTTGGCTCTTGCCCTGAACCTACAAACAGGAATGGTAGTGTGCGACAATGGCAGTAACCTTTTAGTGGCTCTGAAGCTTGACAACCTCGCACATGCACCATGCCCTGGCCAATGTGCTCAACCATTCAGCGGTTTCTCAAAACCTACCCAGATCTGCTTGTGTGCTCATTGCCGCAAGTTAGCTACAGCTTCCAGCCCCTTGGCAGTGCTGCAGCAGCATTTGCAACTCTAGCTCACCAAATTGTGTGCAATGTCACCGCATATTAGAACTCAATGTTACATATAGGCTTTGTGAGCAGCAGAGGGCAGTAATTAAAGTGAGCCTATCAGCAGGATTGTGCTCAGTAATTTACAGTGTCAGGTTGGCACTGTTATACTGATTAAAATGATACCTGGGTTGATGAAATCTGTCTTGTGTTTGTTGTTTAATCTGTATTTGTAGTTTTTAGTTAATGAGTTTTGCGTGCTCCATAGCGAGCCAGTGGGGGGAGTCTTTTTGTGATGCTCTGCTTAGGTATTCATTTGTATGGCTTATGACGGGTCACTGATCTCTCAATGACCTGCCCTGTATTTTACATACTGCATAGAATTATTGTTTAAAAAAAAATTGACAATCATCAGGCAGGTACCAGGGGCAGCACTTGCGTTGTAGCATGATAAGGTGGATAATATGTCTGTTTTCATGTTATTTAGACTTTTAAAACCAAAATATTCTTAATCAAAATGGTGCTGGTGGCCACGCCTGTGCAAAAGCATCTCTTGCATTCCAATTGATGCTGCTGAGCAGGCACTATAGCAAGTACCATTTTGCTAGATGGACCCTAATTTTTTTTCTCTAGCAAAATGGCACCAGTGGCTGCACCTGTGAAGCAGCATGTATCAAAACACGTTACATGCTACTGCGCAGCTACGGCCACTGGAGCCATTTTTATTACAGTTACATAGTTGCATAGGTTGAAAAAAGACCTAGGTCCATCAGGATCAACCTTTGCCACCAATTGTACATTTTGTCACTAAATTAGTTATAACCCGCAAATTTATGTGTATCAAGGAAATCATTCAGCCCTTTTTTAAAAGCTGTTATAGTGTCTGCCATTACTGCTGCTTGTGTAGGGCATTCCACTGTCTGACTGCTCTAACTGTAAAGAACCCCTTCCTGATTAGCTGCCGGAATAGCCTTTCTTCTACCCATAATGAGTGCCTCCTATTTCTCAATACGGACATTGGAAGGAATAAGTCATGTGCCAGTGTCTTGTACTGACCATACATATATTTATACATGTAAATGAGATCCCATCTGAGGCATCGTTTTTCTAAGCTAAACATGCCCAACTTTTCCAACCTCTTCTCATCTGAGAGATTAAGGATTTTTTTTTACAACAAAACTATATGAATGTGATTTTTTTTGTTCAAACCATAATTCTATGCAGTAAGTAAAGTGGGGGCAGGTCACTGAGCAATCATAAGCGATATAGATGAATATCTAAGCAGAGCACCACAGGCCCATCCAGAAGCACGAGAATCTCATTCAAGTGAACTGGTCAACAGGTTTGTGCTGAGTACCCTTCAGACAGTATCAGGTTGGTTCCGTTATACTGACTAAAAGCATACATAGGTTGATGGAATCCATCTTGTGGTTGTTGCTTAATCTTTCTTTGTAGTTTTCAGTAAAGGAGATCCTCGTGCTTCGGTGTGGGCCTGTGAGGGGGTCTTTATATGGTGCTCTGCTTACAAATTTTTTTGGGAAAAAATTACACTTATCATGTAGTGTGATTGGATTTATAATATTCATATATTCATGTTATTTAGTGAAATAAGTGTCATGAAATGAAAAAAATTTCTTCCGTAAAATGGTGCCGGCCACGCCTGCGCAGTAGCATAATTCGGAATGCGATAGATGCTACTACGCCTAGGGTTGAGCGAAACGGGTCGTTCATTTTCAAAAGTCGCTGACTTTTGGCAAAGTCGGGTTTCATGAAACCCGATCCGACCCCTGTGCGTGGTCGGCCATGCGGTACGCGACTTTCGCGCCAAAGTCGCGTTTCAATGACGCGAAAAGCGCCATTTCTCAGCCAATGAAGGTGAACGCAGAGTGTGGGCAGCGTGATGACATAGGTCCTGGTCCCCACCATCTTAGAGAAGGGCATTGCAGTGATTGGCTTGCTGTCTGCGGCGTCACAGGGGCTATAAAGGGGCGTTCCCGCCGACCGCCATCTTACTGCTGCTGATCTGAGCTTAGGGAGAGGTTGCTGCCGCTTCGTCAGAAGCAGGGATAGCGTTAGGCAGGGTCCATTAACCACCAAACCGCTTGTTCTGTAGCGATTTCCACTGTCCAACACCACCTTCGGTGTGCAGGGACAGTGGAAGCTACATTTTTTTTTTCCCTCAGCGCTGTAGCTCATTGGGCTGCCCTAGAAGGCTCCCTGATAGCTGCATTGCTGTGTGTACGCCGCTGTGCAAACCAACTGCTTTTTTCAAAGCACAAATCCTCTTGTTCCCTCCTTTCTGCACAGCTATCTTTTTTGTTTGTCCACACTTTTTATTTAACTTGTGCATCAGTCCACTCCTTATTGCTGCCTGCCATACCTGGCTGAGATTACTGCAGGGAGATAGTAATTGTAGCACAGTCCCTTTTTTTTTTTTTTTTGGTTTCTAAATTGTCCCAGAAAAAATCATTTTATTTTATTTGGTTCCTAAATTCTTCCTGAAAAAATCATTTTATTGTATTTTGTTTCTAACGTCTCCCTGAAAAAAAAAACAACAAAAAAAAACAAACAGTGGGAGATTAATATTGCCCTTTCTGCTTCTGTGCCAGTCTTGACTCCTGGGTGTGCCATCTCTCTCTCTCTCTCTCAAATTGTGGGCCATATAAAGCCTATTTATTTTTTTGCTTGATTTGGGTTCTAAAATCTACCTGAAAAAATCACTACATCAATCAGTGGGAGAAAAATATTGGCCTCTGGGCTTGTGTGACACTCCTGACTCCTGTGTGTGCCATCTCTCACTCAGTGGGCCATAGAAAGCCTTTTTTTTTATTATTTGGTTTCTAAATTGTCCCTGAAAAAATCATTTTATTTTATTTTGTTTCTAAATTATTCCTGAAAAAATCATTTTATTTTATTTTGTTTCTAACGTCTCCCTGAAAAAAAAAAAAAAAACAGTGGGAAATTAATATTGCCCTTTCTGCTTGTGTGCCAGTCTTGACTCCTGGGTGTGCCATCTCTCTCTCTCTCTCAAATTGTGGGCCATAGAAAGCCTATTTATTTTTTTGCTTGATTTGGGTTCTAAAATCTACCTGTAAAAATCAATAAATCAATCAGTGGGAGAAAAATATTGGCCTCTGGGCTTGTGTGCCACTCCTGACTCCTGTGTGTGCCATCTCTCACTCAGTGGGGCATAGAAAGCCTTTTTTTAATTTTTTTATTTGGTTTCTAAATTGTCCCTGAAAAAAATCATTTTATTTTATTTTGTTTCTAAATTCTTCCTGAAAAAAATCATTTTATTTTATTTTGTTTCTAAAGTCTCCCTGAAAAAAAAAAAAATAGGTGGGAGATTAATATTGACATTTGTGCTTGAGTGACAGTCCTGCGTGTGTGGCATCTCTGTGATTTGGTGCCACAGAAAACAGAGTGTGTAACATTGTGCCTGATTTTCCTTGTTGTCTCACCAACCTGTAAAGGGATATTGAAATCATACTGAAGTTATAGCTCACCGTGTAAGTTGTTTGACAGCAACAAATAAAGTTACTTAGGTTAAGTTTTTAAAACAATGAGGAAGTCTGGTGCAAGAGGTCGTGGCCCTGGGCGTTCATTGTCAGCTGGTAATGATGGCAGTGGTAGTGGAGCATCAGGTGGTCATGGGAAAAAAATATTCCACCTAAGTCTGGAGCTGTGGAGCCAGGTTCGTCGTCTGGCTACACAAGGCCTCGAACGCTCTCTTTTCTGGGAGTAGGAAAACCGCTTTTAAAGCCGGAGCAGCAACAGCAAGTTTTGGCTTACCTTGCAGACTCAGCCTCTAGCTCTTTTGCCTCCTCTTCTGAAACTGGTAAATGTAAAAGCAGCGCGTCGCTTGTGGATGTTCACGGTCAGGGACAAGTCGCTTCATTGTCCTCTTCAGCAAAAACAACAACAAGAGAGAAGGATGCAGCAGGCGACACAATGGGTTACTCCATGGAGCTCTTTACACATACCGTCCCTGGCTTAGAAAGTGAAACACTTAACAGGCCATGCCCATTACAAGTAGATTCTGACATGGAGTGCACTGATGCACAGCCACAGCCAGACTACAATGCTGGTCCTTTGACTCAGACCACAACATTGCCCTCTCAGGGTACTGATCCACAATCAGACCCTGATGAGACTATGTTGCCCCGTCACGAACGCTATACCACCAACCGACACGGTGACACAGACGAAGTTGCACACGAGCTAGAAGAGGAGGTAATAGATGACCCAGTTGTTGACCCCGATTGGCAGCCATTGGGGGAACAGGGTGCAGGCGGCAGTAGTTCAGAAGCGGAGGTGGAGGAGGGGCCGCAGCAGGCATCAACATCCCAACAGGTTCCATCTGCCGGGCTCGTATCTGGCCCAAAACGCGTGTCAAAGCCAAAACCTGTTGGAGGACAGCGTGGCCATCCGGTTAAAGCTCAGTCTGCAATCCCTGAAAAGGGATCCGATGCTAGGAAGAGTGCAGTCTGGCATTTTTTTAAACAATATCCAATTGATCAGCGCAAAGTCATCTGTCAAAAATGTTCAACTAGCTTAAGCAGAGGTCAGAATCTGAAAAGTCTCAATACAAGTTGCATGCATAGACATTTAACCACCATGCATTTTCAAGCCTGGACTAACTACCAAACGTCCCTTAAGGTTGTAGCACCCTCGGCCAATGAAGCTAGTCAGCAACGCAACATCCCTTCCGTCACTGTAAGGCCACCATTTTCCGCACCACCGGCAGTATCTGTGCAGGTTTCTTTGCCAGCCAAAAGCAGTCAGGGTCAGGGAATCACCAGTTTTGTAGGAGGAAATATTGCATCTAGGGCACCGGCGGAAACAATACCGTCTCCAACCGTCTCTCAGTCTGCCATGTCCAACGGCACACCCGCTAGTTCCACGATCTCCAGCTCTCCAGTCCAGCTCACCCTACATGAGACTCTGGTTAGAAAAAGGAAGTACTTATCCTCGCATCCGCGTACACAGGGTTTTAACGCCCACATAGCTAGACTAATCTCGTTAGAGATGATGCCCTACCGGTTAGTTGAAAGCGAAGCTTTCAAAGCCCTGATGGAGTACGCTGAACCACGCTACGAGCTACCCAGTCGACACTTTTTTCCAGAAAAGCCATCCCAGCCCTGCACCAGCATGTTAAACAGCGCATCGTCCATGCACTCAGGCAATCTGTGAGTACAAAGGTGCACCTGACTACAGATGCATGGACCAGTAGGCATGGCCAGGGACGTTACGTGTCCATCACGGCACACTGGGTGAATGTGGTGGATGCAGGGTCCACAGGGGACATCAATTTCGGGACAGTTGTGCCTAGCCCACGGTCTAGGAAACAGTTGGCTGTAGGCGTTCGCACCCCCTCCTCCTCGTCCTCCTGCAGAAGCGACAGCTCTTCCACAGACCGCAGTCGGCCAACCACTCCATCGGCAGCTGACACTGTTGCACACCAGTTGTCCCATTATGGGCCAGCTACTGGCAAGCGTCAGCAGGCTGTATTGGCTATGAAGTGTTTGGGCGACAACAGACACACCGCGGAAGTTCTGTCCGAGTTCTTGCAACAAGAAACGCAGTCGTGGCTGGGCACAGTAGATCTTGAGGCAGGCAAGGTAGTGAGTGATAACGGAAGGAATTTCATGGCTGCCATCTCCCTTTCCCAACTGAAACACATTCCTTGCCTGGCTCACACCTTAAACCTGGTGGTGCAGTGCTTATTGAAAACTTATCCTGGGTTCTCTGACCTGCTCCTCAAAGTGCGTGGACTTTGCTCACATATCCGACGTTCGCCTGTACACTCCAGCCGTATGCAGACCGATCAGCGTTCTTTGAACCTTCCCCAGCATCGCCTAATCATAGACGTTGCAACAAGGTGGAACTCAACACTGCACATGCTTCAGAGACTGTGCCAACAGAGGCAGGCTGTTATGTTTTTGTGGGAGGATACACATACACGGGCAGGCAGTAGGATGGCAGACATGGAGTTGTCAGGTGTGCAGTGGTCGAAGATACAAGACATGTGTCAAGTCCTTCAGTGTTTTGAGGAATGCACACGGCTGGTTAGTGCAGACAACGCCATAATAAGCATGAGCATCCCCCTAATGTGTCTGCTGATGCAAAGTTTGATGCACATAAAGGATCAGGCGTCTGCACCAGAGGAAGAGGAAAGCCTTGATGACAGTCAGCCATTGTCTGGTCAGGGCAGTGTACAGGACGAGGTAGCGGGCGAAGAGGAGGTGGAGGACGAGGAGGATGATGGGGATGAGTATATTTTTAATGAGGAAGCTTTCCCGGGGGCACTGGAAATTGGTTGCGTGGCAAGGCCGGGTTCTGGTTTTTTGAGGGACACAAGTGACGTAGATTTGCCTGAAACTGCCCCTCAACCAATCACAACCACAGATTTGACAACTGGAACTTTGGCCCACATGGCGGATTATGCCTTACGTATCCTCAAAAGGGACACACGCATTACGAAAATGATGAACGATGACGATTACTGGTTGGCCTGCCTCCTTGATCCACGCTATAAAGGCAAATTGCAAAATATTATGCCACATGAGAACTTGGAACTAATATTAGCAACCAAACAATCAACTCTTGTTGACCATTTGCTTCAGGCATTCCCAGCACACAGCACACGTGATCGTTCTCAAACGAGCTCCAGGGGGCAGCAGACCAGGAGTGTTAGGGGTGCACACATCAGAAGTGGCGTTGGACAGAGGGGTTTTCTGACCAGGTTGTGGAGTGATTTTGCTATGACCGCAGACAGGACAGGTACTGCTGCATCAATTGAAAGTGACAGGAGACAACATTTGTCCAGTATGGTTACTAACTATTTTTCATCCCTTATCGATGTTCTCCCTCAACCGTCATTCCCATTTGATTACTGGGCATCAAAATTAGACACCAGGCCAGAATTGGCAGAATATGCATTGCAGGAGCTTGCTTGCCCGGCAGCTAGTGTCCTATCAGAAAGAGTATTCAGTGCTGCAGGTTCAATATTAACCGAAAAAAAGACTCGTCTGGCTACCCAAAATGTTGATGATCTAACATTCATTAAAATGAACCACAACTGGATTTAAAATTATTTTGCCCCACCTTGCCCGGCCGACACCTAGCTTTCCTATGAAAAGCTCTTGCCTGTGGACTACTGTGAATTACTTTTCTAATGTCTAATTTGCTGCAGCTGATTGTCCAGCATACGACATGTTTACACCTCCCTAAATGGCCAAACTCCCCACACGGGGCCGTGGTATCGCGACTTGGCGCAAGCACCCGTGAGAGTGCTGTGTGTCTGAAGAGGTGGGTGTGCCCGCTTTTGGTCGACGGCATTGCCACTGGGTCCCTCATAGTACAATAAAGTGTCTCTGGCAGTGGTGGTGCGCACCCAACGTCAGACACACTGTTGTAACATGAAGGGCCCTGGGCCTGTACCGCCGGCCACAAGAGAGTTAACCCACCCCCAGGTCAAACATTGCTCTACCACTTCCACAGTTATCTCTCACACTTCCACCAATGTTTAGTCTATGCGCTGACATCCTTCCATTTCTGCAACTGACAATACCATTGTGTTGACATGTATGATGGTACTTAACATAGTCAGGGGCAGTGTCCTCTATTTACCACAGTAAATACTTTGCGTTAAATTAGTAGGTCTGAAACTACGCAGAGGATCCCACCCCTGAACCTAATGATTGCACCCTTTAGTGTTTTCGTTTTGTTTTAATGCGAAACATTCACATTTATTTATTGTTTTGGACTACTAACTGGCAGACACTCATTACAATCGGCCTCCACTGACCTGTCTACTGCTGCCCGTGTACCCCTGGAACCAATTTTAAATTGCCTACAGCCAGCCCATTTTATTATGTTAGGCCTTCGAAGCCTGTCTGCGGTCCCTCCTTCCACTAGGCCTCCACTGACCTGTCTACTGCTGCCCGTGTACCCCTGGAACCAATTTTAAATTGCCTACAGCCAGCCCATTTTATTATGTTAGGCCTTCGAAGCCTGTCTGCTGTCCCTCCTTCCACTAGGCCTCCACTGACCTGTCTACTGCTGCCCGTGTACCCCTGGAACCAATTTTAAATTGCCTACAGCCAGTCCATTTTATTATGTTAAGCCTTCGAAGCCTGTCTGCTGTCCCTCCTTCCACTAGGCCTCCACTGACCTGTCTACTGCTGCCCGTGTACCCCTGGAACCAATTTTAAATTGCCTATAGCCAGCCCATTTTATTATGTTAGGCCTTCGAAGCCTGTCTGCTGTCCCTCCTTCCACTAGGCCTCCACTGACCAGACCACTGCTGCCCGTGTACCCCTGGAACCAATTTTAAATTGCCTACAGCCAGCCCATTTTATTATGTTAGGCCTTCGAAGCCTGTCTGCGGTCCCTCCTTCCACTAGGCCTCCACTGACCTGTCTATTGCTGCCCGTGTACCCCTGGAACCAATTTTAAATTGCCTACAGCCAGCCCATTTTATTATGTTAGGCCTTCGAAGCCTGTCTGCTGTCCCTCCTTCCACTAGGCCTCCACTGACCTGTCTACTGCTGCCCGTGTACCTCTGGAACCAATTTTAAATTGCCTACAGCCAGCCCGTTTTATTAAGTTAGGCCTTCGAATCCTGTCTGCTGTCCCTCCTTCCACTAGACCTCCACTGACCAGACCACTGCTGCCCGTGTACCCCATGAACCAATTTTAAATTGCCTACAGCCAGCCCATTTTATTATGTTAGGCCTTCGAAGCCTGTCTGCTGTCCCTCCTTCCACTAGGCCTCCACTGACCAGACCACTGCTGCCCGTGTACCCCTGGAACCAATGTTAAAGTGCCTACTGTCCAATATTTTTTTATGTTAGGCCTTTGAAGCCTGTCTGCGGCCCGTTCTTTCTACTACTACTACTACACTGACCAGTCTACTGCTGCCCGTGTACCCCTGGAACCAATGTTAAAGTGCCTACAGTCCAATATTTTTTTATGTTAGGCCTTTGAAGCCTGTCTGCGGCCCGTTCTTTCTACTACTACTACACTGACCAGTCTACTGCTGCCCGTGTACCCCTGGAACCAATGTTAAAGTGCCTACAGTCCAATATTTTTTTATGTTAGGCCTTCGAAGCCTGTCTGCGGCCCGTTCTTTCTACTACTACTACACTGACCAGTCTACTGCTGCCCGTGTACCCCTGGAACCAATGTTAAAGTGCCTACAGTCCAATATTTTTTTATGTTAGGCCTTCGAAGCCTGTCTGCGGCCCGTTCTTTCTACTACTACTACACTGACCAGTGTACTGCTGCCCGTGTACCCCTGGAACCAATGTTAAAGTGTTGTGAATTCTGTGGCAGAGCTCCCTCCTGTGGTCACAAGTGGTACTTCAGCTGGTTCTCTCTGTGAGCTTCCGTTGGTGGAGGAAAGTGGTACTGCGGCTTCTGAGTTTCCTTCCTCAGGTGATGTGGTGAAGTCGTTAGGTGCTGTTCTATTTAACTCCACCTAGTGCTTTGATCCTGGCCTCCAGTCAATGTTCTAGTATTGGACCTGTTTCCTCCTGGATCGTTCCTGTGGCCTGCTGCTCTGCATAGCTAAGTTACTCTTTGCTATTTGTTTGCTGTTTTTTTCTGTCCAGCTTGTCAATTTGTTTTTTTCTGCTTGCTGGAAGCTGTGGGACGCAGAGGGTGTACCTCCGTGCCGTTAGTTCGGTACGGAGGGTCTTTTTGCCCCCTTTGCGTGGTTTTTGTAGGGTTTTGTGTTGACCGCAAAGTTACCTTTCCTATCCTCGCTCTGTTCAGAAAGTTGGGCCTCACTTTGCTAAATCTATTTCATCTCTACGTTTGTCTTTTCATCTTAACTCACAGTCATTATATGTGGGGGCTGCCTTTTCCTTTGGGGTATTTCTCTGAGGCAAGGTAGGCTTATTTTCTATCTTCAGGCTAGCTAGTTTCTCAGGCCGTGCCGAGTTGCATAGGGAGCGTTAGGCGCAATCCACGGCTGCCTTTAGTGTGGTTGGAGATGATTAGGGATTGCTGTCAACAGAGTTCCCACGTCTCAGAGCTCGTTCTTGTTTTTTGGGTTATTGCCAGGTCACTGTATGTGCGCTGACCTCTATGTCCATTGTGGTACTGAATTACCTTTCATAACAGTACTGGAGGCCAAAAGTACTAATGATTCTCAATAGAGGGAAAAAAGAAGTTCTGAGACCATTTTTTTTTCTTTGCACTGTGTTTTGCCTTTTTTTTCCCCTAGACATTTGGGTGGTTCAGGACACAGGTGTAGCAATGGACATTAAAGGTCTGTCTTGATGTGTGGATCAGCTCACGGCAAGAGTACAAAGTATTCAAGACTTTGTGGTTCAGAATTCTATGTTAGAACCGAGAATTCCTATTCCTGATTTGTTTTTTGGAGATAGAACTAAATTTCTGAGTTTCAAAAATAATTGTAAACTATTTCTGGCTTTGAAACTTCGCTCCTCTGGTGACCCAGTTCAACAAGTTAGGATCGTTATTTCTTTTTTGCGTGGCGACCCTCAGGACTGGGCATTTTCTCTTGCGTCAGGAGATCCTGCATTAAGTAATATCGATGCATTTTTCCTGGCGCTCGGATTGCTGTACGATGAGCCTAATTCTGTGGATCAGGCAGAGAAGAATTTGCTGGCTCTGTGTCAGGGTCAGGATGAAATAGAGGTATATTGTCAGAAATTTAGAAAGTGGTCCGTACTCACTCAGTGGAATGAAGGTGCGCTCGCAGCTATTTTCAGAAAAGGTCTCTCTGAAGCCCTTAAGGATGTCATGGTGGGATTTCCTATGCCTGCTGGTCTGAATGAGTCTATGTCTTTGGCCATTCAGATCGGTCGACGCTTGCGCGAGCGTAAATCTGTGCACCATTTGGCGGTATTACCTGAGCTTAAACCTGAGCCTATGCAGTGCGATAGGACTTTGACCAGAGTTGAACGGCAAGAACACAGACGTCTGAATGGGCTGTGTTTCTACTGTGGTGATTCCACTCATGCTATCTCTGATTGTCCTAAGCGCACTAAGCGGTTCGCTAGGTCTGCCACCATTGGTACGGTACAGTCAAAATTTCTTCTGTCTGTTACCTTGATCTGCTCTTTGTCATCATATTCTGTCATGGCATTTGTGGACTCAGGCGCTGCTCTGAATTTGATGGACTTGGAGTATGCTAGGCGTTGTGAGTTTTTCTTGGAGCCCTTGCAGTGTCCTATTCCATTAAGAGGAATTGATGCTACGCCTTTGGCCAAGAATAAGCCTCAGTACTGGACCCAGCTGACCATGTGCATGGCTCCTGCACATCAGGAGGTTATTCGCTTTCTGGTGTTGCATAATCTGCATGATGTGGTCGTGTTGGGGTTGCCATGGCTACAAGTCCATAATCCAGTATTAGATTGGAAATCCATGTCTGTGTCCAGCTACGGTTGTCAGGGGGTACATGGTGATGTCCCATTTCTGTCTATTTCGTCATCCACCCCTTCTGAGGTTCCAGAGTTCTTGTCTGATTACCGGGATGTATTTGATGAGCCCAAGTCCGATACCCTACCTCCGCATAGGGATTGTGATTGTGCTATCGATTTGATTCCTGGTAGTAAATTCCCAAAAGGTCGACTGTTTAATTTATCTGTGCCGGAGCACGCCGCTATGCGGAGTTATGTGAAGGAGTATTTAGAGAAGGGGCATATTCGCCCGTCATCGTCGCCATTAGGAGCAGGGTTCTTTTTTGTAGCCAAGAAGGATGGTTCACTGAGACCTTGTATAGATTACCGCCTTCTAAATAAGATCACGGTTACATTTCAGTACCCCTTGCCATTGTTATCTGATTTGTTTGCTCGGATTAAGGGGGCTAGTTGGTTCACCAAGATAGATCTTCGTGGTGCGTATAATCTTGTGCGTATTAAGCGAGGCGATGAGTGGAAAACTGCATTTAATACGCCCGAGGGCCATTTTGAGTATCTAGTAATGCCGTTCGGACTTGCCAATGCTCCATCAGTGTTTCAGTCCTTTATGCATGACATCTTCCGAGAGTACCTGGATAAATTCCTGATTGTGTACTTAGATGACATTTTGATCTTCTTGGATGATTGGGAGTCTCATGTGAAGCAGGTCAGAACGGTGTTTCAGGTCCTGCTTGCTAATTCTTTGTTTGTGAAGGGATCAAAGTGTCTCTTTGGTGTTCAGAAGGTTTCATTTTTGGGGTTCATCTTTTCCCCTTCTACTATCGAGATGGACCCTGTTAAGGTCCAAGCCATCCATAATTGGACTCAGCCGACATCTCTGAAAAGTCTGCAAAAGTTCCTGGGCTTTGCTAATTTTTATCGTCGCTTCATCTGCAATTTTTCTAGTATTGCTAAACCATTGACTGATTTGACCAAGAAAGGTGCTGATGTGGTCAATTGGTCTTCTGCTGCGGTGGAAGCTTTTCAAGAGTTGAAGCGTCGTTTTTCTTCTGCCCCTGTGTTGTGTCAACCAGATGTTTCGCATCCGTTCCAGGTCGAGGTTGATGCTTCTGAGATTGGAGCAGGGGCTGTTTTGTCGCAGAGAAGTTCTGATTGCTCGGTGATGAAACCATGCGCCTTCTTTTCCAGGAAGTTTTCGCCTGCTGAGCGAAATTATGATGTGGGCAATCGAGAGTTGCTGGCCATGAAGTGGGTATTCGAGGAGTGGCGTCATTGGCTTGAAGGAGCTAAGCATCGCGTGGTGGTCTTGACTGATCATAAGAACTTGACTTATTTCGAGTCCGCCAAGCGGTTGAATCCTAGACAAGCTCGTTGGTCGTTGTTTTTTGCCCGTTTTGACTTTGTGATTTCATACCTTCCGGGCTCTAAAAATGTGAAGGCGGATGCTCTGTCTAGGAGTTTTGTGCCCGACTCTCCGGGTGTATCTGAGCCGGCGGGTATCCTCAAAGAGGGAGTAATTGTGTCTGCCATCTCCCCTGATTTGCGGCGGGTGCTGCAAAAATTTCAGGCTAATAAACCTGATCGTTGCCCAGCGGAGAAACTGTTTGTCCCTGATAGGTGGACGAATAAAGTTATCTCTGATGTTCATTGTTCGGTTTTGGCTGGTCATCCTGGAATCTTTGGTACCAGAGAGTTAGTGGCTAGATCCTTTTGGTGGCCATCTCTGTCGCGGGATGTGCGTACTTTTGTGCAGTCATGTGGGATTTGTGCTCGGGCTAAGCCCTGCTGTTCTCGTGCCAGTGGGTTGCTTTTGCCCTTGCCCGTCCCGAAGAGGCCTTGGACACATATCTCTATGGATTTTATTTCAGATCTTCCCATCTCTCAAAAGATGTCAGTCATTTGGGTGGTCTGTGATCGCTTCTCTAAGATGGTCCATATGGTACCCTTGTCTAAATTGCCTTCCTCCTCTGATTTGGTGCCATTGTTTTTCCAGCATGTGGTTCGTTTACATGGCATTCCAGAGAATATCGTTTCTGACAGAGGTTCCCAGTTTGTTTCGAGGTTTTGGCGAGCCTTTTGTGGTAGGATGGGCATTGACTTGTCTTTTTCCTCGGCTTTCCATCCTCAGACTAATGGCCAGACCGAACGAACCAATCAGACCTTGGAAACATATCTGAGATGCTTTGTTTCTGCTGATCAGGATGACTGGGTGTCCTTTTTGCCTTTGGCTGAGTTCGCCCTTAATAATCGGGCCAGCTCGGCTACCTTGGTTTCACCGATTTTCTGCAACTCTGGGTTCCATCCTCGTTTCTCTTCAGGGCAGGTTGAGTCTTCGGACTGTCCTGGTGTGGATACTGTGGTGGACAGGTTGCAGCAGATTTGGACTCATGTAGTGGAGAATTTGACTTTGTCCCAGGAGAAGGCTCAAGGTTTCGCTAATCGCAGACGCTGTGTGGGTCCCCGACTTCGGGTTGGGGACTTGGTTCGGTTATCTTCTCGTCATATTCCTATGAAGGTTTCCTCTCCTAAGTTTAAACCTCGTTTTATTGGTCCGTATAGGATTTCTGAGGTTCTTAATCCTGTGTCTTTTCATCTGACCCTTGCAGATTCTTTTTCCACACATAACGTATTCCATAGGTCATTGTTGCGGAGATACGTGGCACCTATGGTTCCATCTGTTGATCCTCCTGCCCCGATTTTGGTGGAGGGGGAGTTGGAGTATATTGTGGAGAAGATTTTTTGATTCTCGTGTTTCAAGGCGGAAACTCCAGTATCTGGTTAAGTGGAAGGGTTATGCTCAGGAAGATAATTCCTGGGTCTTTGCCTCTGATGTCCATGCTCCCGATCTTGTTCGTGCCTTTCATATGGCTCATCCTGGTCGTCCTGGGAGCTCTGGTGAGGGTTCGGTGACCCCTCCTCAAGGACGGGGGTACTGCTGTGAATTCTGTGGCAGAGCTCCCTCCTGTGGTCACAAGTGGTACTTCGGCTGGTTCTCTCTGTGAGCTTCCGTTGGTGGAGGAAAGTGGTACTGCGGCTTCTGAGTTTCCTTCCTCAGGTGATGTGGTGAAGTCGTTAGGTGCTGCTCTATTTAACTCCACCTAGTGCTTTGATCCTGGCCTCCAGTCAATGTTCTAGTATTGGACCTGTTTCCTCCTGGATCGTTCCTGTGGCCTGCTGCTCTGCATAGCTAAGTTACTCTTTGCTATTTGTTTGCTGTTTTTTTCTGTCCAGCTTGTCAATTTGTTTTTTTCTGCTTGCTGGAAGCTCTGGGAGGCAGAGGGTGTACCTCCGTGCCGTTAGTTCGGTACGGAGGGTCTTTTTGCCCCCTTTGCGTGGTTTTTGTAGGGTTTTGTGTTGACCGCAAAGTTACCTTTCCTATCCTCGCTCTGTTCAGAAAGTTGGGCCTCACTTGGCTAAATCTATTTCATCTCTACGTTTGTCTTTTCATCTTAACTCACAGTCATTATATGTGGGGGCTGCCTTTTCCTTTGGGGTATTTCTCTGAGGCAAGGTAGGCTTATTTTCTATCTTCAGGCTAGCTAGTTTCTTAGGCCGTGCCGAGTTGCATAGGGAGCGTTAGGCGCAATCCACGGCTGCCTTTAGTGTGGTTCGAGAGGATTAGGGATTGCGGTCAACAGAGTTCCCACGTCTCAGAGCTCGTTCTTGTTTTTTGGGTTATTGCCAGGTCACTGTATGTGCGCTGACCTCTATGTCCATTGTGGTACTGAATAACCTTTCATAACATAAAGTGCCTACAGTCCAATATTTTTTTATGTTAGGCCTTCGAAGCCCGTCTGCGGCCCGTTCTTTCTACTACTACTACACTGACCAGACCACTGCTGCCCGTGTACCCCTGGAACCAATTATAAAGTGCCTACAGCCAGCCCATTTTATTATGTTAGGCCTTCGAAGCCTGTCTGCTGTCCCTCCTTCCACTAGGCCTCCACTGACCTGTCTACTGCTGCCCGTGTACCCCTGGAACCAATTTTAAATTGCCTACAGCCAGCCCATTTTATTATGTTAGGCCTTCGAAGCCTGTCTGCGGTCCCTCCTTCCACTAGGCCTCCACTGACCTGTCTACTGCTGCCCGTGTACCCCTGGAAACAATCATAAATTGCCTACAGCCAGCCCATTTTATTATGCTAGGCCTTCGAAGCCTGTCTGCGGCCCGTTCTTTCTACTACTACTACACTGACCAGTCTACTGCTGCCTGTGTACCCCTTGGACCTATTTTTTAGTGCCTACAGCACAATATTTTTTTATGTTAGGCCTTCGAAGCCTGTCTGCGGCCCGTTCTTTCTACTACTCCTACACTGACCAGTGTACTGCTGCCCGTGTACCCCTGGAACCAATGTTAAAGTGCCTACAGTTCAATATTTTTTAATGTTAGGCCTTCGAAGCCTGTCTGTGGCCCGTTCTTTCTACTACTACTACACTGACCAGTCTACTGCTGCCCGTGTACCCCTGGAACCAATGTTAAAGTGCCTACAGTCCAATATTTTTTTATGTTAGGCCTTCGAAGCCTGTCTGCGGCCCGTTCTTTCTACTACTACTACACTGACCTGACCACTGCTGCCCGTGTACCCCTGGAACCAATTATAAAGTGCCTACAGCCAGCCCATTTTATTATGTTAGGCCTTCGAAGCCTGTCTGCTGTCCCTCCTTCCACTAGGCCTCTACTGACCTGTCTACTGCTGCCCGTGTACCCCTGGAACCAATTTTAAATTGCCTACAGCCAGCCCATTTTATTATGTTAGGCCTTCGAAGCCTGTCTGCGGTCCCTGCTTCCACTAGGCCTCCACTGACCTGTCTACTGCTGCCCGTGTACCCCTGGAAACAATCATAAATTGCCTACAGCCAGCCCATTTTATTATGTTAGGCCTTCGAAGCCTGTCTGCGGCCCGTTCTTTCTACTACTACTACACTGACCAGTCTACTGCTGCCCGTGTACCCCTGGAACCTATTTTTTATTGCATAGAGCATCCTTTTTTTAATAGTAGGCGTACAAAGTCTGTCTGCGGTCCACTATTGAAATTGTCCTCCACTGCCAGAGCAATGCTGCCTGTGTACCCCTGTAACCTTTTTTAAGCTGCAGTGAGCCACATTTTTGGTTTAAGGCCTACTACCTGTGTCTGTCTGCGACACTCAATTCAGCTGTGTTCCTTTTAAAAAAGCTGAGCGTCAATAGTCTTGTTTTCAGCCTCTAGGAATTTTAAAACTGCATTGGGGTACAACTTTGGTAGGGCCTACTAACGGTGTCTGCCGCCCCAAGGTGTTCCCCAGGTTTCGTCCACATTGCTTCGATCTTCCTACTTTCGTTTACTAGTTGGTGAAAACTACACTGCATTAGGCCTACAAATTGGGTATGGGGTGTAGAGACGGTGTGTTCCACTCCAAGGTGTTCTCCAGGTTGCCTTTCCTGAGCTTCTATCTTCAGGCTCTCGTTTAGTAGTTGTTGGAAACTACACTGCATTAGGCCTACAAATTGGGTATGGGGTGTAGAGAGATGGTGTGTTCCACTCCAAGGTGTTCCCCAGGTTTCGTCCACATTGCTTCGATCTTCCTACTCTCGTTTAGTAGTTGGTGAAAACTACACTGCATTAGGCCTACAAATTGGGTATGGGGTGTAGAGACGGTGTGTTCCACTCCACGGTGTTCCCCAGGTTTCCTCGCTATTGCTTCGATCTTAATGCTCTCGTTTAGTAGTTGTTGGAAACTACACTGCATTAGGCCTACACATTTGGTATGGGGTGTAGAGACGGTGTCTTCCACTCCAAGGTGTTCTCCAGGTTGCCTTTCCTGAGCTTCTATCTTCAGGCTCCTGTTAAATAGTACTTAAATGGAACAACTGCATTTGGCGTACTAGTTGGTTTGGGGCCTACTAACAGTGTCTGCCGTTCCTTGCTGTTCTCCTGGTTTCCTGTCCTGAAATTCCATTTTCAGGCTCTCGTTAAATAGTTGTTAATGTTAGACTGCATTTGGCCTACTAGTTGGGTTGGGGCCTACTATCGGTGTCTGCCACTCCTTGCTGTTCTCCTCCACTGAACAAAGCTGTGCCGCCTGTTTACTACGGTTGCCAATTTTGAACTGCATTTCGACTACTTACTGATTTGGGCCTACTATCTGTGTCAGCCTGTCATTCCAGTTGTCCTCCACTGCAATGCCCCCTGGTTAGTCCTGTGTTACCAATTTTGAACTGCATTTAGCCAACTTTATTCTTTGGGCCTATATCTGTGTTTCCTCCTCATCCTGCCCATTGCCCAGCCAGTGATAGATGAGTCTGCTGGTACATTGACCCATAACGCAAAATTCCCCGTGCACGCTACACTGCAAGATTGTGACCCTGCTGAAAGTCAGGTTCCTCTTCCCGCATACCATACCACCTTACACGGGGACAAAGAGGAAGGTGCAGATGAAAGTGCAGGTTCCTTCATCAGGTGGGGGGAGGAATACTAGTTGGCGACGTCACTGGCACAGGGCCTCTCATAGTACGCAAAAGTGTTGCTGCCGGTGGGAGGCGCCCCCGCCGTGCAAACACACCGCTGTACTTTGAGGGGCCCTGTGCCAGTGCCAATGCCAACGAGTGGGCCCCCCTGCTTGCTCAGGATCACAGCACTTGCAAAGTTTAAATACTTACCTCTCCCTGCTCCACTGCCGTGACGTGGTCCAGATTTCCTGGGCCCACTAATTACTTGAACCAGCCCTACCCCCCACAACTTTAGCCAAATGACCCCCAATTTCCAATGCCTAACTATTATTATAAGGTAAATTAAGATTGACAAGCTTCAGTAACAAGAATGGATGTTTTTGCCATTAAAATAGGCAGTGTAGGTGTTTTCCTGGCCTCCACTCACTGCCGACTATGCTCCCCCATTGACTTGCATTGGGTTTCGTGTTTCGGTCGATACCCGACTTTTCGCGATAATCGGCCGATTCCACTCGACTCGACTTCTAAGATAGTCGGGTTTCGCGAAACACGGCTCGACTCTAAAAAGGTCAAGGTCGCTCAACCCTAACTACGCCTACTGATCAGCGAATTTGTTCAGAAAAGGATCGCCAAACATAAATTTGGCACGAATATGGCACTTTCAGATTCGTGATCGGAAACCCAAGCAAAATTTAATAAAATCTGTAAAAATCCATAACATTCGGTAAAAGTGCGGGAAAATATTTGCGTTGCCACAAAAATGTTTTCAGCACTTTAGCAATGATAATGATGGTGTATCATAAGCATTTGGAATATGTTTGATGAGTGGAGGTGGTTTGCAGAGCTCAGAGGTGCTGCATTCTTGGAAGCAGAGCACAGCAGTCCTTTTTTCCCTAATTTTATGTGTGCACATTGCGGCTAGCCAATCAGGGCGCAGGAAACACCCATAATGTCCTGACACTGTGGCTTGTGTCATTGGCTGCTGAAATCACATGTACCACTCCATAAAAATAGCGGACATATTGCTTTAGCACCATTTTGACACTGTAACAGTGCAGATTTTAGCTAGTTAGTTAGGCGGTTGTGTATCAGTCAAATCGTGTAGATAGATAATGTCCAGTGTGGCTGTAAAATTTACCTTCCGGAAGTTTTTTTTTTTTTTGCCCTTTATTGAGGTCCACAGGCAAAGCCATCAGGGCATATGTCCTACAAGTGGTTTGTGTACTGCTTTAATAGTGCTCCATGCACGAGTATAGCATTCTAAATAATATTTTTCAGTAGCTAAATGTGAAAAAGCCTGCTGTATCCCACATTTTAGCTAGTTAGTTAGGAGGTTGCATATCAGTTAGATAGTGTAGCTAGATAGTGTCCAGTGTGGCTGTAAAATTTACAGCCCAGATTTTTTTTGTGTTTTACGGCCATTACTGAGGTTCACAGACAAATCCAGCAGGGCACGTGTCCTACAAGTGTGTTGTGCACTGCTTCTATTGTACTCCATGCACAAGTATAGCATTGTAAATAATATTTTTTCAATAGCTAAATGTGTGAAAAAATCCTGCTGTATCCCACCATGTCATTTATTGCTGTGGTGCTATGAAGCTGTCTGCCGACCTAAGGCACATTAAAAAAAGTTGAAATTTTTCTGTTGCTAAATGTAAAACAGCCTGCCGTATCCCACTTTGTCATGTTGTGGTGGTGATTAGAGTTGAGCGACCTTGACCTTTTTAGAGTCGAGCCGGGTTTCGTGAAACCCGACTATCTCAAAAGTCGGGTCGAGTGAAATCGGCCGATTATGACGTAAAGTCGGGATCGACCGAAACACGAAACCCAATGCAAGTCAATGGGGCAGCATAGTCGGCAGTGAGTGGGGGCCAGGAAAACACCTAGAGTGCCCATTTTAATGTCAAAACCATCCATTCTTCTTAATGAAGCTTGTCAAGCGTAATTTACCTTATAATAATTGGAAGGCATTTGAAATTGGGGGTCATTTGGCTAAAGTTGTGGTGGGTAGGGCTGGTTCAAGTAATTAGTGGGCCCAGGAAATCTGGACCACGTCACGGCAGTGGAGCAGGGAGAGGTAAGTATTTCAACTTTGCAAGTGCTGTGAACCTGAGCAAGCAGGGGGGGCCCACTCGTTGGCATTGGCACTGGCACAGGGCCCCTCAAAGTACAGCGGTGTGTTTGCACGGCGGGGGCGCCTCCCACCGGCAGCAACACTTTTGCGTACCATGAGAGGCCCTGTGCCAGTGACGTCGCCAACTAGTATTCCTCCCCCCACCTGATGAAGGAACCTGCACTTTCATCTGCACCTTCCTGTTTGTCCCCGTGTAAGGTGGTATGGTATGCGGGAAGGGGGACCTGACTTTCAGCAGGGTCACAATCTTGCAGTGTAGCGTGCACGGGAAATGTTGCGTTATGGGTCAATGTACCAGCAGACTCATCTATCACTGGCTGGGCAATGGGCAGGATGAGGAGGAAACACAGATATAGGCCCAAAGAATAAAGTGGGCTAAATGCAGTTCAAAATTGGTAACACAGGACTAATCAGGGGGCATTGCAGTGGAGGACAACTGGAATGAGAGGCTGACACAGAGAGTAGGCCCAAATCAGTAAGTAGTCGAAATGCAGTTCAAAATTGGCAACAGTAGTAAACAGGCGGCACAGCTTTGTTCAGTGGAGGAGAACAGCAAGGAGTGGCAGATACCGATAGTAGGCCCCAACCCAACTAGTAGGCCAAATGCAGTCTAACATTAACAACTACTTAACGAGCGCCTGAAAACGGAATTTCAGGACAGGAAACCAGGAGAACAGCAAGGAGCGGCAGACACCGATAGTAGGCCCCAAACCAACTAGTACGCCAAATGCAGTTGTTCCGTTTAACCACAATTTAATGAGAGCCTGAAGATAGAAGTTCAGGAAAGGCAACCTGGAGAACACCTTGGAGTGGAACACACCATCTCTCTACACCCCATACCCAATTTGTAGGTCTAATGCAGCGTAGTTTCCAACAACCACTAAACGAGAGCATGATGATCGAAGCATTGGCGAGGAAACCTGGGGAACACCTTGGAGTGGAACACACCATCTCTCTACACCCCATACCCAATTTGTAGGCCTAATGCAGCGTAGTTTCCAACAACTACTAAACGAGAGCATGATGATCGAAGCATTGGCGAGGAAACCTGGGGAACACCTTGGAGTGGAACACACCATCTCTCTACAGTGGAACACACCATCTCTCTACACCCCATACCCAATTTGTAGGCCTAATGCAGCGTAGTTTCCAACAACTACTAAACGAGAGCCGGAAGATCGAAGCTCAGGAAAGGCAACCTGGAGAACACCTTGGAGTGTAACACACCATCTCTCTACACCCCATACCCAATTTGTAGGCCTAATGCAGCGTAGTTTCCAACAACTACTAAACGAGAGCCGGAAGATCGAAGCAATGGAGAGGAAACCTGGGGAACACCTTGGAGTGTAACACACCATCTCTCTACACCCCATACCCAATTTGTAGGCCTAATGCAGCGTAGTTTCCAACAACTACTAAACGAGAGCCGGAAGATCGAAGCAATGGAGAGGAAACCTGGGGAACACCTTGGAGTGTAACACACCATCTCTCTACACCCCATACCCAATTTGTAGGCCTAATGCAGCATAGTTTCCAACAACTACTAAACGAGAGCCGGAAGATCGAAGCAATGGAGAGGAAACCTGGGGAACACCTTGGAGTGTAACACACCATCTCTCTACACCCCATACCCAATTTGTAGGCCTAATGCAGCGTAGTTTCCAACAACTACTAAACGAGAGCCGGAAGATCGAAGCAATGGAGAGGAAACCTGGGGAACACCTTGGAGTGTAACACACCATCTCTCTACACCCCATACCCAATTTGTAGGCCTAATGCAGCGTAGTTTCCAACAACTACTAAACGAGAGCA
This sequence comes from Ranitomeya imitator, assembly GCF_032444005.1. Lineage (NCBI taxonomy): Eukaryota > Metazoa > Chordata > Amphibia > Anura > Dendrobatidae > Ranitomeya > Ranitomeya imitator. Next base: position 461,742,607 of record NC_091284.1, read on the forward strand.
TGAAGATCGAAGCAATGGAGAGGAAACCTGGGGAACACCTTGGAGTGTAACACACCATCTCTCTACACCCCATACCCAATTTGTAGGCCTAATGCAGCGTAGTTTCCAACAACAACTAAACGAGAGCATGAAGATCGAAGCAATGGAGAGGAAACCTGGGGAACACCTTGGAGTGTAACACACCATCTCTCTACACCCCATACCCAATTTGTAGGCCTAATGCAGCGTAGTTTCCAACAACTACTAAACGAGAGCATGAAGATCGAAGCAATGGAGAGGAAACCTGGGGAACACCTTGGAGTGGAACACACCATCTGTCTACACCCCATACCCAATTTGTAGGCCTAATGCAGCATAGTTTCCAACAACTACTAAACGAGAGCATGATGATCGAAGCATTGGCGAGGAAACCTGGGGAACACCTTGGAGTGGAACACACCATCTCTCTACAGTGGAACACACCATCTCTTTACACCCCATACCCAATTTGTAGGCCTAATGCAGCGTAGTTTCCAACAACTACTAAACGAGAGCCGGAAGATCGAAGCTCAGGAAAGGCAACCTGGGGAACACCTTGGAGTGTAACACACCATCTCTCTACACCCCATACCCAATTTGTAGGCCTAATGCAGCATAGTTTCCAACAACTACTAAACGAGAGCCGGAAGATCGAAGCAATGGAGAGGAAACCTGGGGAACACCTTGGAGTGTAACACACCATCTCTCTACACCCCATACCCAATTTGTAGGCCTAATGCAGCGTAGTTTCCAACAACTACTAAACGAGAGCATGAAGATCGAAGCAATGGAGAGGAAACCTGGGGAACACCTTGGAGTGTAACACACCATCTCTCTACACCCCATACCCAATTTGTAGGCCTAATGCAGCGTAGTTTCCAACAACTACTAAACGAGAGCCGGAAGATCGAAGCAATGGAGAGGAAACCTGGGGAACACCTTGGAGTGTAACACACCATCTCTCTACACCCCATACCCAATTTGTAGGCCTAATGCAGCGTAGTTTCCAACAACTACTAAACGAGAGCCGGAAGATCGAAGCAATGGAGAGGAAACCTGGGGAACACCTTGGAGTGTAACACACCATCTCTCTACACCCCATACCCAATTTGTAGGCCTAATGCAGCGTAGTTTCCAACAACTACTAAACGAGAGCATGAAGATCGAAGCAATGGAGAGGAAACCTGGGGAACACCTTGGAGTGTAACACACCATCTCTCTACCCCCCACACCCAATTTGTAGGCCTAATGCAGCGTAGTTTCCAACAACTACTAAACGAGAGCATGATAATCGAAGCATTGGCGAGGAAACCTGGGGAACACCTTGGAGTGGAACACACCATCTCTCTACAGTGGAACACACCATCTCTCTACACCCCATACCCAATTTGTAGGCCTAATGCAGCGTAGTTTCCAACAACTACTAAACGAGAGCCGGAAGATCGAAGCAATGGAGAGGAAACCTGGGGAACACCTTGGAGTGTAACACACCATCTCTCTACACCCCATACCCAATTTGTAGGCCTAATGCAGCGTAGTTTCCAACAACTACTAAACGAGAGCCGGAAGATCGAAGCAATGGAGAGGAAACCTGGGGAACACCTTGGAGTGTAACACACCATCTCTCTACACCCCATACCCAAATTGTAGGCCTAATGCAGCGTAGTTTCCAACAACTACTAAACGAGAGCCGGAAGATCGAAGCAATGGAGAGGAAACCTGGGGAACACCTTGGAGTGTAACACACCATCTCTCTACACTCCATACCCAATTTGTAGGCCTAATGCAGCGTAGTTTCCAACAACTACTAAACGAGAGCCGGAAGATCGAAGCAATGGAGAGGAAACCTGGGGAACACCTTGGAGTGTAACACACCATCTCTCTACACCCCATACCCAATTTGTAGGCCTAATGCAGCGTAGTTTCCAACAACTACTAAACGAGAGCATGAAGATCGAAGCAATGGAGAGGAAACCTGGGGAACACCTTGGAGTGTAACACACCATCTCTCTACACCCCATACCCAATTTGTAGGCCTAATGCAGCGTAGTTTCCAACAACTACTAAACGAGAGCATGAAGATCGAAGCAATGGAGAGGAAACCTGGGGAACACCTTGGAGTGTAACACACCATCTCTCTACACCCCATACCCAATTTGTAGGCCTAATGCAGCGTAGTTTCCAACAACTACTAAACGAGAGCATGAAGATCGAAGCAATGGAGAGGAAACCTGGGGAACACCTTGGAGTGGAACACACCATCTCTCTACACCCCATACCCAATTTGTAGGCCTAATGCAGCGTAGTTTCCAACAACTACTAAACGAGAGCATGATGATCGAAGCATTGGCGAGGAAACCTGGGGAACACCTTGGAGTGGAACACACCATCTCTCTACAGTGGAACACACCATCTCTCTACACCCCATACCCAATTTGTAGGCCTAATGCAGCGTAGTTTCCAACAACTACTAAACGAGAGCCGGAAGATCGAAGCTCAGGAAAGGCAACCTGGGGAACACCTTGGAGTGTAACACACCATCTCTCTACACCCCATACCCAATTTGTAGGCCTAATGCAGCGTAGTTTCCAACAACTACTAAACGAGAGCCGGAAGATCGAAGCAATGGAGAGGAAACCTGGGGAACACCTTGGAGTGTAACACACCATCTCTCTACACCCCATACCCAATTTGTAGGCCTAATGCAGCGTAGTTTCCAACAACTACTAAACGAGAGCATGAAGATCGAAGCAATGGAGAGGAAGCCTGGGGAACACCTTGGAGTGTAACACACCATCTCTCTACACCCCATACCCAATTTGTAGGCCTAATGCAGCGTAGTTTCCAACAACTACTAAACGAGAGCATGAAGATCGAAGCAATGGAGAGGAAACCTGGGGAACACCTTGGAGTGGAACACACCATCTCTCTACACCCCATACCCAATTTGTAGGCCTAATGCAGCGTAGTTTCCAACAACTACTAAATGAGAGCATGATGATCGAAGCATTGGCGAGGAAACCTGGGGAACACCTTGGAGTGGAACACACCATCTCTCTACAGTGGAACACACCATCTCTCTACACCCCATACCCAATTTGTAGGCCTACTGCAGCGTAGTTTCCAACAACTACTAAACGAGAGCCGGAAGATCGAAGCTCAGGAAAGGCAACCTGGGGAACACCTTGGAGTGGAACACACCATCTCTCTACACCCCATACCCAATTTGTAGGCCCAATGCAGCGTAGTTTCCAACAACTACTAAACGAGAGCCGGAAGATCGAAGCTCAGGAAAGGCAACCTGGGGAACACCTTGGAGTGTAACAAACCCTCTCTCTACACCACGGAAGGGCTGATTCTTAGGAAAGAAGGCTGTCGGAAAGAAGCAGGGCGCGTCCGAGTGTGATTATATTCTTATTAGGTATATACTCACCCTCGGACGCGCCCTGCTTCTTTATTTGTAATGAATGTTTATTTGCAATGTGGTTTTGACTTACTCTATTTTTTTGGTAAATAATGATTTTATTATTTTCATTGTTTTGCATCTTCTTGGCAATAATATAAAGAAGACGCGACAGGACAACACTCGGTGGATGCCATATCTGTGTTTAAAATTGAAAAAACCTTTCAGTTAACTACTTGCAGGAGAAAGTTATTGTAGCTGGTGGCCATTTTTAGTACTGTACCAGATTTTTGTTGTATGTGTTTGTTTTTAATGTTAAAATGTCTGCATTTGATATCTCTCCAGTATTTTCTTTTTTATAAGCAACATACTTATTTTTATATTTTCTGATGTTGGTTCCAGGGGTACACGGGCAGCAGTGGTGTGGTCAGTGGAGGCCTAGTGGATGGAGTGACCGCAGACAGGCATCGAAGGCCTAAAATAATAACACATGGCTGTAGGCAATTTTAAATTGGTTCCAGGGGTACACGGGCAGCAGTGGTGTGGTCAGTGGAGGCCTAGTGGAAGGAGTGACCGCAGACAGGCATCGAAGGCCTAAAATAATAACACATGGCTGTAGGCAATTTTAAATTGGTTCCAGGGGTACACGGGCAGCAGTGGTGTGGTCAGTGGAGGCCTAGTGGAAGGAGTCACCGCAGACAGGCATCGAAGGCCTAAAATAATAACACATGGCTGTAGGCAATTTTAAATTGGTTCCAGGGGTACACGGGCAGCAGTGGTGTGGTCAGTGGAGGCCTAGTGGAAGGAGTCACCGCAGACAGGCATCGAAGGCCTAAAATAATAACACATGGCTGTAGGCAATTTTAAATTGGTTCCAGGGGTACACGGGCAGCAGTGGTGTGGTCAGTGGAGGCCTAGTGGAAGGAGTCACCGCAGACAGGCATCGAAGGCCTAAAATAATAACACATGGCTGTAGGCAATTTTAAATTGGTTCCAGGGGTACACGGGCAGCAGTGGTGTGGTCAGTGGAGGCCTAGTGGAAGGAGTGACCACAGACAGGCATCGAAGGCCTAACATAACAAAAATGTCAATACAATGGTATTGTCAGTGGCAGGCATTGAAGGATGTCAGCGCATAGACTAAACATTGGTGGAGCTGTGAGATAATTTTGCAAGTGGTAGAGCACTGTTTGAGCTGGGGGGGGGGGGAAACTGTCTTGTGGCCGGCGGTACAGGCCCAGGGCCCCTCATATTACAACGGTGTGTCTGACGTTGGGTGCGCACCACCACCGCCAGAGACACTTTATTGTACTAGGAGGGACCCAGTGGCAGTGCCGTCGACCAAAAGCGGGCTCACCCACCTCTTCAGACAAACTGCACTCTCACGGGTGCTGTCGCCAAGTGTCGATACCACGGCCCCGTGTGGGGAGTTTGGCCATTTAGTGAGGTGTAAACATGTCGTATGCTGGACAATCAGGTGCAGAAAATTACGAGATTGGAAAAGGCATTCAGAATAGTCCACAGGCAAGACCTTTTCATAGGAAAGCTAGGTGTCAGCCGGGCAAGGTGGGGCAAAAGATTTTGAAATCCAGTTGTGGTTCATTTTAATGAAGGTTAGATCATCTACATTTTGGGTAGCCAGACGAGTCCTTTTTTCTGTTAGTATTGAACCTGCAGCACTGAATACTCTTTCTGATAGGACACTAGCTGCCGGGCAAGCAAGCTCCTGCAATGCATATTCTGCCAATTCTGGCCAGGTGTCTAATTTTGATGCCCAGTAATCAAATGGGAATGACGGTTGAGGGAGAACATCGATAAGGGATGAAAAATAGTTTGTAACCATACTGGACAAATGTTGTCTCCTGTCACTTTGAATTGATGCTGCAGTACCTGTCCTGTCTGCGGTCATAGCAAAATCACTCCACAACCTGGTCAGAAAACCCCTCTGGCCAACGCCACTTCTGATTTCTGCCCCTCTAACTCCTCTGGTCTGCTGGCCCCTGCAGCTCGTGTGAGAACGATCACGGGCGCTGTGTGCAGGGAATGCCAGAAGCAAACGGTCAACAAGAGTTGATTGTTTGGTTGCTAATATTAGTTCCAAGTTCTCATGTGGCATTATATTTTGCAATTTGCCTTTATAGCGAGGATCAAGGAGGCAGGCCAACCAGTAATCGTCATCATTCATCATTTTAGTTATGCGTGTGTCCCTTTTGAGGATACGTAAGGCATAATCCGCCATGTGGGCCAAAGTTCCAGTTCTCAAATCTGCGGTTGTGCTTGGTTGAGGGGCAGTTTCAGGCAAATCCACGTCACTTGTGTCCCTCAAAAAACCAGAACCCGGCCTTGCCGCGCCACCAATTTCCAGTGGCCCCGGAAAAGCTTCCTCATTAAAAATATAATCATCCCCATCATCCTCCTCGTCCTCCTCCTCCTCTTCGCCCGCTACCTCGTCCTGTACACTGCCCTGGCCAGACAATGGCTGACTGTCATCAAGGCTTTCCTCTTCCTCAGCTGCAGACGCCTGATCCTTTATGTGCGTCAAACTTTGCATCAGCAGACGCATTAGGGGGATGCTCATGCTTATTATGGCGTTGTCTGCACTAACCAGCCGTGTGCATTCCTCAAAACACTGAAGGACTTGACACATGTCTTGAATCTTCGACCACTGCACACCTGACAACTCCATGTCTGCCATCATACTGCCTGCCCGTGTATGTGTATCCTCCCACAAAAACATAACCGCCCGCCTCTGTTCACACAGTCTCTGAAGCATGTGCAGTGTTGAGTTCCACCGTGTTGCAACGTCTATGATTAGGCGATGCTGGGGAAGGTTCAAAGAACGCTGATAGGTCTGCATACGGCTGGAGTGTACGGGCGAACGGCGGATATGTGAGCAAAGTCCACGCACTTTGAGGAGCAGGTCGGATAACCCCGGATAACTTTTCAGGAAGTACTGCACCACCAGGTTTAAGGTGTGAGCCAGGCAAGGAATGTGTTTCAGTTGGGAAAGGGAGATGGCAGCCATGAAATTCCTTCCGTTATCACTCACTACCTTGCCTGCCTCAAGATCTACAGTGCCCAGCCACGACTGCGTTTCTTTCTGCAAGAACTCAGACAGAACTTCCGCGGTGTGTCTGTTGTCGCCCAAACACTTCATAGCCAATACAGCCTGCTGACGTTTGCCAGTAGCTGCCCCATAATGGGAGACCTGGTGTGCAACAGTGGCAGCTGCGGATGGAGTGGTTGTGCGACTGCGGTCTGTGGACGAGCTCTCGCTTCTGCAGGAGGACGAAGAGGAGGAGGAGGGGGTGCGAACGGCTACAGCCAATTGTTTCCTAGACCGTGGGCTAGGCAGAACTGTCCCAAACTAGCTGTCCCCTGTGGACCCTGCATCCACCACATTTACCCAGTGTGCCGTGATGGACACGTAACGTCCCTGGCCATGCCTACTGGTCCATGCATCTGTTGTCAGGTGCACCTTTGTGCTCACAGATTGCCTGAGTGCATGGACGATGCGCTCTTTAACATGCTGGTGGAGGGCTGGGATGGCTTTTCTGGAAAAAAGTGTCGACTGGGTAGCTCGTAGCGTGGTACAGCGTAGTCCATCAGGGCTTTGAAAGCTTCGCTTTCAACTAACCGGTAAGGCATCATCTCTAACGAGATTAGTCTAGCTATGTGTGCGTTCAAACCCTGTGTACGCGGATGCGAGGCTAAGTACTTCCTTTTTCTAACCATAGTCTCATTTAGGGTGAGCTGGACTGGAGAGCTGGAGATCGTGGAACTAGCGGGGGTGCCGGTGGACATGGCAGACTGAGAGACGGTGGGAGATGGTATTGTTGCCACCGGTGCCCTAGATGCAGTGTTTCCTACTACGAAACTGGTGATTCCCTGACCCTGACTGCTTTGGCCTGGCAAAGAAACCTGCACAGATACTGCAGGTGGTGCGGAAAATGGTGGCCCTACACTGCCGGAAGGGATGTTGCGTTGCTGACTAGCTTCATTGGCCGAGGGTGCTACAACCTTAAGGGACGTTTGGTAGTTAGTCCAGGCTTGCAAATGCATGGTGGTTAAATGTCTATGCATGCAACTTGTATTGAGACTTCTCAGATTCTGTCCTCTGCTTAAGGTAGTTGAACATTTTTGACAGATGACTTTTGCGCTGATCAATTGGATGTTGTTTAAAAAAATGCCAGACTGCACTCTTTCTAGCATCGGATACCTTTTCAGGCATTGCAGACTGAGCTTTAACCGGATGGCCACGCTGTCCTCCAACAGGTTTTGGGTTTGCCACGCGTTTTGGGCAAGATACGGGCCCGGCAGATGGAACCTGTTGCGATGTTGATCCCTGCTGCGGCCCCTCCTCCTCCGCTTCAGAACTGCTGCCGCCTGCACCCTGTTCCCTCAATGGCTGCCAATCGGGGTCAAGAACTGGGTCATCTATTACCTCTTCTTGTAGCTCGTGTGCAACTTCGTCTGTGTCACCGTGTCGGTCGGTGGTATAGCGTTCGTGATGGGGCAACATAGTCTCATCAGGGTCTGATTCTTGATCAGCACCCTGCGAGGGCAATGTTGTGGTCTGAGTCAAAGGACCAGCATAGTAGTCGGGCTGTGGCTGTGCATCAGTGCACTCCATGTCAGATTCAACTTGTAATGGGCATGGACTGTTAACTGCTTCACTTTCTAAGCCAGGGACGGTATGTGTAAAGAGCTCCATGGAGTAACCCGTTGTGTCGCCTGCTGCATTCTTCTCTGTTGTTGTTTTTGCTGAAGAGGACAAGGAAGCGACTTGTCCCTGACCGTGAACATCCACTAACGACGCGCTGCTTTGACATTTACCAGTTTCACGAGAGGAGGCAAAAGAGCTAGAGGCTGAGTCAGCAAGATAAGCCAAAACTTGCTCTTGCTGCTCCGGCTTTAAAAGCGGTTTTCCTACTCCCAGAAAAGGGAGCGTTCGAGGCCTTGTGTAGCCAGACGACGAACCTGGCTCCACAGCTCCAGACTTAGGTGCAATATTTTTTTCCCAACGACCAGCTGATGCTCCACCACTACCACTACCCTCATTACCAGCTGACAATGAACGCCCCCGGCCACGACCTCTTCCACCATACTTCCTCATTGTTTTAAAAACGTAAACAAACTAACGGTATTTGTTGCTGTCACTCAAATTACACGGTGAGCTATAACTTCAGTATGATTTAGCTACCCCTTTACAGGTGAGTGAGACCACAACGAAAATCAGGCACAATGTTACACACTCTGTTGTTGGTGGCAACAAATGAGAGAGATGCCACACACGCAGGACTGTCACTGAAGCACAAATGTAAATATTAATCTCCCACTGATTTGATTTTTTTTTTTTAAGGGAGACTTTAGGAAAAAAAATAATAGAATAAAATGATTTTTTCAGGAAGAATTTAGAAACCAAATAAAATAAAATGATTTTTTCAGGGACAATTTAGAAAACAAATAAAACAAAAAAAGGCTTTCTATGGCCCACTGAGTGAGAGATGACGCACACAGGAGTCAGGAGTGGCACACAAGCCCAGAGGCCAATATTTATCTCCCACTGATTGATGTAGTGATTTTTTCAGGTAGATTTTGGAACCCAAATCAAGCTAAAAAAAATAATAGGCTTTCTATGGCCCACAATTGGAGAGAGAGAGAGAGATGGCACACCCAGGAGTCAAGACTGGCACACAAGCAGAAAGGGCAATATTAATCTCCCACTGATTTGTTTTTTTTGTTTTTTTTTCAGGGAGACTTTAGGAAAAAAAAAATAGAATAAAATGATTTTTTCAGGAAGAATTTAGAAACCAAATAAAATAAAATGATTTTTTCAGGGAGAATTTAGAAAACAAATAAAACAAAAAAAGGCTTTCTATGGCCCACTGAGTGAGAGATGACGCACACAGGAGTCAGGAGTGGCACACAAGCCCAGAGGCCAATATTTATCTCCCACTGATTGATGTAGTGATTTTTTCAGGTAGATTTTGGAACCCAAATCAAGCTAAAAAAATAATAGGCTTTCTATGGCCCACAATTGGAGAGAGAGAGAGAGATGGCACACCCAGGAGTCAAGACTGGCACACAAGCAGAAAGGGCAATATTAATCTCCCACTGATTTGTTTTTTTTTGTTTTTTTTTTCAGGGAGACTTTAGGAAAAAAAAAAATAGAATAAAATGATTTTTTCAGGAAGAATTTAGAAACCAAAGAAAATAAAATGATTTTTTCAGGGAGAATTTAGAAAACAAAATAAAAAAAAAAGGCTTTCTATGGCCCACTGAGTGAGAGATGACGCACACAGGAGTCAGGAGTGGCACACAAGCCCAGAGGCCAATATTTATCTCCCACTGATTGATGTAGTGATTTTTTCAGGTAGATTTTGGAACCCAAATCAAGCTAAAAAAAATAATAGGCTTTCTATGGCCCACAATTGGAGAGAGAGAGAGAGATGGCACACCCAGGAGTCAAGACTGGCACACAAGCAGAAAGGGCAATATTAATCTCCCACTGATTTGTTTTGTTTTTGTTTTTTTCAGGGAGATTTTAGGAAAAAAAAATAGAATAAAATGATTTTTTCAGGAAGAATTTAGAAACCAAATAAAATAAAATGATTTTTTCAGGGAGAATTTAGAAAACAAATAAAACAAAAAAAGGCTTTCTATGGCCCACTGAGTGAGAGATGACGCACACAGGAGTCAGGAGTGGCACACAAGCCCAGAGGCCAATATTTATCTCCCACTGATTGAGGTAGTGATTTTTTCAGGTAGATTTTGGAACCCAAATCAAGCTAAAAAAATAATAGGCTTTCTATGGCCCACAATTGGAGAGAGAGAGAGAGATGGCACACCCAGGAGTCAAGACTGGCACACAAGCAGAAAGGGCAATATTAATCTCCCACTGATTTGTTTTTTTTTTTTTGTTTTTTTTCAGGGAGACTTTAGGAAAAAAAAAATAGAATAAAATGATTTTTTCAGGAAGAATTTAGAAACCAAAGAAAATAAAATGATTTTTTCAGGGAGAATTTAGAAAACAAATAAAACAAAAAAAGGCTTTCTATGGCCCACTGAGTGAGAGATGACGCACACAGGAGTCAGGAGTGGCACACAAGCCCAAAGGCCAATATTAATCTCCCTTTTTTTTTAAGGGAGAATTTATAAAACCAAAAAAAAAAAAAATAAATAGGCTTTCTATGGCCCACTATTTGTGAGAGAGATGGCACGCTCAGGACTGGCACACAAGCCCAGAGGCCAATATTAATCTCCCACTTTTTTTTTTTTTTCCAGGGAAAATTTATAAACCCAATAAAAAAAAAATAAATAAATAGGCTTTCTATGGCCCACTATCTGAGAGAGAGAGATGGCACGCTTAGGACTGGCACACAAGCCCAAAGGCCAATATTAATCTCCCACTGATTGATTTATTGATTTTTTCAGGTAGAATTTAGAACCCAAATAAAGCAAAAAAAAAAAAAATGGGCTTTCTATGGCCCACTGAGTGAGTGATGATGCACACAGGAGTCAGGAGTGGCACACAAGCCCTGAGGCCAATATTTTTCTCCCACTGATTGATGTAGTGATTTTTTTCAGGTAGATTTTAGAACCAAAATCAAGCAAAAAAATAAATAGGCTTTCTATGGCCCACTGAGTGAGTGATGATGCACACAGGAGTCAAGAGTGGCACACAAGCCCTGAGGCCAATATTTTTCTCCCACTGATTGATGTAGTGATTTTTTCAGGTAGATTTTATAACCCAAATCAAGCAAAAAAATAAATAGGCTTTCTATGGCCCACTGAGTGCGAGATGACACAGACAGGGATGGCACTCTAGCAGAAATGTCAATCTTAATCTCCCACAAAAAAAAAAAAAAAAACAGGGAGTGTCCTTCAATTACTATCTCCCTGCAGTAATCTCAGCTAGGTATGGCAGGCAGCAATAAGGAGTGGACTGATGCACAAATTAAATAAAAAGTGTGTACAAACCAAAAAGATATCTGTGCAGAAAGGAAGGAACAAGAGGATTTGTGCTTTGAAAAAAGCAGTTGGTTTGCACAGCGGCGTACACACAGCAATGCAGCTATCAGGGAGCCTTCTAGGGCAGCCCAATGAGCTACAGCGCTGAGGGGGAAAAAAAAAAATGTAGCTTCCACTGTCCCTGCACACCGAAGGTGGTGTTGGGCAGTGGAAATCGCTACAGCACAAGCGGTTTGGTGGTTAATGGACCCTGCCTAACGCTATCCCTGCTTTTGACGAAGCGGCAGCAACCTCTCCCTAAGCTCAGATCAGCAGCAGTAACATGGTGGTCGGCGGGAACGCCCCTTTATAGCCCCTGTGACGCCGCAGACAGCAAGCCAATCACTGCAATGCCCTTCTCTAAGATGGTGGGGACCAGGACCTATGTCATCACGCTGCCCACACTCTGCGTTTACCTTCATTGGCTGAGAAATGGCGCTTTTCGCGTCATTGAAACGCGACTTTGGCGCGAAAGTCGCGTACCGCATGGCCGACCCCGCACAGGGGTCGGATCGGGTTTCATGAAACCCGACTTTGCCAAAAGTCGGCGACTTTTGAAAATGAACGACCCATTTCGCTCAACCCTAGTGGTGATATGAACCTGTCTGCAGACCTAACAGGCATTAAAAAAAAATTCTAGTATTTTATCTTGATAAACGTAATACAGCCCGCTATATCCAACTTTTTGTTTAGTGGCATTAAAATTAATTTATTCTATTTTTTTTTTACAAATGTGATACAGCAGGTGACATCTGAGTTTAAAATTGTTTTGAGTCTATCTTCTAGATTATGTGCATCTTTGGAATCCAATTTCTCACAGACATCTTTTATACCTAGCTTGAGACACACATCTGTTACACCTATCTTCTGACGAGCATCAAATGTTCTCTGGTAATCGGTGTTGGGTAGATGAGTAGTAGTTGTAGGCTGGATCCTGGATCTCATACTTCCCATAGTCGCCCTGTTATTGATCCTGTTGTGTGTTCCCATTCCCACCACCCAAAAAATTCTTCTGTTACTAACGTCATACAGTAGGGACATGTTTCTTTTAAACTGTTTTGAGCATCCACTCAATCTTATACAGGCCTTATCGACAGGCCCAAAAAAATTCTTCTGTTACTACTGTTGTATAGCAGGGGACATGTCACTTTTAAATTGTTTGGAGCATCTGCTCAATCTTATACAGGCCTTATCGACAGGCCCCCTAAAATTCTTCGGTTACAAATGTCATACAGTAGGGGATATGTCTCTTTTAAACTGTTTTGAGCATCAACTCAATCTTATACAGGCCTTATTTACAGCCTCCCCCCCCCCCAACTACAGTAATGTCATACAGCAGAGGACATGTCACTTTTAAATTGTTTGGAGGCTATCTTCTAGATTATGTGCATCTTTGGAATCCAATTTCTCACTGGCATCTTTTATACCTAGCTTGAGACACACATCTGTTACACCTATCTTCTGATGAGCAACAAACGCTCTCTGGTAATTTGTGTTGAGTAGATGAGTAGTAGTTGTAGGCTGGATCCTGGATCTCACACTTCCCATACCCACCCAGTTATTGATCCTGTTGTAGGTTCCCATTCCCGCCCACAAAAATTATTCTGTTACTAATGTCATACAGAAGGGGACATGTCCCTTTTAAACTATTTTGTGCATCCACTCAGTCTTATACAGGCCTTATCAACAGGCCCAAACCAATTCTTCTGCTACTAACATCATATAGCAGGGTACATGTCACTTTGAAATTGTAGAATCCAGTCAATGATATACAGGCCTTATCGACATGCCCCCCAAAATTCTTCTGTTACTAACGTCATATAGTAGGGGACAAGTAACTTTTAAATTGTTTGGACCACATCTTTCTCATACAGGCCTCATCCACACATATTTTTTTTTCTGTGACTAACTCGATTCAGCACGTCATATTTCACCTTCTCATTTTGTGCTACTGAAATTCAGCTGTGCAGAGTAAAAAAATCACATTTTTAGTTGCTAATAATGTGCTCATAGCACACCATCTGAGCAACATGACTGGAAAAAGAGAGGTTATGGTGGAAGGGGGATTAGGCTCGGTGTTAGAGGTCAAAATGTGGTAGGTGGTGAAATTTATGCCACTTTATTGGTGTCTGCCAATAATTTTTGGAAATGTGTACACTCTTGGTTTGGTGTCCATTTGCTGGGTTATTTGTAGTGAAAGAAGTGTTGGTGCCTATTATACTATTTCTACTCTCTTGAAATTGATACCACTTTGTTGATGTCTCCAACTAATTTTTGGAAATGTGTGCACTCATGTTTGGGTGTGCAGTTGTTAATTCTGAGGGGTGGTTGAGGTGATCCTGATGAGACAAACACTTGAGGCACTAGCATACTATACTGTGCTGTCAGGGCAGGAAGAGGAGGAGGGTGACTCTCAGGGCAATGAGTTGGAGAACAGAGAGGATGATGAGGTAGTAGATCTTGGTGTAAACCTAGAGGCATGCAGCTGAGTATGTCAGCAGAGGAGAAGGAGGAGGAAGATGAGGAAGTTACAATGCAGCTTCCCGCAGCCCCAGCTCTGTACATAGCCAGGAACATTCCAGAGTCTGCAGTTGCCTAGCTTGGGTCTTTTTTTCAGACTACCAAAAATGACAAAAATCACGTTATCTGCCAACTTTGTTAAAAACGACAAAGTGGAGGTTAAAAAAATGCAACAATATGATCACTACATGCATGCGCGATCAACGTGTGTTAATCTGGGAATCTCACTGTGTTGAAATACAAAAAAGCAGGCCTCGCCAACCACTGTCCATCCCACCAACCACATTTTCTGATTCTTCCTCCTCCCTCATCGTGGCAAGTGTTGGATGTGGCACTGTCCCCTCCACTTGTTTTCCAGCTACAGTCGGGGTAAATGAGAGCCCATCAGTTGATACAGAAGTGTACATGCTTGCTGTTTTCTCAATTCACCGCAGCATCTCCACCTGCACCTCTCTCATGGTCCAGCAGCTTATCGTGTTCATCCAAATCCACAATACTACAGTAGCCAGCCCTCGTTTGTGCAGTTGTGCTCATGTAAAAAATTGTTTCCTCCTACACATGGCAAAGCTAAGAGCTTGAACTTCACCATCTTCAATCTACTAGCAATATTAACAATGATCCTACGGTGGTATACAAAACATTGTCCATGTGTTCTAATCCGGAGGTAGATATGCTGTATGCTCACTATTAGTTTTCCATGAATAATTAATGTGAACACCCAGTGGCCTCAATGGTTGATTGTCACTCAGTCGTGTAATTGTCTGGATGATAATGGCCAGCTGAGAGCTCTTTGCTCGAATGATCACAGCAGGTGGTTCTGTGTGACTCTTTGGATGGCTAATCCAATCTGTTGGCCATTGAAATGCAGCCTTTCCACCTTGTGGATACAGACAGCTTCTGAAAACTGATGGCCGTCGCAGTCACCCAGTAACAGTTGCCCAGTCACCATTACTTCTCTAAGAAATATGTGCCTTCGCTACACCAGCATGTTGCAGACAACATAACACGTTCCCAGAAAAATGCTATGTCTGCCAGGGTGCAGTTCTCCACTGACACCTGGACGAGCAAGCATGAACAGAGGCATTACATCTCAATGACTGGGCACTGGGTGACTCTGGTGGCTGTAGGGGCCGTTTGGAAAGGGGCTGCTCCACAAGTCTTGGAATGCCCAAGGCTTGCAGTGTGCATGGGAATGGAAAACTAATCCACTACACACCATAAGATGGAGAACTAAACTACTAGACAATATCCCCCCAAAAATATTTTTTACTGTGCTACAGCTCTAACAGCTCTACATACAGAACAATTTCACCTCCACAAAATGACAACTTGAGTTATTGCGAGCTGTATCATGTTTAGCAACAGAAAAATGTATTTTTTTATGGGCATGAGGTCTGCAGAAAGTTCAATTTCACCGCCAATAAATAGGTGAGATATAGCATGCTAAATCACGGTAGCAACTGCCCCAAAAAAAATTTTTTCCTGGCCAGCAGCTCAAATCACAGAGCAATGTCACTACAAAAAAAAGTTTGCCTCAACACTGAACATAATGTTTTGTGTAAACTGAGGGTCCTGTTCTAATGTTTGTTTTGCCCAATCTGCAAATTCAGCTCGCTGATCTGGCATCAGTCGAACATCCCTTCGGCAAACATTAGCTGCTCACAAATGGCACCCTTACAAAATCCAGCTGCTGCAGCATCTCAATGAGGATGACCCAGATAGGCGTGCTGAATTTGCAGAATGGGAAAAAAAATGGAACAGGACCCTTAAGGTACTGTCACACTAGACGATATCGCTAGCGATCCGTGACGTTGCAGCGTCCTCGCTAGCGATATCGTCCAGTGTGACAGGCAGCAGCGATCAGGCCCCTGCTGGGAGATCGCTGGTCGGGGAAGAAAGTCCAGAACTTTATTTCGTCGCTGGACTCCCCGTAGACATCGCTGAATCGGCGTGTGTGACACCGATTCAGCGATGTCTTCACTGGTAACCAGGGTAAACATCGGGTAACTAAGCGCAGGGCCGCGCTTAGTAACCCGATGTTTACCCTGGTTACCAGCGTAAAAAAACAAACAGTACATACTTACATTCAGCTGTCTGTCCCTTGCCGTCTGGTTCCTGCACTGACTGCTGGCCGTAAAGTGAAAGCAGAGCACAGCCACAGCGGTGAGTCACCGCTGTGTGACTCACCGCTGTGCTGTGCTTTCACTTTCACTTTACGGCCAGCAGTCAGTGCAGGAACCAGACGGCAAGGGACAGACAGCTGAATGTAAGTATGTACTGTTTGTTTTTTTACGCTGGTAACCAGGGTAAACATCGGGTTACTAAGCGCGGCCCTGCGCTTAGTTACCCGATGTTTACCCTGGTTACCGGGGACCTCGGGATCGTTGGTCGCTGGAGAGCTGTCTGTGTGACAGCTCTCCAGCGACCAAACAGCGACGCTGCAGTGATCCGGATCGTTGTCGGTATCGCTGCAGCGTCGCTAAGTGTGACGGTACCTTTAGTTTACACAGAACATTAAGTTCAGTGTTGAGACAAACTTTTTTGGGTAGGCCATTTATATGGATACATCTAAATACCATGGGGATGGTGACAGTTTTCTTGCATAGTGTGTCTTGCATAGAAATCTGCAGCAATGACCTGGGTACTGCATTCACCAGACATCAACACAATTTCTATCTGCTCCTCACATGTTAACTTCTGCGACATGTCAATGGCTGTAAACAAAGAGAAACTTGTAAATAACTCATGAAAGAATAAAGTTACGTTAAAACCAAGCACACCATTGTTTTTCTTGTGAAATTCTCAATAAGTTTGATGTGTCACTTGACCCTCTTCCCATTGGAAAAATAAAGTTGGATCCTAAATGGCTGACTTCAAAATGGCCACCATGGTCACCACCCATCTTGAAACCTTTTCCCTCTCCCATATACTGATGTGCCACAAGCAGGAATTTGATATCACCAACCATTCCCATTTTATTTTGGTGTATCCATATGCATGGCCCACCCTGTATAGTGCCTTGACACCAGATTATATTGACATCTATTGCGGTACATAGCACTCTTTGGAACACATAGTTATCACTCTGGGCCCATGATATGTCACTCCTTGTGTTTGGCATTTGTGGAACACATCGTTTCTGGCCCGTGGAACGCATACCTCACGTTCGGTGATGTGACTTCCAATGGGCGGCATGAGCAGAACGCATCATTTCTGTCCCGTGGAATGCATACCTCACATTTGGTGATGTCCCTTCTGGTACACACCACATAATAGAGCGCAAAGACAGTTCCAGGCTTCTGCCTGCATCAAATCTGCTACCAGCCAAAGCATTCAAATAATGGCGGTAAACGATCTACCACAGCATACCTTATCTGCATGTGGCCTCCTTGATCCTTTGATGAGCCCCTAAAAATCTTTGGGGGAAAACATGTTTGGTAGTGACATAGGGCGCTGTCACATGTTACCTTCATTATCGGTTTTGCTTGAATAGGATTGACTATGGAAATAGGAATTCCTGCTATTGAGCTGGTGAACTCCATTAAGATGAATAAGATGAGTATATTACTACCTACCCTGATTTCTTTATCTAAAGTTTATAATATACAGTCATGGCCAAAAGTATTGACACCCCTGCAATTCTGTCAGATAATACTCATTTTCTTCCTGAAAATGATTGCAAACACAAATTATTTGGTATTATTATCTTCATTTAATTTATCTTAAATGAAAAAAACACAAAAAGAAGTGTCCTAAAGCCAAATTGGATATAATTCCACACCAAACATAAAAAAGGGGTTGGACAAAAGTATTGACACTGTTCGAAAAATCATGTGATGCTTCTCTAATTTTTGTAATTAACAGCACCAGTAATTTTCCTGTGGCACCTAACAGGTGTTGGCAATAACTAAATCACACTTGCAGCCAGTTGACATAGATCAAAGTTGACTCAACCTCTGTCCTGTGTCCTTGTGTGTACCACATTGAGCATGGAGAAAAGAAAGAAGACCAAAGAACTGTCTGAGGACTTGAGAAACCAAATTGTGAGGAAGCATGAGCAATCTCAAGGCTACAAGTCCATCTCCAAAGACCTGAATGTTCCTGTGTCTACCGTGCGCAGTGTCATCAAGAAGTTTAAAGCCCATGGCACTGTGGCTAACCTCCCTAGATGTGGACGGAAAATAAAAATTAACAAGAGATTTCAACGCAAGATTGTGCAGATGTTGGATAAAGAACCTCGACTAACATCCAAACAAGTTCAAGCTGCCCTGCAGTCCGAGGGTACAAAGTGTCAACCCATACTATCCGTCGGCGTCTGAATGAAAAGGGACTGTATGGTAATAGACCCAGGAAGACCCCACTTCTTACCCCAAGACATAAAAAAGCCAGGCTGGAGTTTGCCAAAACTTACCTGAAAAAGCCTAAAACGTTTTGGAAGAATGTTCTCTGGTCAGATGAGACAAAAATAGAGCTTTTTGGGCAAAGGCATCAACATAGAGTTTACAGGAGAAAAAAAGAGGCATTCAAAGAAAAGAACACAGTCCCTACAGTCAAACATGGCAGAGGTTCCCTGAAGTTTTGGGGTTGCTTTGCTGCCTCTGGCACTGGACTGCTTGACCATGTGCATGGCATTATGAAGTCTGAAGACTACCAACAAATTTTGCAGCATAATGTAGGGCCCAGTGTGAGAAAGATGGGTCTTCCAGCAGGACAATAACCCAAAACACACTTCAAAAAGCACTAGAAAATGGTTTGAGAGAAAGCACTGGAGACTTCTAAGGTGGCCAGCAATTAGTCCAGACCTGAAACCCATAGAACACCTGTGGAGAGATCTAAAAATGGCAGGTTGGAGAAAGCACCCTTCAAATATCAGGGACCTGCAGCAGTTTGCCAAAGAAGAATGGTCTAAAATTCCAGCAGAGCTTTGTAAGAAACTCATTGATGGTTACCGGAAGAAGTTGGTCGCAGTTATTTTGGCTAAAGGTTGTGCAACCAAGTATTAGGCTGAGGGTGCCAATACTTTTGTCTGGCCCATTTTTGGAGTTTTGTGTGAAATGATCAATGTTTTGCTTTTTACTTCATACTCTTTTGTGTTTTTTCATTTAAGACAACTTAAATGAAGATAATAATAACAAATAATTTGTGTTTGCAATCATTTTCAGGAAGAAAATGAGTATTATCTGACAGAATTGCAGGGGTGTTAATACTTTTGGCCATGACTGTATTTTGTAATGAATATTGTCTATTGTGATCTGGCATTTATCTTGTAATTTTGTGACGTTTTTAATAGGAATGTACTCGCTTTTTATTTAATGTGTAAATACTGCTAACTATTCCTCTGCACATTGTATATTCCTAGTTTATATTTAACATGCTATACAACTAACCACTCTATCAACAATGGATGGGATGGCATAGGTGACTCTTGGCTTTGCTACAATATCTCAGCTGTATACACACTGCTGTAAGGGATGAGATGGTATCCAGTTCCTCTAAGTATAGCCTTTACCTGATCACGCTAAATATTTTCTGCTACATTTTTATCCCATATGGTATCAGGATGGGTCTTGGGATGACTCTCTAATCTAAACTTTATAGTAGAGGTACAATAGGGTCAACAGGGTGAGCCACTGATGAATGGTTGGTGCTATACCACAGAAACTAATGGTGCCAATCTCCATTGTCAGGCAGGAAACAGCACAGGGCTTACTTATAAGGCACATTAGTCTACATATAATTGTAATTTGGCTTTTCCTGAACACGATCCTCACCATACTTTATTGTTTTTATACAAACTTGTATCTGAAACAAGGACAATTTTTAATCTTTTTATAACTAAAAGTTATATTTTAGGGGTCCATTTTTCTTGGTTTGTATGGAGCTGGAATTATCACTTCTGAACTCTCCAGTGCTTCATTTCTACACATTTCTGGGTGCTTCTTGAAGTATGTTTGGAGACATTGTCCTGCTGGAAGACTCATGACCTAAAATGAAAACCCAGCTTTCTTACACTTGACACTACATTGCGACCCAAAATCCTTTTGGAATCTTCACATTTCATGGTGCCTTGCACACCAGGCAAGGTACCCAGTGCCATAGGCAGCAAAACAACCCCAAAATATCTTTGAAACTCCACCATATTTCACTGTAATTACAGTTTTCTTTTATTTGTATGTCTCCTTCCATGTACAGTAGACAGTAGAATGACAGGCTTTACCAAAAAAACTTTATCTTGGTCTCATCTGTCCACAAGAGGCCAGATGGCCCTCTAAAAATATTGAGGGCTGCCTGATGGCCCTGAAAAAATAAATTGTAACTTTCAGAGTCTCTCCTTTATAATTTAAACAGGATGTGTCTGATTATGTCTCACACACTACATGGTCAGATAAGGTAATAAAATGTTAAAATTAAAGTTCCTGGTGAATGTTTTATCTACCCCAAAAAGGTATCAATAAAAGTGTCAGCTCGGCACACAAAAAATAAGCTCTCACCCAGGTCCAGATCCTGAACAATGGAGATACTATGAGTCACAGAATATGGCATCTTTGTTTTTGGAAACCTTGGATTTTTTTTTCACCACTTAAATAAAAAGGAGCTTATACATGTTTGGTGTCTGCAAACTCTTAATGAAATGGGGAATCATAATCGCAGGTCGGTTTTGCTACTTCACCGCACTTTTAACGTTTTCCCCATTTTCCCATTTTCCAGCACACCGTATGGTAAAACCAATGATGTCGTTCAAAAGTATAACTCATTCTGCAAAAAAACAAGCCCTCACAAAGCCATTTTGAATGAAAAATAAAAAAGTTATTGCTCTGGGAAGGAAGAGAGCAAAAAATGGAAATGCAAAAATGGAAAACTCCAAGGTCGTGAAGGGGTTAAATTCATTTATTTACTGCAAGTTATTTGCTCATTTGGGTTTTATCTAAGGTTTTATCTTTCATTAATAAATTCCAATAAAATAAGACTAAAAAGGTTGTGAATTACAAACAAATTCTTTACAGCCATGCTTTAACCCCTTCCCGACCTGTGACACAGCGTATGCGTCATGAAAGTCGGTGCCAATCCGACCTGTGACGCATATGCTGTGTCACAGAAAGATCGCGTCCCTGCAGGCCGGGTGAAAGGGTTAACTCCCATTTCACCCGATCTGCAGGGACAGGGGGAGTGGTAGTTTAGCCCAGGGGGGGTGGCTTCACCCCCTCGTGGCTACGATCGCTCTGATTGGCTGTTGAAAGTGAAACTGCCAATCAGAGCGATTTGTAATATTTCACCTAAAAAAATGGTGAAATATTACAATCCAGCCATGGCCGATGCTGCAATATCATCGGCCATGGCTGGAAATACTAATGTGCCCCCACCCCACCCCACCGATCGCCCCCCCAGCCCCCCGATCTGTGGCCCGCTCCCCTCCGTCCTGTGCTCCGCTCCCCCGTCCTCCTGCCCGCTCCCCCCGTGCTCCAATCACACCCCCCCGTGCTCCAATCAAACCCCCCCGCACTCTGATCCCCCCCCGTGCTCCGAACCACCCCCCCCTGCACACCGATCCACCCCCCCTGCACACCGATCCACCCGCCCGCACACCGATCACTCTCCCCCATGCTCCGATCCCTCCCCCCCCGTGCTCCGACGCCCCCCCGTGCCCTGATCTCCCCCCCTTATACTTACCGATCCTGGCGGGGTCCCGTCCGTCTTCTTCCCCGAGCGCCGCCATGTTCCAAAATGGCGGGCGCATGCGCAGTGCGCCCGCCGAATCTGCCGGCCGGCAGATTCGTTCCAATGTGAATTTTGATCACTGTGATATAACCTATCTCAGTGATCAAAATAAAAAAACAGTAAATGACCCCCCCATTTGTCCCCCATAGATAGGGACAATAATAAAATAAAGAATTTTTTTTTTTTTTCACTAAGGTTGGAGTTAGAACTAGGGTTAGGGTTAGGGGTAGGGTTAGGGGTAGGGTTAGGGGTAGGGGTAGGGGTAGGGTTAGGGGTAGGGTTAGGGGTAGGGTTAGGGGTAGGGGTAGGGGTAGGGTTAGGGGTAGGGTTAGGGTTTCGGTATGTGCACACGTATTCTGGTCCTCTGCGGATTTTTCCGCAGCGGATTTGATAAATCCGCAGTGCTAAACCGCTGCGGATTTATGGCAGATTTACCGCGGTTTTTCTGCGCATTTCACTGCGGTTTTACAACTGCGATTTTCTATTGGAGCAGTTGTAAAACCGCTGTGGAATCCGCAGAAAGAAGTGACATGCTGCGGAATGTAAACCGCTGCGTTTCCGTGCAGTTTTTCCGCAGCATGTGTACAGCGATTTTTGTTTCCCATAGGTTTACATTGAAATGTAAACTCATGGGAAACTGCTGCGGATCCGCAGCGTTTTCCGAAGCGTGTGCACATACCTTTAGAATTAGGCTATGTGCACACGGTGCGGATTTGGCTGCGGATCCGCAGCGGATTGGCCGCTGCGGATCCGCAGCAGTGTTCCATCAGGTTTACAGTACCATGTAAACCTATGGAAAACCAAATCCGCTGTGCCCATGGTGCGGAAAATACCGCACGGAAACGCTGCGTTGTATTTTCCGCAGCATGTCAATTCTTTGTGCGGATTCCGCAGCGTTTTACACCTATTCCTCAATAGGAATCCGCAGGTGAAATCCGCAGTAAATCCGCAGGTAAAACGCAGTGCCTTTTACCCGCGGATTTTTCAAAAATGGTGCGGAAAAATCTCACACGAATCCGCAACGTGGGTACATAGCCTTAGGGTTAGGGTTGGGTTGGAATTAGGGTTGTGGTTAGGGTTAGGGGTGTGTTGGGGTTAGGGTTGTGGTTAGGGGTGTGTTGCGGTTAGGGTTGTGGTTAGGGTTACGGCTACACTTGGGATAAGGGTTAGGGGTGTGTTGGCGTTAGAATTGAGGGGTTTCCACTGTTTAGGCACATCAGGGGGTCTCCAAACGCAACATGGCGCCACCATTGATTCCAGCCAATCTTTTATTCAAAAAGTCAAATGGTGCTCCTTCCCTTCCGAGCCCCGACGTGTGCCCAAACAGTGGTTTACCCCCACATATGGGGTATCAGTGTACTCAGGACAAACTGGGCAACAATTACTGGGGTCCAATTTCTCCTGTTACCCTTGAGAAAATAAAAAATTGCTTGCTAAAACATCATTTTTGAGGAAAGTAAAATGATTTTTTATTTTCACGGCTCTGCGTTGTAAACGTCTGTGAAGCACTTGGGGGTTCAAAGTGCTCACCACATATCTAGATAAGTTCCTTGGGGGGTCTAGTTTCCAAAATGGGGTCACTTGTGGGGGGTTTCTACTGTTTAGGCACACCAGGGGCTCTGCAAACGCAACGTGACGCCCGCAGACCATTCCATCAAAGTCTGCATTTCAAAAGTCACTACTTCCCTTCTGAGCCCCGACGTGTGCCCAAACAGTGGTTTACCCCCACATATGGGGTATCAGCGTACTCAGGAGAAACTGGACAACAACTTTTGGGGTCCAATTTCTCCTGTAACCCTTGGGAAAATAAAAAATTCTGGGCTAAAAAATTATTTTTGAGGAAAGAAAACGTATTTATTATTTTCACTGCTCTGTGTTATAAACTTCTGTGAAGCACTTGGGGGTTCAAAGTGCTCACCTCACATCTAGATAAGTTCCTTTCGGGGTCTAGTTTCTAAAATGGGGTCACTTGTGGGGGGTTTCTACTGTTTAGCCACATCAGGGGCTCTGCAAACGCAACGTAACGCCCGCAGAGCATTCCATCAAAGTCTGCATTTCAAAATGTCACTACTTGACTTCCGAGCCCCGACATGTGCCCAAACTGTGGTTTACCCCCACATATGGGGTATCAGCGTACTCAGGAGAAACTGTACAACAACTTTTGGGGTCAAATTTCTCCTTTTACCCTTGGGAAAATAATAAATTGCAGGCTAAAAAATCATTTTAGAGAAAATAAAATTTTTATTTTATTTTCATGGCTCTGCGTTATAAACTTCTGTGAAGCACTTGGAAGTTCAAAGTCCTCACCACACATCTAGATTAGTTCCTTTAGGGGTCTAGTTTCCAAAATGGGGTCATATGTGGGGGATCTCCAATGTTTAGGCACACAGGGGCTCTCCAAACGTGACATGGTGTCCGCTAATGATTGGAGCTAATTTTCCATTTAAAAAGCCAATTGGCGTGCCTTCCCTTCCGAGCCCTGCCGTGCGCCCAAACAGTGGTTTACCCCCACATATGGGGTATCAGCGTACTCAGGACAAACTGGACAACAACATTTGCGGTCCAATTTCTCCTATTACCCTTGGCAAAATAGGAAATTCCAGGCTAAAAATCATTTTTGAGGAAAGAAAAATTATTTTTTATTTTCATGGCTCTGCATTATAAACTTCTGTGAAGCACCTGGGGGTTTAAAGTGCTCAATATGCATCTAGATAAGTTCCTTGGGGGGTCTAGTTTCCAAAATGGGGTCACTTGTGGGGGAGCTCCAATGCATAGGCACACAGGGGCTCTCTAAACGCGACATGGTGTCCGCTAACAATTGGAGCTAATTTTCCATTCAAAAAGTGAAATGGCGCGCCTTCCCTTCCGAGCCCTGCCGTGTGCCCAAACAGTGGTTTACCCCCACATATGAGGTATCGGCGTACTCGGGAGAAATTGCCCAACAAATTTTAGGATTCATTTTATCCTATTGCCCATGTGAAAATGAAAAACTGAGGCGAAAAGAATTTTTTGTGAAAAAAAAAGTACTTTTTCATTTTTACAGATCAATTTGTGAAGCACCTGAGGGTTTAAAGTGCTCAATATGCATCTAGATAAGTTCCTTGGGGGGTCTAGTTTCCAAAATGGGGTCATTTGTGGGGGAGCTCCAATGTTTAGGCACACGGGGGCTCTCCAAACACGACATGGTGTCCGCTAACGATGGAGATAATTTTTCATTCAAAAAGTCAAATGGCGCTCCTTCCCTTCCGAACCTTACCATGTGCCCAAACAGTGGTTTACCCCCACATGTGAGGTATCGGTGTACTCATGAGAAATTGCCCAACAAATTTTAGGATCCATTTTATCCTGTTACCCATGGGAAAATGAAAAAAATTGAGGCTAAAAGAATTTTTTTGTGAAAAAAAAGTACTTTTTCATTTTTACGGATCAATTTGTGAAGCCCCCGGGGGTTCAAAGTTCTCACTATGCATCTAGATAAGTTCCTTGGGGCGTCTAGTTTCCAAAATGGGGTCACGTGTGGGGGAGCTCCAATTTTTAGGCACACGGGGGCTCTCCAAACGTGACATGGTGTCCGCTAAAGAGTGGAGCCAATTTTTCATTCAAAAAGTCAAATGGCGCTCCTTCCCTTCCAAGCCCTGCCGTGCGCCCAAACAGTGGTTTACCCCCACATATGAGGTATCAGCGTACTCAGGACAAATTGGACAACAACTTTCGTGGTTCAGTTTCTCCTTGTACCATTGGGAAAATAAAAAAAATTTTGCTAAAAGATAATTTTTGTGACTAAAAAGTTAAATGTTCATTTTTTCCTTCCATGTTGCTTCTGCTGCTGTGAAGCACCTGAAGGGTTAAAAAACTTCTTGAATGTGGTTTTGAGCACCTTGAGGGGTGCATTTTTTAGAATGGTGTCACTTTTGGGTATTTTCAGCCATATAGACCCCTCAAACTGACTTCAAATGTGAGGTGGTCCCTAAAAAAAATGGTTTTGTAAATTTCGTTGTAAAAATGAGAAATCGCTGGTCAAATTTTAACTCTTATAACTTCCTAGCAAAAAAAAATTTTGTTTCCAAAATTGTGCTGGTGTAAAGTAGACATGTGGGAAATGTTATTTATTAACTATTTTGTGTCACATAACTCTCTGGTTTAACAGAATAAAAATTCAAAATGTGAAAATTGCGAAATTTTCAAAATTTTCGCCAAATTTCCGTTTTTATCACAAATAAACGCAGAATTTATTGACCTAAATTTACCACTAACATGAAGCCCAATATGTCACGAAAAAACAATCTCAGAACCGCTAGGATCCGTTGAAGCGTTCCTGAGTTATTACCTCATAAAGGGACACTGGTCAGAATTGCAAAAAACGGCCAGGTCATTAAGGTCAAAATAGGCTGGGTCATGAAGGGGTTAATAGTCTGTGTCTGCAGAATAATACACAATATTTTAGCATTTCAACCTCAGCAATATTATACTATAAGTACTACAGGATTATACTTATTTTTCAGCCTAAAATATTTATTTGGCAATGCATCACATTATGGTGACAGAAAAAGCATGCTTAAATAAAATTACTGACCTTATGTTGAGTTACATTTGGATAGGAGCGTGTAATTAAGCAAAATGTGCAAACAATATATTAGTGTCACTTCCGATAGAGAGGTCGACGTTTGTTTGTAATTGCTGTAGACAGCTGTGATATGAAAGTCTCAGTGGAGGAAAAGCTCATCATTCATTCTCTCTTACACTAAACATAAGTGAACTGAATCCATTTTTACAGAAGAAATGACAAATAAATGGCTTATTAATAGACCAAATGAAATGTGACTTCACTTTAGTCACATTTATTATCATTTCAGATTAAAAAGGTATATATATATATCTCCATATTTACATCCATCTATCTAAAAAAAAAAAGAGGCAACTCTTTAAGGCTATGTGCACACGTTGCGGATTAGGCTTAGGAATTTCTTGTGCGGATTCTGCCTCTCCTGACAGAAAACACACCTGCGGATTTGTCGCGTTTTTTGTTGGGTTCCGCAACGTTATTTGTGCTATTTTGCTGTGGTTTTCTTGTGGATTTGCTGCGTTTTTTTCCCCTGCGGTTTTCTACAATGGAATGGCACAAAAACGCTGCAGATTCACAAAATAGAAGTGACATGTAACTTCTTTTAAACCACAGTGTTTCCGCAGCGAATTTTGCGCAAAGTGTGCACAGCATTTTTTTTCTCATTGATTTACATTGTACTGTACATCAATTGCAGATCTGCAGCGTTTCTGCACCTCAAAAAACGCTGCGGATCCGCAAAGAACCCGCAACGTGTGAACATACTCTTAGGCTGTGTTCACACGTTCCGGTTTTTTCGCGGTTTTTCCCTATAAAAACGCTATAAAACCGCAAAAAAACCGCATACAAGAAGCATCCCATCATTTAGAATGAATTCCGCATGTTTTGTGCACATGATGCTTTTTTTTCCGCATAAAAAACGCATCAGGCACAAAATCCGGACATGCTCATTCTTTTTGCGGTTTTTATGCGGATTTCCCACTACAAAATGCATTGGGAAGTGTCCGGAAAAAACCGCGGAAAAAACGCGTCAAAAACGCGGCAAAAACGCGGCAAAACCGCGGCAAAAAACGCATGCGGATTTCTTCCGGATTTCATGCAGAAAATGTCCGGTTTTTCACAGGAATTTTCTGCATGAATTCCTGAACGTGTGCACTTAGCCTAAAAGTCCATACAAAATAAGGACATTGAATTAACCCATATTGTGTTGTTTTGGATCTGACTGAAGCTTGAGAAAAGGATCTGTTATGGAACTTAAACATTACCACATGATCTAATAAAGACTCCACTTTTTGGAGAGATAGCTCCTTTTTTATTATATTGATAGATCATCCAATTATATTTCTTGGAGGCCAAAATGAAACCAAATACCCTTGACCTCCACTGTTCCTGTTAACTGCCATTCCTTAATTACACTTTGAACTGAGGATACGGCAATTTTCCCTTTTGTAATTTTAAAAATGTAAACGATTTACTATATATATACCGTATATACTCAAGTATAAGCCGAGATTTTCAGCCCAAATTTTTGGGCTGAAAGTGCCCCTCTCGGCTTATACTCGAGTCACGGTGGGAGGCAGGGTCGGCGGATGAGGGGGAGAGGGCGCTGAGGCATACTCACCTAGTCCTGGCGTTCCTGACGCTGCCCCTGCCTGTCACACGGTCTCCGGGTGCCGCAGCTCTTCCCCTGTTCAGCTGTCACGTGGGACCGCTCATTAGAGAAATGAATATGGACTCCACTCCCATAGGGGTGGAGCCACATATTCATTCCTCTGAGCGGTGCCAGTGACCGCTGACAGGAAGAGCTGCGGCACCCGAAGACAGTGTGACAGGCAGGGGCAGCGTCAGGAGCGTCGGGACTAGGTGAGTATTTTATATTCACCTGTCCACGTTCCACACGCCAGGTTCCGCTCTGTCTTCGCGTCCTCTTGCAGTGACTGTGCAGGTCAGAGGGCGCGATGACGCATATAGTGTGCACGCCGCCCTCTGCCTGATCAGTCAGTGCAGAGAGACGCTGGGACGAGACGCCGGGAGCTGCAAGCAAGAGAGGTGAGAATGGCATTTTTTTTTATTATTGCAGCAGCAGCAATGGCACAGCTTTCTATGGTACATCAATGAGCAATACTGAACGGTGCAGAGCACTATATGTGGCACAGCTATGGGGCAAGAATGAACGGTGCAGAGCACTATATGGCACAGCTATGGGGCAATAATGAATGGTGCAGAGCACTATATGGCACAGCTATGGGGCAATAATGAAATAATGAATGGTGCAGAGCACTATATGGCACAGCTATGGGGCAACAATGAACGGTGCAGAGCACTATATGGCACAGCTATGGGGCAAGAATGAACGGTGCAGAGCACTATATGGCACAGCTATGGGGCAAGAGTGAACGGTGCAGAGCACTATATGGCACAGCTATGGGTCAAGAATGAACGGTGCAGAGCACTATATGGCACAGCTATGGGGCAAGAATGAACGGTGCAGAGCACTATATGGCACAGCTATGGGGCAAGAATGAACGGTGCAGAGCACTATATGGCACAGCTATGGGGCAAGAATGAACGGTGCAGAGCACTATATGGCACAGCTATGGGGCAAGAATGAACAGTGCAGAGCACTATATGGCACAGCTATGGGGCAAGAATGAACAGTGCAGAGCACTATATAGCACAGCTATGGGGCAAGAATGAACGGTGCAGAGCACTATATGGCACAGCTATGGGGCAAGAATGAATGGTGCAGAGCACTATATGGCACAGCTATGGGGCAAGAATGAACAGTGCAGAGCACTATATGGCACATCTATGGGGCAAAAATGAACGGTGCAGGGCACTATATGGCACAGCTATGGGGCAATAATGAACGGTGCAGAGCACTATATGGCACAGCTATGGGGCAATAATGAACTGTGCAGAGCACTATATGGCACAGCTATGGGGCAATAATGAACGGTGCAGAGCACTATATGGCACAGCTATGGGGCAATAATGAACGGTGCAGAGCACTATATGGTACATCTTTCTATGGTACATCTATGGGGCAATAATGAACGGTGCAGAGCACTATATGGCACAGCTATGGGGCCATAGTGAACGGTATGGAACATCTATTTTTATTTTTGAAATTCACCGGTAGCTGCTGCATTTTCCACCCTAGGCTTATACTCGAGTCAATAAGTTTTCCCAGTTTTTGTGGCAAAATTAGGGGGGTCGGCTTATACTTGGGTCGGCTTATACTCGAGTATATACGGTAATCTGATGTATCCATTGAGAAAGCATGGCATGTGAGTATCTGCTGCAGCAGATCCACGGGTTGACAATTGACCATTCGACATCAAAGAAACAGAAAGGAAAGGGATTTTTGTGGACAGTTTCCGCTCTGCTGAATGAACTGCTTGCTGAGAAGTCCCGCTCTTGTCTGGTCATTTTATTCAGTCAGGTCATCTTCGTGGTCTTTACTGTGCTGTTTCTAGTGTCTTCTGGTACTTGACATTATTTATATCTCATGTGCTGACAAATGGGAATAGGATAATGGAGAAAGCATGCATTCAAAAACAGCATGCAACAATCTCCAGCGGCGAGAAGGGGAAATGATTTTTGATGCATTTCGACCTAAAGTCTTACTGATGATCTGATCATGAGTAGGACTTTAGGTTGAAATACCTCAATCTCCTTCACTGGTGTGCCCGATGCGTTATATGTATATTGTTTTTTTTGCATTTTTAAGAAGGTTGTTTAATAAAGACATGTGAGAAAAAATTTTTTTAGCCACCACTGTTTCCAGCTGGATCATTTCCTCTTCTCTCTGATCCATTGTGGATGCTCCCCACGATCCGTGCTGGTTGCTGGTTGGCTCGGGGAAAGTATCCTACCACCGGTAAGCTGACCTTTTTTTTTTCCTTTTTCATAATCTCCAGTAGCAACTACGAACTCCAACTTCAGCACAGCAACTCCAGCAAGCCAGGAAGTAAACATTCACAGAGCCTATTCTGATTTGTCAGCACAGGAAGCATAAATAATGTCAAGCACCAGAAGACCATAGAAACAGCATAGTAAAGACTGCGAACATGATCTGACAGAGAAAAAGGACCGGACAAGAGCAGGACTGCTCAGCAAGCAGTTCGTTCAGCATCATGGAAACTCTCCACAAAAATCCCTTTCCCTGATAAATTCAATGTTTGCATATGTCTTAACCCCTTAACGACCGCCGATACGCCTTTTAACGGCGGCCGCTAAGGGTACTTAAACCACAGCGCCGTTAATTAATGGCGCTGTGGAAAAAGTAAATAGCACTCCCCAGAGTCGGATTTTCTCTGGAGTCTCGGCTGCCGGGGGTAGCCGAGACCCCAGAGAACATGATTCGGGGGGGGTTTACCGACCCCGCATTTGCGATCGCCGGTAATTAACCGTTTACCGGCGATCACAAAAAAAAAGCGATTTCTTTTTATTTTCTCTCTCCTCCGATGTGATCGCACATCAGAGGACAGAGAAATGGGGTCTATTATGACCTGGTGGTTCGGAGCACCCGGCACGACCTGATAGTTAAACTCACACAGGACAAGCTCTGGGATGTGGGAACTCTGCTGACCGCAGGCCCTAATCCTATCACAACAACTAGAAATAGCCGTGGAACACTCCTGACTCTCCCTAGACGCCTCTTCACAGCTTAAGAGCTAGCTAGCCCTAGAGATAGAAAATAAAGCCTACCTTGCCTCAGAGAAATTCCCCAAAGGAAAAGGCAGCCCCCCACATATATTGACTGTGAGTAAAGATGAAAGTCACAAATGCAGAAATGAAACAGGTTTCAGCAAAGGGAGGCCAGACTTACTAAACAGACAGAGGGTAGGAAAGGTATCTTTGCGGTCAGCACAAAAAACTACAAAAGACCACACAGAGTGTGCAAAAAGACCTCCGCACCGACTAACGGTGCGGAGATGCCATTCTGCATCCCAGAGCTTCCAGCTAGCAAGACAAAATCATGATAACCAGCTGGACAAGGAAACAATGAACAAATAATAACTATCAGGAACTTAGCTTCTGCTGGAGAAGACAGGTCACCAGAAAGATCCAAGAGCGAACTGAACCAATGGAGGAACATTGACAGCTGGCATGGAGTAACGATCTGAGTGGAGTTAAATAGAGCAGCCAACCAAAGGATAAACCACGTCACCTGTGTAAGGAACCTCGGAAGCAGCAGCTTCACTCACAGCCACCTGAGGGAGTCCATGGACAGAACTCGCCGAAGTACCATTCACGACCACAGGAGGGAGTTCGACAACAGAATTCACAACAGGGGTCCCAGGTAGCTCCCCAATACTCACCTGTCTCCCTCGGTGCTCCTCGTGGCTCCTGATAGGCGCGCCATCTTCAAAATGGCGGGCGCATGCGCAGTGCGCCCGCCGGACGGCACCGGGAGAATCTTTGGGGTCTTGGCTGCCGGGTGTAGCCGAGACCCCAAAGAACATGATCGGGGTTGGTTTTACCGACCCCTGTTTTGCGATCGCCGGTAATTAACTGTTTACCGGCGACCGCAAAAAAAAAAAAAGCAAAGTGTAATTCTCTGTCCTCTGATGTGATTGCACATCAGAGGACAGAGAAATAGGGGGATTCGGGGACCCTATTATACTCACCAGTGTCCCTGGGTCCTCCTGCTGCTCCTCCTGGTCTTCTTGGCAAAAGAAAATGGCGGGCGCATGTGCAGTGCGCCTGCCATCTGTCGCCATCTGCCGGCCGGCAGGAGAAGAGGAGTAGGGGCTAAAATTAGGGTTAGGGCTAGGGTTAGGGTTAGGGCTAGGGTTTGGGTTAGGGCTAGGGTTAGGGTTAGGGCTAGGGTTAGGGTTAGGGCTAGGGTTAGGGCTAGGGTTAGGTCTAGGGCTAGGGTTAGGGCTAGGGTTAGGGTTAGGGCTAGTGTTAGCGTTAGGGCTATGGTTAGGGTTAGGGCTAGGGTTGGGGCTAGGGCTAGGGTTAGGGCTAGGGTTAGGGTTAGGGCTAAGGCTAGGGTTAGGGATAGGGTTAGGGCTAGGGTTAGGGTTGGGGCTAAATTTAGGGTTAGGGTTGGGGCTAAATTCAGGGTTAGGGTTGGGGCTAAATTTAGGGTTAGGGTTGGGGCTAAATTTAGGGTTAGGGTTGGGGCTAAATTTAGGGTTAGGGTTGGGGCTAAATTTTGGGTTAGGGTTCTTTCACACTTACGTCGGTACGGGGCCGTCGCAATGCGTCAGCCCGACATACCGACGCACGTTGTGAAAATTGTGCACAACGTGGGCAGCAGATGTAGTTTTTCAATGCATCCGCTGCCCAATCTATGTCCTGGGGTGGAGGGGGCGGAGTTATGGCCACGCATGTGCGGTCAGAAATGGCGGACACGACGTACAAAAAAAATTACATTGAACGTTTTTTGTGCTGATGGTCCGCCAAAACACAACTGATCCAGTGCACGACAGACGCGACGTGTGGCCATCCGTCACGATCCGTCGGCAATACAAGTCTATGGGCAAAAAACGCATCCTGCGGGCACATTTGCAGGATCCGTTTTTGTCCAAAACGACGGATTGCGATGGATGCCAAACAACGAAAATGTGAAAGTAGCCTTAGGGCTAGGGTTAGGGTTGGGGCTAAAGTTAGGGCTAGGTTTGGGGCTAAAGTTAGGGTTAGAGTTGGGATTAGGGTTAGGGTTTGGATTAGGGTTGGTATTAGGGTTAGGGTTGGCATTAGGGTTACGCTTGGGATTAGGGTTAGGTTTGGGATTAGGGTTAAGGTTAGGGTTGTGATTAGGGGTGTATTGGGATTAGGGTTAGGTTTGAGGTTAGGGTTGAGATTAGGATTAGGGGTGTGTTGGATTTAGGGTTTTGATTAGGTTATGGTTAGGGTTGACATTAGGGTTGTTTTGGGGTAAGGATTGTGATTATCGTTAGGGTTAGTGATTAGGATTATGGATCGGGTTGGGATTAGGGTTAGGAGTGTGTTGGGGTTAGGGTTGGAGCTAGAATTGGGGGGTTTCCACTGTTTAGTTACATCAGGGGGTCTCCAAACACGACATCCAATTTTGCGCTCAAAAAGTCAAATGGTGCTCCCTCCCTTCTGAGCTCTGCCGTGCGCTCAAACAGTGGGTTACCCCCACATATGGAGCATCAGCCTACTCGGGATAAATTGGACAATAACTTTTGGGGTCCAGTTTCTCCTGTTACCCTTGTGAAAATAAAAACTTGGGGGCTACAAAATCTTTTTTGTGGAAAAAAAAATATTTATTTTCACGACTCTGCATTCTAAATTTCTGTGAAGCACTTGGGCATTCAAAGTTCTCACCACACATCTAGATAAGTTCCTTCGGGGGTCTAGTTTCCAAAACGGGGTCACTTGTGGGGGTTACTACTGTTTAGGTACATCAGGGGCTCTGCAAACGCAACATAACGCCCACAGACCATTCTATCTAAGTCTGCATTCCAAAGCGGCGCTCCTTCCCTTCCGAGCTCTGCCGTGCGCCCAAACAGTGGTTTACCCCCACACCCCGAATCTGAGGCAGTTGTTGACCAGGAGCCACTTCTCTAGGCCCACAGTCAAACTTAATAGGGGTATTGTCCTCAAGGGATCATTCCCCTTGTGGGAATGTAATGTCTGCCCCTTTATGATGCCTACCCGGGACACATTTATACACCCCACGAATTCCAGCAGACATGCATTAAAGGCTTACATCAACTGCAGGAGCAGAAACGTCATCTATGTGCTAACTTGCCCTTGTAATATGATCTATGTAGGGCAAACATCCCAAGAACTACGCAAGAGGTTTCAAAAACACGTGTCAACCATACGCCTGGCGGTTATGGACCAAAGCAAAGGTAAAATCTTGACTCCTGTGGCGGCGCATTTTTTGCTTAAACATAGGGGTTCGCCCATGGATTTGCGAGTTGTGGGGTTACAGAGGGTGTCCTGTGGCGAAAGGGGTGGCAATATATCGAACTATCTCCTGCGTGCTGAGTCCAGGTGGATTTTCGATCTTCAGGCGGTCGCACCCATGGGCCTAAATGAAGAATTGCTCTTCACGGGGTTCCTGGGATAGCTGGCACGTAGATTTATTGGGGCAGTTTCAGTTTCTGGGATGTCTGTTTTGGTTCCTTTTGGATTTGATGCCCATATCTAATTTTGCATTTGTCTCCATTCAGGAAGGCTGAGGACGCACCCAAAAGGGTAATGATCATCCCTGGGAATTGGGATATGGATATCACAAGCTTATTATGGGGACCAACATGGATGTAAAGGTCCTTGACATATTGATAATGAAGTGGACCCTGGAGGGTGGATGTGCGGTATGCCATTATGGCAAAGGAAAGGACACCTTATGTAGCAGAGATTCTGCTCTTCCAGCTAGAATGCGGATTCTATGGCAAACTCCCATTATGGACCATTGGCTTGGATACACATTTGAGATTGGCAAGCCAGAAGCGGCTTGTGATGAAGAGTGTTTTCTCTCGTATAGATCTGAATGTGTCGGCTTCATCTACTATGGAACTATGAGCTCGGGACCAGAAACGTTATATAGCGGCATTGAGAGAACACTCGTATATATACTCACAGACTCAAGGGACAGCAGTCTGTTCATATTTATACTTACATATGTGTGTGTTTTTGGCCTGATATTGGTATATATTGTATAGATATATGGTTGTTGTATATATGTTTATGTGCACTCACACTTGTGCACTTACGTACCATAATAACATTCCTTTTTCCCTTAGGTTTGCTGGGTGGCTCTATATGCCCTGTCTTGTTGTGTCCTTTGGTGGCTTTTATTATTAGTATATGTTTATGATTCTGATATCTCCCGATACCTTGCGGGTGGATATCTTGTGTCTCCGTGTTCTGCTGTTATATGCTCATTCTGCTCTTTTTTATTTGTCATTATTGTTTTTTTTTTTTTTTTGCTTTTTGGTCCCTATCCCACCCCCTCTGCACTGTGTCCCATGACGCATCCATTTAGCTGGCCTTGCCAGTTTAGTCCGACCCCCGGGCTTTAATCCATTCCTTTTTGCCTGTGTCCTATGATGTGTCCATTCAGCCGGCTGGCACTGCGCGTGCGCAACGCGGTCCTATCGGATACCGCGGTTTGCGCATGCGCATATGACCCTTCGGACGCTCTAGGATCGCTGCTCACCATGTTTGTGTTCATGTTGTCATGGCGTAGCCGGCGTCTTCCAGCTTCTACCTCTCTTTCTCTCCCACACCAGGTATGCAATTTACTTGATTGGATTCTATATTTAAGCACACACTGTTGCACCTTTAGCTTCACTTCCCCTGACGAAGCTGCAGCGGCAGCGATACGCGTAGGGTGTGCTCCCACCTTATCCCTCTTCTACCTCAGGGCCATTTTTGGGGCTCCATTTCCCTGGTCCTATGTGTATTTAACCCTTGTGGTGCCTTGCACCTTTTGACATTGCTGCATCTCCATATACTATGACTGACGCAGGACAGGTTGTATCTACGGCTGCTATATAGCATGCTACCGTATTTCAATCTCAGGACCATGTATTGCATGCATGTTTTACTTTTTGGCTATTAGTAGTGGATACTGACATATTGTGGTCGAGTCCTTTGCGGCCGGTACAGGCACATTTCTGCAGGAGAGTATATGTTATTAGGTGTATCTAGGGTAGGATATTACTGTTTCCTGTTGTATTATGGGATTGTCATTTATTATGGGATATGGTGGGCATAGGGATTTGTTCATTTGATTTTAAATGTTTTTAACATGTTTTTTGAGGTGTTTAATAAAGGTGTTTTGCTTTATGATAATACTTATTGTCTCTATATTTTGGGTTGTGCATACTAGTTTTAGTATACTCTTTCTCTTTGCCTTTGTCATACCCCCACATATGGGGCATCAGCGTACTCGGGATAAATTGGACAACTATAATGGTCCAATTTCTCCTGTTACCCTTGTGAAAATAAAAACTTGGGGGCTACAAAATCTTTTTTGTGGAAAAAAAAATATTTATTTTCACGACTCTGCATTCTAAACTTCTGTGAAGCACTTGGGCATTCAAAGTTCTCACCACACATCTAGATAAGTTCCTTCGGGGGTCTATTTTCCAAAACGGGGTCACTTGTGGGGGGTTACTACTGTTTAGGTACATCAGGGGCTCTGCAATCGCAACATAATGCCCACAGACCATTCTATCAAAGTCTGCATTCCAAAACGGCGCTTCTTCCCTTCCGATCTCTGCCGTGCACCCAAAGAGTGGTTTACCCCCACATATGGCACATCAGTGTACTCGGGATAAATTGGACAACAACGATTGCAGTCCAATTTCTCCTGTTACCCATGGGAAAATAAAAACTTGGGGGCTACAATATCTTTTTTGTGGAAAAAAAATATTTTTTATTTTCACGACTCTGCATTCTAAACTTCTGTGAAGCACTTGGGCATTCAAAGTTCTCACCACACATCTAGATAAGTTTCCAAAATGGGGTCATTTGTGGTCATTTCCACTGTTTCGGCACATCAGGGGCTCCCCAAACGCGACATGGCGTCCGATCTCAATTCCAGACAATTCTACATTGAAAAAGTAAAACGGCACCCCTTCTCTCCCAAGCTCTGCGGTGCGCCCAAACAGTGGTTTACCCCCACATATTGGGTATCGACATACTCAGGAGAAATTGCACTACAACTTTTGTAGTCTAATTTCTCCTGTTACCCTTGTGAAAATAAAAATTTTGGGGCAAAAAGATAATTTTTGTAGAAAAAATGTGATTTTTTTATTTTCACGGCTCAACGTTATAAACTTCTGTGAAGCACATGGGGGTTCAAATTGCTCACCACACATCTAGATAAGTTCCTTAAGGGGTCTAGTTTCCAAAATAGAGTCACTTGTGGGGGGTTTCCACTGTTTACACACATCAGGGGCTCTCCAAACGCGACATGGCGTCCGATCTCAATTCCAGACAATTCTACATTGAAAAAGTAAAACGGCACTCCTTCTCTTCCAAGCTCTGCAGTGCGCCCAAACAGTGGTTTACCCCCACATATTGGGTATCGATGTACTCAGGAGAAATTGCACTACAACTTTTGTGGTCTAATTTCTCCTGTTACCCTTGTGAAAATAAAAATTTGGGGGCAAAAATATCATTTTTGTAGAAAAAATGTGATTTTTTATTTTCACGGCTCAACGTTATAAACTTCTGTGACGCTCTTGGGGGTTCAAAGTGCTCACCACACATCAAGATAAGTTCCTTAAGGGGTCTAGTTTACAAAATGGTGTCACTTGTGGGGGGTTTCCACTGTTTAGGCACATCAGGGGCTCTCTAAACGTGACATGGCGTCCGATCTCAATTCCAGCCAATTCTACATTGAAAAAGTAAAACGGCGCTCCTTCACTTCCAAGCTCTGCGGTGCGCCCAAACAGTGGTTTACCCTCACATGTGGGGTATCGACGTATTCAGGAGAAATTGCATAACAAAATTTATGGTTACATTTCTGTTTTTACACTTCTGGAAATAAAAAAATGGTTCTGAATTAAAATGTTTGCAAAAAAAAGTTAAATGTTCATTTTTTCCTTCCACATTGTTTCAGTTCCTGTGAAGCACTTATAGGGTAAATAAACTTCTTGAATGTGGTTTTGAGAACCTTGAGGGGTGTAGTTTTTAGCATGGTGTCACACTTGGTTATTTTCTATCATATAGTCCCCTCAAAATGACTTCAAATGTGATGTGGTCCCTAAAAAAAAAAGTTGTAAAAATGAGAAATTGCTTGTCAACTTTTAACCCTTATAACTCCCTAACAAAAAAAAAATTTGTTTCCAAAATTGTGCTGATGTAAAGTAGACATGTGGGAAATATTATTTATTAACTATTTTTTGTGACATATCTCTCTGATTTAAGGGCATAAAAATACAAATTTGAAAATTGCAAAATTTTAAATTTTTTTGCCATATTTCCATTTTTTTCATAAATAATCGCAAGTAATATCGAAGAAATGTTACCACTAACATGAAGTGCAATATGTCACGAAAAGACTGTCTCAGAATCAGCGGGATCCATTGAAGCGTTCCAGAGTTATAACCTCATAAAGTGACAGTGGTCAGAATTGCAAAAATTGGCTCGGTCATTAAGTACCAAATTGGCTCTGTCACTAAGGGGTTAAAGCATACAGCAGCAATTTGTGTAAGCACCACTTGTCTTTCCATCCATCCATCTATATTCCACATTTTTTCGTTAATTCAGATAATTCAATATTTAGGAGTAGAAAGCCAAACTGAATTCAACTTGATGAAAATACTTGTCATCCACACTCTTACAAGTGTGTTCCTCAAAAATTGATAACATGCAATTAAACTTTCTGAAAACCTATCTCACAGCGTGACCACAGCATCTTATTGATCAGGGATACTCAAAAATAATATAACTTTTTGAATTGTAATCCATAAATATATACTTGAATACTTTTCACAATGACTGGAGTTTTCAACAGAAAATATATTGTGATATAAAAGTTAATGGTACACATTCATCATTTTATAGTCATGCAATTATATATAGTTATTGTGCATACATACTGTATTAATGGCCAGATTGATAATGAAGATCAAAAGCAATAATTTAAAAAAGAACAAATCTGATTTGAATGTGTCAGATTGCTAAAATTTAGCAATTAAATTTTATTTCTAGTGAAGTTGAATTAAATGTTCTTTATTATGCTTCATGCTCTGTGGTCCAGACCCAGGCACATAAACCAAGGGTGTAAAAAAAATAGCACTACTTACCTATCCATTCTCCCATCTTCTCATCTGTCACAGCACACCATACAGTCGTCCATCTGGCCTCTTCTTTCTACATTCCTCCCCCACATGACAACCTCTTCAGCCTTCTTCACTTTGCACTTGAGAAAAATCTCTGACACATGTCGCAGTGCATGCCGCCACACCAGAGGTCTACTTGGTGCCAGAATCTCTGGCACAAAGTGAAGAAGGTCCCAAAGGATGTCTCTTGGTAGAGGAAGGCAGACGTAAAATGCCATGAGATGGGGTTGACCAGACAGTAGACTGCTGCAGCTCCAGGACTAGTGAGTGGTGAGGTGAGCATTAGTTATTTTGTAACCATTTTCCAGTTCTCTATGACTCAAGAAAAAGCTTACCAGCTATCTACCATTTTGCTGAATTCACACAGAACAGATTGCAAAAAAAAAAAACCCCAACAGATTCTGGGGTTTCTAGATCTTTGTAAAATTCAAGGCAGATTAAATTCATCTCAAGCAAATTAATTTGTCTCTACTACCAGAATACAATCTAGCTTACTTATTTATGCCATCATTTAAAGGGACTCTGTTAGTAAGATAAGAGAATTAAAAAGATCCCAACTTATGTTTTTTCAGATGACTTTTTGATCAAGTGGAATTGCGTTTTATCACAATGTT
Source organism: Ranitomeya imitator (assembly GCF_032444005.1). NCBI lineage: Eukaryota > Metazoa > Chordata > Amphibia > Anura > Dendrobatidae > Ranitomeya > Ranitomeya imitator. The sequence continues at coordinate 461,782,242 of NC_091284.1, forward strand.
CCCATAAGCATACATTAGTTAGGACTGCTCTGATAAGGGTATACCGTGAAGATTGGTAGAGCAGCTTAGTATACATTTTTTGCAAAAAACGTATCAACCAAATACCCTGTTTTTTACATCTTTTACTAGCACTTGCGGATTACTGCAACATTTTTTCAAACTGAGTGTTTTTGGTTTTACTATTCTCTTTTGTGTCTTCAGGTTTCTTGGTGGTGTGTGAACATGATCATACAGACTTGTTCACTGTGCAAGTAGCCCATGTGTTCCTGTTTCCATAATTGTTCTCTTGTGTCTACAAGACTGGGGAGTTCCACCACTCCTCCTGGGCTATCTGCACAAAAGCTGTTCTACCCTGTATGCACACATGGATTTTTCCTCTCTGAACCCTGTTCACACAGGTTATATACAGATGATCAGGTTTTTAAATACATCAGATAGGGATTGCATACATTAGTTAGGACTGCTCTGATAAGGGTATACCGTGAAGATTGGTAGAGCAGCTTAGTATACATTTTTTGCAAAAAACGTATCAACCAAATACCCTGTTTTTTACATCTTTTACTAGCACTTGCGGATTACTGCAACATTTTTTCAAACTGAGTGTTTTTGGTTTTACTATTCTCTTTTGTGTCTTCAGGTTTCTTGGTGGTGTGTGAACATGATCATACAGACTTGTTCACTGTGCAAGTAGCCCATGTGTTCCTGTTTCCATAATTGTTCTCTTGTGTCTACAAGACTGGGGAGTTCCACCACTCCTCCTGGGCTATCTGCACAAAAGCTGTTCTACCCTGTATGCACACATGGATTTTTCCTCTCTGAACCCTGTTCACACAGGTTATATACAGATGATCAGGTTTTTAAATACATCAGATAGGGATTGCATACATTAGTTAGGACTGCTCTGATAAGGGTATACCGTGAAGATTGGTAGAGCAGCTTAGTATACATTTTTTGCAAAAAACGTATCAACCAAATACCCTGTTTTTTACATCTTTTACTAGCACTTGCGGATTACTGCAACATTTTTTCAAACTGAGTGTTTTTGGTTTTACTATTCTCTTTTGTGTCTTCAGGTTTCTTGGTGGTGTGTGAATATGATCATACAGACTTGTTCACTGTGCAAGTAGCCCATGTGTTCCTGTTTCCATAATTGTTCTCTTGTGTCTACAAGACTGGGGAGTTCCACCACTCCTCCTGGGCTATCTGCACAAAAGCTGTTCTACCCTGTATGCACACATGGATTTTTCCTCTCTGAACCCTGTTCACACAGGTTATATACAGATGATCAGGTTTTTAAATACATCAGATAGGGATTGCATACATTAGTTAGGACTGCTCTGATAAGGGTATACCGTGAAGATTGGTAGAGCAGCTTAGTATACATTTTTTGCAAAAAACGTATCAACCAAATACCCTGTTTTTTACATCTTTTACTAGCACTTGCGGATTACTGCAACATTTTTTCAAACTGAGTGTTTTTGGTTTTACTATTCTCTTTTGTGTCTTCAGGTTTCTTGGTGGTGTGTGAACATGATCATACAGACTTGTTCACTGTGCAAGTAGCCCATGTGTTCCTGTTTCCATAATTGTTCTCTTGTGTCTACAAGACTGGGGAGTTCCACCACTCCTCCTGGGCTATCTGCACAAAAGCTGTTCTACCCTGTATGCACACATGGATTTTTCCTCTCTGAACCCTGTTCACACAGGTTATATACAGATGATCAGGTTTTTAAATACATCAGATAGGGATTGCATACATTAGTTAGGACTGCTCTGATAAGGGTATACCGTGAAGATTGGTAGAGCAGCTTAGTATACATTTTTTGCAAAAAACGTATCAACCAAATACCCTGTTTTTTACATCTTTTACTAGCACTTGCGGATTACTGCAACATTTTTTCAAACTGAGTGTTTTTGGTTTTACTATTCTCTTTTGTGTCTTCAGGTTTCTTGGTGGTGTGTGAACATGATCATACAGACTTGTTCACTGTGCAAGTAGCCCATGTGTTCCTGTTTCCATAATTGTTCTCTTGTGTCTACAAGACTGGGGAGTTCCACCACTCCTCCTGGGCTATCTGCACAAAAGCTGTTCTACCCTGTATGCACACATGGATTTTTCCTCTCTGAACCCTGTTCACACAGGTTATATACAGATGATCAGGTTTTTAAATACATCAGATAGGGATTGCATACATTAGTTAGGACTGCTCTGATAAGGGTATACCGTGAAGATTGGTAGAGCAGCTTAGCATACATTTTTTGCAAAAAACGTATCAACCAAATACCCTGTTTTTTACATCTTTTACTAGCACTTGCGGATTACTGCAACATTTTTTCAAACTGAGTGTTTTTGGTTTTACTATTCTCTTTTGTGTCTTCAGGTTTCTTGGTGGTGTGTGAACATGATCATACAGACTTGTTCACTGTGCAAGTAGCCCATGTGTTCCTGTTTCCATAATTGTTCTCTTGTGTCTACAAGACTGGGGAGTTCCACCACTCCTCCTGGGCTATCTGCACAAAAGCTGTTCTACCCTGTATGCACACATGGATTTTTCCTCTCTGAACCCTGTTCACACAGGTTATATACAGATGATCAGGTTTTTAAATACATCAGATAGGGATTGCATACATTAGTTAGGACTGCTCTGATAAGGGTATACCGTGAAGATTGGTAGAGCAGCTTAGTATACATTTTTTGCAAAAAACGTATCAACCAAATACCCTGTTTTTTACATCTTTTACAAGCACTTGCGGATTACTGCAACATTTTTTCAAACTGAGTGTTTTTGGTTTTACTATTCTCTTTTGTGTCTTCAGGTTTCTTGGTGGTGTGTGAACATGATCATACAGACTTGTTCACTGTGCAAGTAGCCCATGTGTTCCTGTTTCCATAATTGTTCTCTTGTGTCTACAAGACTGGGGAGTTCCACCACTCCTCCTGGGCTATCTGCACAAAAGCTGTTCTACCCTGTATGCACACATGGATTTTTCCTCTCTGAACCCTGTTCACACAGGTTATATACAGATGATCAGGTTTTTAAATACATCAGATAGGGATTGCATACATTAGTTAGGACTGCTCTGATAAGGGTATACCGTGAAGATTGGTAGAGCAGCTTAGTATACATTTTTTGCAAAAAACGTATCAACCAAATACCCTGTTTTTTACATCTTTTACTAGCACTTGCGGATTACTGCAACATTTTTTCAAACTGAGTGTTTTTGGTTTTACTATTCTCTTTTGTGTCTTCAGGTTTCTTGGTGGTGTGTGAACATGATCATACAGACTTGTTCACTGTGCAAGTAGCCCATGTGTTCCTGTTTCCATAATTGTTCTCTTGTGTCTACAAGACTGGGGAGTTCCACCACTCCTCCTGGGCTATCTGCACAAAAGCTGTTCTACCCTGTATGCACACATGGATTTTTCCTCTCTGAACCCTGTTCACACAGGTTATATACAGATGATCAGGTTTTTAAATACATCAGATAGGGATTGCATACATTAGTTAGGACTGCTCTGATAAGGGTATACCGTGAAGATTGGTAGAGCAGCTTAGTATACATTTTTTGCAAAAAACGTATCAACCAAATACCCTGTTTTTTACATCTTTTACTAGCACTTGCGGATTACTGCAACATTTTTTCAAACTGAGTGTTTTTGGTTTTACTATTCTCTTTTGTGTCTTCAGAATACAATCTAGCTTACTTATTTATGCCATCATTTAAAGGGACTCTGTTAGTAAGATAAGAGAATTAAAAAGATCCCAACTTATGTTTTTTCAGATGACTTTTTGATCAAGTGGAATTGCGTTTTATCACAATGTTCCCATAAGCTAAAGGAACTCATTATTTCTCATGAAGAGACACGGCTAAATTAACTAAAAATGGAAACTGATAAAAGAAATACAGACCTCCAGAAGTTCAACGAGCTTGCCGAGTATGAGAATTTGAACAAATGCATGACTGAAAACATCAAATCTCTGAAAGATCAGATGAGGACAAAACAAAATCAAATTACAAAGAGATATAACTTACTATAAGAATAATCAGGTTTATACTTGGAGAGAGGCAATTCCACGTGGTTTCCATATAATATCTGCCCTCCAAATTTGTGTTCTTGAGAGGGGACTCAATTTTGTTCCCTGTAAAAACTTTGATCTTTTTCAAACCATAAAGGATCTCAATAAAGATTGTTAACTGTAAAAAGACATTTTTTTCTGAGGATAATGAAGTTACCAGTCCCCATCACACTTTTGCCTGTTAGGCATCAGAATTCTTCCTCTGCACAGGATAGATTCCAAGCATTATCTTAACCTGCGGTGCCCCATTCAGTCTCAACCGCAGTGGATGCTGCTCAGCAAAGACATTGATCTTGTCATCTTGACAAGAATCAGTCTGTGTGTGTTGTTACTGCTGCCTCTCCAGGTTCAGCTATGGTAACTAACAATATACAGTGGTGAGCAGCCTTTCCTGAGGCTAAGTTCTGGATTTGCTCTACTGAGCATGCTTGTGAGATGGAGACCTCTCATTGGTGGTCAGTCGTCAGCTGCTCAGGTCCTGTGCTGACTTCGAATTGGTCTGCAGCCAAGGTCCTATCTGACTGGATTTGAGCATGGGCTATAAAAGGATCTTTGGGGTGCCCGGCGGTGAGCTAAGATCACGTTTGATGCTGTGTGTCTGTTGGTGGGACAGTTACCACCCTGTATGCATGTGTGCAGTGACTAGCATGGAGAGTCTGGTTTTCTTCAGGCAGTGTAGGGTGGGAACTCCCGCTTGAGCTTAGCACCTGCACCAGGGCGGCTGATGTCACAAGTGCCATTTTGCACAGGTCGAGTGACCGGGCAAGCTCAATCACCAGCATAGTGGGGGGTGAGTTATAAGGACCCTAACTAGCTTCTATTCTGTTGTATGCCTGCGACCTTTAACAGGATACAGTCATCAGTTTCATACAGTGAGTCCGCAGCTCTGTGAAGTAACAAAGCTGGCTTATATGTTTGCTGTGCACACAGTGTGACTGGTAAAACCATGTGCGGCTGTTGCCATTCAGCTACTTTCTGTTTGCCATTGTTTACACTAGCTGTAGTTTCCCATCTCTGCATGGTGGACCCTTGGTTGCGAATGTTCCTTATTTAATATTCTATTTAGTATGTTCTGCAACCCTATCATTTCTATTCCTGACATGTCATATTTTATCTTCAAAGAACAAAATGCTATTCAAACACTTACTTCCTTACAGGATCGAGAACAACGTTCTAATATGGTTATGGATCGAGATATTTTTGTAACACCCTCCAACTCCACCTATTATCCAATCCAGGATAGGGTTCCATCTTTAGACCTTTTTCAAACACTGGTGGAATGTGATCTAAAATTATTACATGATCAAATCACAAAGAATAAAAATCACAGCAATATGTCTATTGGCGAATATAAAGAGGTCCATGATTTACAATAAAATCTCGATATTACCATCAGATAATCTGACATGGGAGGTTGTGTTGCAATCATAGGACACCTTTCTTTATGTTTCATTGGCTTCTGAAATACTCAGTGATCCCTCCACATACAAGTTGCTCCCGTTGGACCCCACCCTGTCTTACAAATGTACTTTGTTCACTATCTTAGATGAAGGTAAATGATTAGGCATTTTGAATCACAAACTCCATGCATGGCTTCTACCTGACCATCCCATTCTTCCTATTTTTTATGGTCTCCCCAAAACACACAAAGATATATTCCCCCCTCCTCTTCCTCCCATCATCTCTTGCATCGGCTCATTGAATGAAAATCTGAGTCAGTGGGTGGATGAACATCTCCAACCTTTGGTCTTGAGTAGGGTTGAGCGACTTTTCTTTTTATAGGATCGGGTCGGGTTTCACGAAACTCAACTTTTTCAAAAGTCGGGTCGAGTGAAATCGGCCGATCCTATAGAAAAGTCGGGGTCGGGGTCGGCCGAAACACGAAACCCAATGCAGTGCATTGGGTTTCTAATGGTTCCCAGGGTCTGAAGGAGAGGAAACTCTCCTTCAGGCCCTGGGATCCATATTTAAGTGTAAAATAAAGAATCAAAATAAAAAATATTGATATACTTACCCTCGGACGCGCCCTGGTTCTCACCAGCAGCCTTCCTTCCTAAGAATGAGCGCCTGAAGGACCTTTGATGACGTCGCGGCTTGTGATTGGTCGCGTGAGCGGTCACATGGGCGTCATGCGACCAATCACAAGCCGCGACATCATCTAAGGTCCTTCAGGTGCTGATTCTTAGGAAGGAAGGCTGCGGGTTAGAACCAGGGGGCGTCCGAGTGTGAGTATATACCTATTAGGAATATACTCACCCTCGGACGCGCCCTCGGACGCTTCCTTCCTAAGAATTAGCGCCTGAAGGACCTTAGATGACGTCGCGGCTTGTGATTGGTCGCGTGACCGCCCATGTGACCGCTCACGCGACCAATCACAAGCCGCGATGTCATCGAAGGCCCTTCAGGCGCTCATTCTTACGAAGGAAGGCTGCCGGTGAGAACCAGGGCGCGTCCGAGGGTGAGTATATCAATATTTTTTTTTTTTATTCTTTATTTTACACTTAAATATGAATTCCGATACCGATTCCCGATATCTTAAACATATCGGAACTCGGTATCGGATTTCCGATTCCAGATCAGAAGATCGCCGACCTCATGGCCGACCCCACACAGGGGCCAGGTCGGGTTTCATGAAACCCGACTTTGCCAAAAGTCGGCGACTTCTGAATCTGGCCGACCCGTTTCGCTCAACCCTAGTCTTGAGAATTCTTGGTCATTTAATAGACACAACAGCAGTTTTGCAACTATTTGACCATTTCATTTGGAATCGGGATTACATGTTCATCACATCTGATGTGGTCAGGGTGGGGCTGGCCCACCGGGAGATCGGAGAATCCTCCGGTGGGCCCGCCTCCCAGTGGGTCCTCCCCCTCACCAGCAACAGACTCTGATTCCTGCCTCATTCATTAGTGCCTGCTCTGCCCTGTATTAGGATTGCCTCCAACCAGCGGTGAGTTCTTTATTCCATACCCAGTGCCAGCCGTCTGCACTGCTCAGCAACAAGTGATCATGTCAGCGCTTTCTCATCATTTGCTGCTGCTTCTACTGATCTCGTGGTGCTCACCTCTCTATCAGCTGTGGCGTGCTGAATGAGATCAATAGAAGTGGCAGCAGCAGCAGGTGATGAGAAAGCACTCACCTCACATCACTTGTTGCTGAGCAGTGCAGACCGCCGGCACTGGGTGTGGAATAACACACCACGCACAGCACAGAGCCACAGGCTGTGAGACTGCACAGCACACAGCTGAGCCTCTAGAGCGGAGTTGATTTTTTGAGGGCAATGGCATGATGTCACTGGAAGGGGCAGGGCCTCCATCAGACCAGTGACCAGGAAGCAGCGTTGTTCTGAGGCTGCTGGTGAGGATTGAAATGAGTGGCTGCACCATGGAGCCCCGTGAGGAGAGGACCGAGGGGCTACACAATGGAAGTGTGTGAGGATAAGACTGAGGGTTTGCGCAATGGACCCTTGAACAAATAGGAATGAAGACCCAAGATTCAGTGAGAGTGGTGAGAGGATGTATTTTGGAAAGGGTTGATGTAACTAGAGTGGGGCTTGTATAGGGAAGATGATGAGGGGCTGTGTGGAGAAGGGGAGATGATAATGATGGGCTGCATGGAAAAATGGTCATGATGAGGGGCTGTGTGAAAAGGGGGATGATGAGGGGGCTGTATGGAGAAGGAGGGATGATGAGGCTGTGTGGAAAAGGCGGGGTGATGAGGGGACTGTGGAGAAGGATGGATGATGAGGCTGTGTGGAGAAGGAGGGATGATGAGGCTGTGTGGAGAAGGAGGGATGATGAGGCTGTGTGGAGAAGGAGGGATGATGAGGAGCTGTGAGAAGAAGGGGGGATGATGAGGCTGTGTGGAGAAGGAGGGATGATGAGAAGCCGTGTGGAGAAGGGGGGATGATGAGGCTGTGTGGAGAAGGAGGGATGATGAGGAGCCGTGTGGAGAATGAAGGATGATGAGGCTGTGTGGAGAAGGAGGGATGATGAGGAGCTGTGTGGAGAAGGGGGATGATGAGGCTGTGTGGAGAAAGAGGGATGATGAGGAGCTGTGTGGAGAAGGGGGGATGATGAGGCTGTGTGGAGAAGGAAGGATGATGAGGAGCTGTGTGGAGAAGGAGGGATGACAAGGCTGTGTGGAGAAGGAGGGATGATGAGGTTGTGTGGAGAAGGAGGGATGATGAGGCTGTGTGGAGAAGGGGATGATAAGGCTGTGTGAAAAAGGGGGGATGATGAGGGGACTGTGGAGAAGGAGGGATGATGAGGAGCTGTGTGGAGAAGGGGGGATGATGAGGCTGTGTGGAGAAGGAGGGATGATGAGGCTGTGTGGAGAAGGAGGGATGATGAGGCTGTGTGGAGAAGGAGGGATGATGAGGCTGTGTGGAGAAGGGGATGATAAGGCTGTGTGAAAAAGGGGGGATGATGAGGGGACTGTGGAGAAGGAGGGATGATGAGGAGCTGTGTGGAGAAGGGGGGATGATGAGGCTGTGTGGAGAAGGAGGGATGATGAGGCTGTGTGGAGAAGGAGGGATGATGAGGCTGTGTGGAGAAGGAGGGATGATGAGGCTGTGTGGGGAAGGTGGGAGGATGAGGCTGTGTGGAGAAAGAGGGATGATGAGGAGCTGTGTGGAGAAGGGGGATGATGAGGCTGTGTGGAGAAGGAGGGATGATGAGGCTGTGTGGGGAAGGGGGGATGATGAGGCTGTGTGGAGAAGGAGGGATGATGAGGAGCTGTGTGGAGAAGGGGGGATGATGAGGCAGTGTGGAGAAGGAGGGATGATGAGGCTGTGTGGAGAAAGAGGGATGATGAGGCTGTGTGGAGAAGGAGGGATGATGAGAAGCTGTGAGAAGAAGGGGGGATGATGAGGGTGTGTGGAGAAGGAGGGATGATGAGGAGCTGTGTGGAGAAGGGGGGATGATGAGGCTGTGTGGAGAAGGAGGGATGATGAGAAGCCGTGTGGAGAAGGGGGGATGATGAGGCTGTGTGGAGAAGGAGGGATGATGAGGAGCCGTGTGGAGAATGAAGGATGATGAGGCTGTGTGGAGAAGGAGGGATGATGAGGAGCTGTGTGGAGAAGGGGGATGATGAGGCTGTGTGGAGAAAGAGGGATGATGAGGAGCTGTGTGGAGAAGGGGGGATGATGAGGCTGTGTGGAGAAGGAAGGATGATGAGGAGCTGTGTGGAGAAGGAGGGATGACGAGGCTGTGTGGAAAAGGACGGGGTGATGAGGGGACTGTTGAGAAGGAGGGATGATGAGGCTGTGTGGAGAAGGAGGGATGATGAGGTTGTGTGGAGAAGGAGGGATGATGAGGCTGTGTGGAGAAGGGGATGATAAGGCTGTGTGAAAAAGGGGGGATGATGAGGGGACTGTGGAGAAGGAGGGATGATGAGGAGCTGTGTGGAGAAGGGGGGATGATGAGGCTGTGTGGAGAAGGAGGGATGATGAGGCTGTGTGGAGAAGGAGGGATGATGAGGCTGTGTGGGGAAGGTGGGAGGATGAGGCTGTGTGGAGAAGGAGGGATGATGAGGAGCTGTGTGGAGAAGGGGGATGATGAGGCTGTGTGGAGAAGGAGGGATGATGAGGCTGTGTGGGGAAGGGGGGATGATGAGGCTGTGTGGAGAAGGAGGGATGATGAGGAGCTGTGTGGAGAAGGGGGGATGATGAGGCAGTGTGGAGAAGGAGGGATGATGAGGCTGTGTGGAGAAAGAGGGATGATGAGGCTGTGTGGAGAAGGAGGGATGATGAGGCTGTGTGGAGAAGGAGGGATGATGAGGGTCACCGCAGTTCAGGGGCCCAGCTGGGAACACAGCCTTAGTGACCTGCCGTAACCTTGATGAGGTTAGCCGACGCCAGTGACCGGAGGTAAACTATACCACCGATAACAGCTGCGGGCTCACATCATTTGGCAGCATGTGGACCTCAGCTGTCTGACTGGCGGGGATGATTTTACCACCGATCAGAAGCAATGTTTGCCGCGCTGTCTTGCACCTCACAAAGTGGTAAACACTGGATGTTCGGGCCCCCCATTCAAGTGAGTGGGGTCCCGGTACTGTTCTGTACCCGAACCTGGACTTTTTTTTAACTGTTCGGCCAGACCCGAACATCCAAGGGTTTGTTCATCTCTAATCCTGTGTCTAGTGTGTGACTGGTGTTTTTATGCTGTGTGAGTGTGTCATGTGTCTAGCGTGTGACTGGTGTGTGTCACGTGTATGTATCCTGTGTCTAGCCTGTGACTGGTGTGTATGCGTCATGCTAGTGTGTGTATGTGGCACATGTCTAAATAATAAAATCTTTGTTCTTATAGAATATCATTGTTCTCGGCAGCACTTGTCTTGTTTACCCAAAATTATCTGCTGCAGATAAGGGTGCTTGACTAGATGGAAGCTAAGGGAAGACTCTGCAACTAGTACCCCTTAAGCATGGTTTGCCCTTAGAATGATGTTCTCTGGTGGGCCCAAGCTACTCCAGTCCGACGCTGGCCTTCTATGACCCACATGCCCATATAGAGGAGGGTTGGTATGACTGACAGATTCCCTTTAATGAATTTTTATAAAATAATCTTTAACCCCTTATTGACAGAGCCAATTTGGTACTTAATGACCGAGCCAATTTTTGCAATTCTGACCACTGTCACTTTATGAGGTTATAACTCTGGAACGCTTCAACGGATCCCGCTGATTCTGAGACTGTTTTTTCGTGACATATTGTACTTCATGTTAGTGGTAACATTTCTTCGATATTACTTGCGATTATTTATGAAAAAACGGAAATATGGCAAAAATGTTAAACATTTTGCAATTTTCAAATTTTGTATTTTTATGCCCTTAAATCAGAGAGATACGTCACAAAAAAGAGTTAATAAATAACATTTCCCACATGTCTACTTTACATCAGCACAATTTTGGAAACAACATTATTTTTTGTTAGGGAGTTATAAGAGTTAAAAGTTGACCAGCAATTTCTCATTTTTACAACCCCTTTTTTTTTGGGACCACATCACATTTGAAGTCATTTTGAGGCGTCTATATGATAGAAAATAACCAAGTGTGACACCATTCTAAAAACTACACCCCTCAAGGTTCTCAAAACCACATTCAAGAAGTTTATTGACCCTTTATGTGCTTCACAGGAACTGAAACAATGTGGAAGGAAAAAATGAACATTTAACTTTTTTTTGCAAACATTTTAATTCAGAACCAATTCTTTTATTTTCACAAGTGTAAAAACAGAAATGTAACCATAAATTTTGTTATGCAAAACCACTGTTTGGGCGCACCGCAGAACTTGGAAGTGAAGGAGCGCCGTTTGACTTTTTCAATGCAGAATTGGCTGGAATTGAGATCGGACGCCATGTCACGTTCAGAGAGCCCCTGATGTGCCTAAACAGTGGAAACCCCCCACAAGTAACATCATTTTGGAAACTAGATCCCTTAAGGAACTTATCTAGATGTGTAGTGAGCACTTTGAACCCCCATGTGCTTCACAGAAGTTTATAACGTTGAGCCGTGAAAATAAAAAATCAATTTTTTTCTACAAAAATGATATTTTTGCCCCCAAATTTTTATTTTCACAAGGCTAACAGGAGAAATTAGACCACAAAAGATGTAGGGCAATTTCTCCTGAGTACGTCAATACCCAATATGTGGGGGTAAACCACTGTTTGGGCGCACCGCAGAGCTTGGAAGAGAAGGAGTGCCGTTTTACTTTTTCAATGTAGAATTGTCTGGAATTGAGATCGGACGCCATGTCGCATTTGGAGAGCCCCTGATGTGCCTAAACAGTGGAAACCTCCCACAAGTGACCCCATTTTGGAAACTAGACCCCCCATGGAACTTATCTAGATGTGTGGTGAGAACTTTGAATGCCCAAGTGCTTCACAGAAGTTTAGAATGCAGAGTCGTGAAAATAAAAAATATTTTTTTTTCCACAAAAAAGATATTGTAGCCCCCAAGTTTTTATTTTCACAAGGGTAACAAGAGAAATCGGACCCCAAAAGTTGTTGTCCAATTTGTCCTGAGTGTGCTGGTATCCCATATGTGGGAGTAAACCACTGTTTGGGTGCACGGCAGAGCTCGGAAGGAAAGAGCACCGTTTTGGAATGCAGACTTTGATAGAATGGTTTGTGGGCGTTATGTTGCGTTTGCAGAGCCCCTGATGTACCTAAACAGTAGAAACCCTCCACAAGTGACCCCATTTTGGAAACTAGACCTCCCAAGGAACTTATCTAGATGTGTGGTGAGAACTTTGAATGCCCAAGTGCTTCACAGAAGTTTAGAATGCAGAGTCGTGAAAATAAAAAATATTTTTTTTTCCACAAAAAAGATATTGTAGCCCCCAAGTTTTTATTTTCACAAGGGTAACAGGAGAAATTGGACCACAAGAGTTGTTGTCCAATTTATCCCGAGTACAATGATATGCCATGTGTGGGGGTAAACCACTGTTTGGACGCACGGCAAAGCTCGGAAGGGAAGGAGCGCCGTTTTGGAATGCAGCCTTTGATAGAACGGTCTGTGGGCGTTATGTTGCGATTGCAGAGCCCCTGAGGTACCTAAACAGTAGTAAGCCCCCACAAGTGACCCCATTTTGGAAACTAGACCCCCCAAGGAACTTATCTAGATGTGTGATGAGAACTTTGAATGCCCAAGTGCTTCACAGAAGTTTAGAATGCAGAGTCGTGAAAATAAAAAAATATTTTTTTTACACAAAAAGATTTTGTAGCCCCCAAGTTTTTATTTTCACAAGGGTAACAGGAGAAATTGGACCACTAAATTTATTGTCCAATTTATCCCGAGTACGCTGATGCCCCATATGTGGGGGTAAACCACTGTTTGGGCGCACGGCAGAGTTCGGAAGGGAAGGAGCGCTATTTTGGAATGCAGACTTAGATAGAATGGTCTGTGGGCGTTATCTTGTGTTTGCAGAGCCCCTGATATACCTAAACAGTAGTAACCCCCCACAAGTGACCCCGTTTTGGAAACTAGACCCCCAAAGGAACTTATCTAGATGTGTGGTGAGAACTTTGAATGCCCAAGTGCTTCACAGAAGTTTAGAATGCAGAGTCGTGAAAATAAAAAAAAAATTTTTTCCACAAAAATGATTTTGTAGCCCAAGTTTTTATTTTCACAAGGGTAACAGGAGAAATTGGACCCAAAAAGTTGTTGTCCAATTTATCCCGAGTACGCTGATGCCCCATATGTGGGGGTAACCTACTGTTTGGGCGCACGGCAGAGCTCAGAAGGGAGGGAGCACCATTTGACTTTTTGAGCGCAAAATTGGCTGTCGTGTTTGGAAGCCCTCTGATGTACCTAAACGGTGGAAACCCCCCAATTCTAGTTCCAACCCTAACCCCAACACACCCCTAACCCTAATCCCAACCAGATCCATAATGCTAATCACTATCCCTAACGATAATCATAACCCTTACCCCAAAACAACCCTAATGTCAACCCTAACCATAACCCTAATCAAAACCCTAAATCCAACACACCCCTAATCCTAATCTCAACCCTAACCTCAAACCTAACCCTAATCCCAATATACCCCTAATCACAACCCAAACCTTGACCCTAATCCCAAACCTAACCCTAATCCCAAGCGTAACCCTAATGCCAACCCTAACCCTAATACCAACCCTAATCCAAACCCTAACCCTAATCCCAACTCTAACCCTGACTTTAGCCCCAACCATAGCCCTAACTTTAGCCCCAACCCTAACCCTAGCCCTAAGGCTACTTTCACACTTGCGTCGTTTGGCATCCGTCGCAATCCATCGTTTTGGACAAAAAACGGATCCTGCAAATGTGCCCACCGGATGGTTTTTTGCCCATAGACTTGTATTGCCGACGGATCGTGACGGATGGCCACACGTCGCGTCTGTCATGCACTGGATCAGTTGTGTTTTGGCGGACCATCGGCACAAAAAACTTTCAACATAACTTTTTTTGTACGTCGCGTCCGCCATTTCTGACCGTGCATGCGTTGCCGTAACTCCGCCTCCTCCTCCCCAAGACATAGATTGGGCAGCGGATGCGTTGACAAACTACATCCGCTGCCCACGTTGTGCACAATTTTCACAACGTGCGTCGGTATGTCGGGCCGACGCATTGCGACAGCCCCATACCGACGTAAGTGTGAAAGAAGCCTAGCCCTAAACTTAGCCCCAAACCTAACCCTAAATTTAGCCCCAACCCTAACCTTAAATTTAGCCCCAACCCTAACCCTGAATTTAGCCCCAACCCTAACCCTAAATTTAGCCTGAACCCTAGCCCTAACCCTAACCCTAGCCCTAAGCCTAGCCCTAACTCTAACCCTAGCCCTAACCCTAGCCCTTACCCTAGCCCTAGCCCTAACCCTAACCCTAACCCTAGCCCTAACCCTAGCCCTAACCCTAGCTCTAACCCTAGCCCTAACCCTAACCCTAGCTCTAACCCTAGCCCTAACCCTAACCCTAGCCCTAACCCTAGCCCTAACCCTAGCCCTAGCCCTAACCCTAGCCCTAACCCTAACCCTAACCCTAGCCCTAACCCCAGCCCTAACCCTAGCCCTAACCCTTGCCCTAACCCTAGCTCTAACCCTAGCCCTAACCCTAACCCTAGCCCTAACCCTAGCCCTAACCCTAACCCTAGCCCTAACCCTAGCCCTAACCCTAACCCTAGCCCTAACCCTAGCCCTAACCCTAGCCCTAACCCTAATTTTAGCCCCAACTGCTCTTCTCCTGCCGGCCGGCAGATTGCGATAGATGGCGGGCACACTGCGCATGCGCCCGCCATTTTCTTTTTCCCGGCAGCCAGGAGGAGCAGCAGGAGGACCCAGGGACACCGTTGAGTATGATAGGGTCCCCGAATCCCCCTATTTCTCTGTCCTCTGATGTGCGATCACATCAGAGGACAGAGAATTACACTTTGCTTTTTTTTTTTTTTTTGCGGTCGTCGGTAAACAGTTAATTACCGGCGATCGCAAAACAGGGGTCAGTAAAACCGACCCTGATCATGTTCTTTGGGGTCTCGGCTACCCCCGGCAGCAGAGACCCCAAAGATTCTCCCAGTGCCGGCCGGCGGGCGCACTGCGCATGCGCCCGCCATTTTGAAGATGTCGGCGCCCATCGGGGGGCTACCTGGGACCCCATTTCTCTGTCCTCCGATGTGCGATCACATCAGAGGACAGAGAAATTAAAAAGAAATCGCGTTTTTGTTTTTTTTTTGCGATCGCCGGTAAACGGTTAATTACTGGCGATCGCAAATGCGGGGTCGGTTAAAAAAAACCCCGAATCATGTTCTCTGGGGTCTCGGCTACCCCCGGCAGCTGAGACCCCGGAGAAAATCCGACTCTGGGGGGCGCTATTTACTTTTTCCACAGCGCCGTTAATTAACGGCGCTGTGGTTTAAGTACCCTTAGCGGCCGCCGTTAAAAGGCGTATCGGCGGTCGCTAAGGGGTTAAAGAATGACATTGCCTATATGAAACCCACTAATATATAAAAATATCCATGAAGAAATCATGTACAGCATGTTATTCAAAAGAATGTTTAAATTATTGTATGGAAGTAGTATTTCAACATTTTCCTTTAATGAAAAAATATGCCAACTAAAATTAATTTACTATTTTGCATCATCATTGAACAGCGAACCACAGAGCAAACTTCATCCTTTATGTAAAGAACATAACTCAGATGTCAACCACGTGTCAAAATGTGACACAGGATTTTTAGTCTTTACATAATATGCTGTATGTAAGCAAAGCTGTTTCATTTCACACAGATTAGAAGTTAATTCAGGTCAAATAAGGATTAATTAGGCTATGTAAACCAGTGTTAGACATGAGTGTACTAGTGGAGAATGCTTTGAAATTAGTTGTTGTTATTGCAGATCTGCCTAGTCTGATGTCTAGACCTCTGCTGCATTAAAAATTTCCCACCAGGTATACTTTATGGATAGCAAAGGATAAAAGCTGGAAGTGTGTGCTGTATTTAAAGTCATCTAAAGCTTCAGAGTTTTATCTAAAAACAAACAACAAAAGGGTAAATCTTGTGCACCTAGCTGAGCATCAATAATGTTTAGTAACAGATGATTATGGAAGAAATTCCAAGTTATCTACAATTTCTGAATGAAAAAAAACATTTAAAATATATAAAAACATGTGATATTACTATCATAGCTAACAAAGCACATCTAATAACACACATAGTATGGAAGCATTGTAACATAGAAAGTGTAGGACTGTAATACCTTGGGCTCAACAAAAGAAATCATCATTGGAGCCCACCATGCAGCTATATAGAAACAGAACAAAACCATCCATAGAATAATAAAGCATGCTAATTTCATTGTATGATAAAGCACATTAAGTAACTAATTCACCTTAAGAATAAGACTAACATTAAAAGGTGCTTTCGAATCTTCAATGGCCATCAGAAGCTAATTCATGTTCATGTTCATGCTCATTTTGGCCAATTTGAGCACCAAACTCACTTTTCAATGGAGGAGTCAAATATTTACAGCACAGAACAGTTATGTAAATTTGTTATTGCGTGCATGTGCTGCAAGTTTATAGCATAGATGTGTGAATTTGTCCTAACTGAACTGTGACCCCTCAAATGCTTATGCAGCGCCCCAGGGTCCTGGTCGTTGCAGTAATCATTCTCCTCTAGGGGAGAGTGGTGTCATGTTTGGAGGCCCGCCCCTACACCCAGGAGGCAAGGTGGCACCCCTTAGAGGCTGGGGCATGATAGAGTCCCTGTAAAACGCCTCAAGCCACCAGTCATACGGGTTTGACCTATCCATCTGGGGGACAGAGAGAGAGAGAAATAACATCTACAACATCTGTGAGGACCTTATGAGAAGCTTAACAGTAAGGGACTACAACATCACGGCGCTAGAGGAAGGCTACTGATTTCTACCTGGACAAGGGGACTCTGGATTTGCCTCCAAACCGGCCGGACTCTGTCTGCCCTGTGATCTGGTTCTCTGGACTGCGGATGCTGAATCCTTCAGTAAAGGTAAAGAGACTGCAACCTTGTGTCCTCGTTCTTCACTGCGCCACTCACCATCCACCATCTACACACTGGAAAGCCCTGGGAATACACTTCATCTGTGGGAAGGTATACCATCTAGCTGCCATAACATCACCCCAGCGGACCCCTTAAAGCAGCGTCGGTCACCCTGACCGAATACCACAGGTGGCGCCATGAACATTCCCTTTAAAGACCTTTCTGTGACATTCCCCCCGTGAACCGAAGGACCCGGTACCGAGTACCCCGCTGCCCTTGGGGGCGCTCCACTTATATTCTATAGCACAGGTTCAAAAGAGAGGCTGAACAGGCATCTGTCTGAGATGGTTAAGTGAATCCAATTCAAAGGAAAAATTGAAAAAAGAAGAATGATGATCCAATGGCGCTGTCACACCATATTATTATTGAAATACAATGTTTTTATTAAAACAACGCGTTTCAAGAGTGAACATCTTAATCAGCTACACATAAAAACATGAATGTAGTTGTAAAATTATTGCAAATTTTTGGTCATTTTTGCGGTCTTAAAAAACGCCCAGGGTAGGCAACCCTTGCCACCACTGCGAACTACAGACTGGTTCTGGCCACAGCCAGAGTTGTGGCTGAGGATGCAGTGCTTGTTGTGTTGCATCACTAAAATTGAAAACAAGAAGAAATAAGAGGAAACCACTATGGCTAAATAGACAAAAACAATACATTTAGAGAAATAAAACAAGAGGGTAATGATGAAGCATTAATATTATTATACTTTTTATAGCGCCATTAATTCCATGGCGCTTTACATGTGAACGGGGAAAATATAGACAATTACAATAAACATGAGTAAAACAAGGCACACACGAGTACAAGGAGAGAGAGGACCCTGTCCGCGAGGGCTCACAGTCTACAGGATTAAATAATTATAGAAAAAAAAATGTGTTAGGGTATGTGCACATGTTGTGGATTCTCTACGGATCTGCAGCGTTTTTTGCAGTGCAGAAACGCTGCAGATCCGCAATTGATTTACAGTACAATGTAAATCAATAAGAAAAAAAAATGCTGTGCACACTTTGCGGAAAATCCGCTGCGGAAATGCTGCAGTTTAAAAGAAATAGCATGTCACTTCTTTTTTGTGAATCTGCTGCGTTTTTGTACCCATTCCATTATAGAAAACCGCAGGGGTAAAAAACGCAGCAAATCCGCAAGAAAACCGCAGCAAAAATGCACAAAAAACGCTGCGGAACCGCACAAGAAAAGCGACAAATCCGCAGGTGCGTTTTCTGCCAGGAGAGGCAGAATCCGCACCAGAAATTCCTAAGCCTAATCCGCAACGTGTGCACATAGCCTAAAACTCAAGTCAGAGCAGCAAAAATGCAAGCAGAGACTAATTGTCAAAGAAGTAAAACAATTCAAAAATATTATTCAAGTATATAAACAGTAAGAAACTGAAAAATGATAGTTTTGGTTCCCTTAAAAAGTCTGGGTGAAATGGTGGAAGAGGATGAGAGAAAGGCTTAAATGCAAAGCTCGTTTTTCTCTTCAGTATTTAAACAAAAAAATTCCAGATTACATGATCCGGGGTACTAGAAATTATCCACTTAATGTTACCTGCTTATCCTGGAAGGAAATACATCGCCAATTCAAGATCACTGAAGTAGACAAACCCCCAGACCCGGAGGGAATACCTCCCGAGTACTGCAGGAATTAAGTACAGTTATTTTTAGTAGTCACAGATTCACAACAGAGTGGTGCATAACAAATGTGGTGCCAATATTCAAAATCTGAGCATTGAAATCATAGGCCGATAATTTAACCTCGTGTGTGGGTAAAATCCTTGAGAGTTTTCTAACAGATGCCATCCTGGAGTAACTCATCAAGAATAACATCATCACTGACCCCCTCTCCCCCCTCCCCCCATCCTCCCACTCCCCATTTCTTTTTGGATCGTGTTTGTCATCGTGATTTTTAATGACTTAAATAAAAGTTTCTCTTTAACCCCTTAATCCCATATGACGTACTATCCCGTCCAGGTGACCTGGGACTTAATTCCCATGGACGGGATAGTACGTCATATGCGATCGGCCGCGCTCACGGGGGGAGCGCGGCCGATCGCGGCCGGGTGTCAGCTGCCTATCGCAGCTGACATCCGGCACTATGTGCCAGGAGCGGTCACGGACCGCTCCCGGCACATTAACCCCCGGCACACCGCGATCAAAGATGATCGCGGTGTGCCGGCGGTGCAGGGAAGCATCGCGCAGGGAGGGGGCTCCCTGCGGGCTTCCCTGAGACGATCGGTACACGGTGATGTGCTCACCGTGTACCGAGCGTCTTCTCCCTGCAGTCCCCGGATCCAAAATGGCCGCCGGGCTGCATCCGGGTCCTGCAGGGAGCACTTCCGGGTCAGGATCAGGCTGCAGCTGCAGCTCTAATCCTGCCCGGCTGTATGTCAGATCACCGATCTAACAGAGTGCTGTGCACACTGTCAGATCGGTGATCTGTGATGTCCCCCCCTGGGACAAAGTGAAAAAGTAAAAAAAAAAATTTCCACACTTGTAAAAAAAAATAAAAAAAAAATTCCTAAATAAAGCAGAAAAAAAAAATATTATTCCCATAAATACATTTCTTTACATAAAAAAAAAACAAAAAAAACAATAAAAGTACACATATTTAGTATCGCCGCGTCCATAACGACCCGACCTATAAAACTGGCCCACTAGTTAACCCCTTCAGTGAACACCGTAAGAAAAAAAAAAAAAAAACGAGCCAAAAAACAACGCTTTATTATCATAACGCTGAACAAAAAGTGGAATAACACGCGATCAAAAAGACGGATATAAATAACCATGGTACCTCTGAAAACGTCATCTTGTCCCGCAAAAAACGAGCCGCCATATAGCATCATAACCAAAAAAATAAAAAAGTTATAGTCCTGAGAATAAAGCGATGCCAAAATAATTATTTTTTCTATAAAATAGCTTTTATCGTATAAAAGCGCCAAAACATAAAAAAAATGATATAAATGAGGTATCGCTGTAATCGTACTGACCCGAAGAATAAAACTGCTTCATCAATTTTACCAAACGCGGAACGGTATAAACGCCTCCCCCAAAAGAAATTCATGAATAGCTGGTTTTTGGTCATTCTGCCTCAAAAAAAATCGGAATAAAAAGCGATCAAAAACTGTCACATGTCCGAAAATGTAACCGATAAAAACGTCAACTCGTCCCGCAAAAAACAAGACCTCACATGACTCTGTGGACCAAAATATGGAAAAATTATAGGTCTCAAAATGTGGAGACCTATAAGCGTCTTTTAGTGTGTGACGGCTGCCAATCATAAAAATCCGATATAAAAAACTCGCTATAAAAGTAAATCAAACCCCCCTTCATCACCCCCTTAGTTAGGCTAGGTTCACATTGCGTTAATGGGTTAACGCTAACGGACAGCGTTGCACGGCGAAAATGTCACAATTAACGCCGTGCAACGGGTCCGTTAGCACAACCATTGACAGCAATGTGATTTTCGGGTGTAGCGCATCGCTAGAGCGTGCCATTTTCGGCTCGCGCTAGCAAGGTGCCGTTCTTTTGTGGTGCGCCTCAGACGCTGCTTGCAGCGTCCGCGGCGCGCCCGAGGTCCGATCCCCGATCTTCCAGAGCGGGGACGTTAACGCGACCACTAAACACGACACCTAAAAAGACATTGCGTTAGCGCAATCCGCTAGTGCTAAACGGATTTCCCTAATGCAATGTGAACCTAGCCTTAGGGAAAAATAATAAAATTAAAAAAAATGTATTTATTTCCATTTTCCCATTAGGGTTAGGGTTAGGGCTAGGGTTAGGGCTAGGGTTAGGGTTAGGGTTTGTATTACATTTACGGTTGGGATTAGGGTTGGGATTAGAATTAGGGGTGTGTCAGGGTTAGGTGTGTGGTTAGGGTTACAGTTGGGATTAGGGTTAGGGGTGCGTTTGGATTAGGGTTTCAGTTATAATTGGGGGTTTCCACTGTTTAGACACATCAGGGGCTCTCCAAACGCGACATGGCGTCCGATCTCAATTCCAGCCAATTCTGCATTGAAAAAGTAAAACAGTGCTCCTTCACTTCCGAGCTCTCCCGTGCGCCCAAACAGGGGTTTACCCCAACATATGGGGTATCATCGTACTCGAGACAAATTGGACAACAACTTTTTGGGTCCAAGTTCTCTTGTTATCCTTGGGAAAATAAAAATTTGGGGGGCTAAAAATCATTTTTGTGGGAAAAAAAAGGATTTTTTATTTTCACGGCTCTGCGTTGTAAACTGTAGTGAAACACTTGGGGGTTCAAAGTTTTCACAACACATCTAGATAAGTTCCATGGGAGGTCTAGTTTCAATATGGGGTCACTTGTGGGTGGTTTCTACTGTTTGGGTACATCAGGGGCTCTGCAAATGCAACGTGACGCCTGCAGACCAATCCATCTAAGTCTGCATTCCAAATGGCCCTCCTTCCCTTCCGAGCTCTGCCATGCGCCCAAACAGTGGTTCCCCCCCACATACGGGGTATCAGCGTACTCAGGACAAATTGAACAACAACTTTTGGGGTCCAATTTATTCTGTTACCCTTGTAAAAATACAAAGCTGGGGGCTAAAAAATCATTTTTGTGAAAAAAAAAAAGAATTTTTATTTTCACGGCTCTGCGTTATAAACTGTAGTGAAACACTTAGGGGTTCAAAGTTCTCACAACACATCTAGATAAGTTCCTTGGGAGGTCTAGTTTCTAATATGGGGTCACTTGTGGGGGGTTTGTACTGTTTGGGTACATCAGGGGCTCTGCAAATGCAACGTGACTCCTGCAGACCAATCCATCTAAGTCTGCATTCCAAATGGCGCTCCTTCCCTTCCGAGCTCTGCCATGCGCCCAAACAGTGGTTCCCCCCCACATATGGGGTATCAGCGTACTCAGGACAAATTGGACAACAACTTTTGGGGTCCAATTTATTATGTTACCCTTGTGAAAATACAAAACTGGGGGCTAAAAAATACTTTTTGCGAAAAAAAAAAAAATTATTTTAACGGCTCTGCGTTATAAACTGTAGTGAAACATTTGGGGGTTCAAAGCTCTCAAAACACATCTAGATAAGTTCCTTATGGGGTCTAGTTTCCAAAATGGTGTCACTTGTGGGGGGTTTTAATGTTTAGGCACATCAGGGGCTCTCCAAACCAACATGGCGTCCCAACTTAATTCCAGTCAATTTTGCATTGAAAAGTCAAATGGCGCTCCTTCCCTTCCGAGCTCTGCTATGCACCCAAAAAGTGGTTTACCCCCACATATGGGGTATCGTCGCACTCAGGACAAATTGCACAACAACTTTTGTGGTCTAATTTCTTCTCTTACCCTTGGGAAAATAAAAAATTGGGGGCGAAAATATCATTTTTGTGAAAAAATAAGATTTTTTATTTTTACGGCTCTGCATTATAAACTTCTGTGAAGCACTTGTTGGGTCAAAGTGCTCACCACACATCTAGATAAGTTCCTTAAGGGGTCTACTTTTCAAAATGGTGTCACTTGTGAGGGGTTCCAATGTTTAGGCACATCAGGGGCTCTCCAAACGCAACATGGCGTCCCATCTCAATTCCAGTCAATTTTGCATTGAAAAGTCAAATGGCGCTCCTTCCCTTCCGAGCTCTGCCATACGCCCAAACAATGGTTTACACCCATATATGGGGTATCAGCGTACTCAGGACAAATTGGCCAACAATTTTTGAGGTCCAATTTCTTCTCTTACTCTTGGGAAAATAAAAAATTGGGGGCGAAAAGATCATTTTTGTGAAAAAATATGATTTTTTATTTTTACGGCTCTGCATTATAAACTTCTGTGAAGCAATTGGTGGGTCAAAGTGGTCACCACACATCTAGATAAGTTCCTTAGGGTGTCTACTTTCCAAAATGGTGTCACTTGTGGGGGGGTTTCAATGTTTAGGCACATCAGTGGCTCTCCAAATGCAACATGGTGTCCCATCTCAATTCCTGTCAATTTTGCATTTAAAAGTCAAATGGCGCTCCTTCCCTTCCGAGCTCTGCCATGCGCCCAAACAGTGGTTTACTCCCACATATGGGCTATCAGCATACTCAGTACAGATTGTACAACAATGTTTGGCATCCATTTTATCCTGTTACCCTTGGTAAAATAAAACAAATTGGAGCTGAAATAAATTTTGTGTGAAAAAAAGTTAAATATTCATTCTTATTTAAACATTCCAAAAATTCCTGTGAAACCCCTGAAGGGTTAATAAACTTCTTGAATGTGGTTTTGAGCACCTTGAGGGGTGCAGTTTTTAGAATGGTCTCACACTTGGGTATTTTCTATCATATAGACCCCTCAAAATGACATCAAATGAGATGTGGTCCCTAAAAAAAAATGGTGTTGTAAAAATGAGAAATTGCTGGTCAACTTTTAACCCTTATAACTCCCTAACAAAAAAAAATTTTGGTTCCAAAATTGTGCTGATGTAAAGTAGACATGTGGGAAATGTTACTTATTAAGTATTTTGCGTGAGATATCTCTGTGATTTAAGGGCATAAAAATTTAAAGTTGGAAAATTGCGAAACTTTCTAAATTTTTGCCAAATTTCCGTTTTTTTCACAAATAAACGCAAGTTATATCGAATAAATGTTACTACTAAAATGAAGTACAATATGTCACGAGAAAACAATGTCAGAATCGCCAAGATCCGTTGAAGCGTTCCAGAGTTATAACCTCATAAAGGGACAGTGATCAGAATTGTAAAAATTGGCCCAGTCATTAACGTGCAAACCACCCTCGGGGCTTAAGGGGTTAATGTTCTTCTTGGTGCCTGTTCCTTTTCTGTTTTTCCTTTTGATTCTCTTGGGGTTGCTGGCAATGAATTTTTTCAGTGCATCAATTAATTGGATTTCGTATTTCCGACAGTTACAGTGGTGAGCTGATACCCTTTTTAATTTATTTAGAATTAAACTATTACTCCGACTCAAGAACTTAAATGAAATTCAAAGAAATCACCACAACCTGACCTGCTTCAAACCTTTCCTTTCCATATTGATGTACTACTTACTGAGTTTCACAAGCTGGGAATGACAATACTGACCAGGCTGCTTAATATGGTTTACAGGAATAAGTGTCTTCCTTAGTAGTGATAAGAAATACCAATGAGTAAAGAACTTATTACAGTCACATTCATTATGCAGCTGAGTAAGATGATCACTACTTCCCTCAGAACAGGATCATCTACAAGCATTAATGTGTAAACTGCATCCGATGGCACTCTTTACTGGCATCATGTCAGATTTACAGTTAACCACAGTGTGGGAACATGAAAAAAGAATATCTACAATATTCTTGCACAGTAGCCCTCTAGCATAACTAGATTAATGTTACTATAGAGGTTACATGCAGCAATTAGTAAAAAGACTAAACAAAGCCTCCAGTTATAAACTCATGCATCATTGTAAGAACCATTTTTTTTAATATTTCTAAACGTGATGCAAGTTATGGGCTTAGAAAGTGAAAAACTTGCAATACCCTTTACGTATCACAATACAAAATCATTATAAAAAAATGCAATTCAACTGCATGTCCATGATAAAGGAAGCTCAATCACCACAGCAATGTCTACGGATTGGCAAACTGACTGATCCATCAAAATGTTTGCCCATCCGGGAATAACTGTGGCAGCTGGGATACAGCAACAGAATGGAAATCCTTCCTGTAATGTGTGCAGTTACCAGGACCAGCAGGCGTACAATAGAAAATAATGCTCCAACATTATGTACTGCATAACTGTGTACTATATAACTGTGATTGATAAGATGCGTAGGCAAGGTAAAATAAAGAGAGGGTAAATTACTAGATTCCTCACACTTAACTCCATCTGTAGGATTTCTGCTCGCTTCCTCTAGGACTGCATAGCTGATAATGTAGAGAAAGCAAAGATATCATTTACTACAAACATCTGTGTCTTGATGAAAAGCATATGTCGTACCTTAGTGCAGTCCTGATTTTACCGATCATTAATCAGTAAACATATGTTCTAGTTACCAATGCATAGACCTGCGACAAGAAATATGTCAACCTGTTGGAAATAAGAGGAGCAATGGCTTATATCAGTATCAGCACATTTTCAATACTACCAGCTTTAACAAAATGTACCAAGCTGTGGCAAAATATGAAGCATGTGCTAGAGACATTGTCAGAAACAGTATGGAAGCTTTTATGTGAGAAGTTTGTTATTCTCAGGTCATGTGTAGTTCATATTTAGCAGCAATAGAAACAGACAGAATTTGTGCCATATTGTTTTCCGTAATAACCAAATGGAAACTGTTAACAGATCTTCCAACACATATTGATTTAACATTAAATAAAATAGAGAATTATGGTATAAAATATGCACGTCACCAAACGCAGTTTTCCATTTCACTTTGGCTTATTGTTAAAATCATTATATTGATGCTGAGAAAATGAGAATGATTTTTTTTCTTTATTCTTGTTAGATGTAGCCTGTATATAGTTGTAGAGGCTCATGCACAGTTGCATTACAGCACTGCCACAGAAGTGTCCAATTACTTATATAGCAATAAAAGAAATGCGGCAGTACATCTAGAATTGAGAAAAAAAAGTATTTTGCATCTTAAAATTAAATACTGCTGGTCTTTTAGAATTTTACATGTTATCCATATTTATATGAGTACCAACAATATATATATACAGTATATATATATATATATATGTTACTGTAAAAGTCAAAAGGACAGTAAAACCTAGGATTTACCGGTCAATCTGGACATTCACCGAGGCCGTCGGTAAAAGCTCAAAATTAAAATTAAAATTGGACTTTTACCAGTGAAGTCTTGGTAAATGTTAACATTTCTCAACAGCGTTGGTAAAAGACAGAAATATCTGGTGTGAAGATGGAACATCTAACTTTAACCAAGCGCTGTTGGTAAATGTGCACATTTACCACGGCTTCTTGGTAAATGTAGCTGAGAAGGGTGTAATAAAAAGTGTAAGCCACCGCAGGCGAGAAAATGGAGGACACAGTGTTCAAAGTTTTTATAAATGTAATAAGAGTAAATGGGGAAAATATGGTAATAACAATGAACAAAATCTGCTACCCTGTAAGGTATGTATGTTCTATATATACAAATGTCAATCCTGACTATCCTATGATTATAGTTCCGATCATACAAAAAGTGCCCTCTTCCCTCTAACATACAACCACTAACCCCACACTAAAATATGCAAAAGAGAACGTCCTATGAATCTTAGGGTATCAGTGTTCCGCAGCACCCTCTCACAAAAAGTTACAAGAAGTACACACGCTGCCGGTGTAGTAGTGTATAAATTGTCCTGTACTTAGCTTCCTGTAGAGCACAGAGTCCAAAGTCTTTCCAAGGGCCCCTTGCAAGGTGGACGCTAACACCGCTCACATGATTTGCCATTGCCGCGCCAATGTGGTAGAACCAGAAGATATGCAGATAAGCTCTGAGCCGAAGTTGCTGGGTGCCATGAACTGTCTGTTCCACCCGAGCACCGTAGGCTGGAAGGTAACGGCGCAACAGCCCTGTCTGGGCTCAGTCTAGTCAGCACAGCACCAGTCTTCTCGCTCTCCCTAAAATAACTCCTGCATCAAGTCCTAGTTTCCTGGGGTTTTCTTCTTAGATTGCTGCCCAATCACGGCCAGAAGAAAATCACTAACTCATCAATGGCAGTGTTAGACCAGTAGATGGTGCTGTTGTACAGTCTTTCACACAATGCTGAGTAACCCTATTACAAAAGAACATGGGATTCTTGCCAAGCAGTGTGGGTAAATGGGTGTACTTCCTGTTTGTGTCCTCATGCTGGACGACTGCCTGAGTGTTTTGCAAGCTGCACATACTGCTCAAAGCTGCATAGCCGACTGCCTGTCAAAGCTGCACAGGCACTAGCTGATTGTCATATCATGATTGAGGAAATGAAAGATCGTTTTTCGGAGCTCTTGAATGAAGTGGTGGAAAAAAAAGCGAGATAATAATTTTTATCTCATGGAAAATAAATACGAGAATATATTGAAAGAAGTGAAGGAGGCTAAGGTGGCGGTACCTAAACAGAGTATTCACTACAGGCGTTTGAAGAGGTACGACATCATGACCGTCAGAAATGATGAAAAGTTAATTGCACCAATCTCGTGTGAAAAAGAGAACGTGTTGCATTACGTTCGATGTGCAGAACTGTTTAGTGTAATTCATAATGCGCACATCAGTACCGGCCACGGAGGGCGGACCAGGATCCTAAAGGAGGTGAACCGTAAGTTCAAAAATGTCACAACAGAGTCAATAGTTATTTATCTGCGACTCTGCCAGCCATGCCAGAAAAAACAGAAGATTACCAAAAAAGGCCTTGTTGTGAAACCCATCCTACACAGTGAAATGAATTCTCATGCTCAAGTCGATCTCATTGACATGCAATCCAATTGTGATAATGATTTCAAGTTCATATTCGTCTATCAAGACCACGTCACTAAATTTGTTCTTCTACGTGTTAAATGCACTAAAACAGCAGAAGAGGTTGCGTACCACCTCCTTGACATTTTTTCCACTTTTGGTGCCCCGTGTATTCTGCATTCTGATAATGGGAGGGAATTTTGTAACAAGGTCATACAGAAATTGTGCGCGATGTGGCCTGATATGAAAATAGTGCATGGTAAACCAAGACACAGCCAGTCCCAAGGCTCCGTGGAAAGAGCAAATCAAGACATTGAAAACATGTTGTCAACGTGGATGAAAACAAGTAAGACACCCAAGTGGTCTGAGGGCCTTCGCTTTGTACAAGCAATGAAAAATAGAGCATACCATGAGGGAATAAAATGCTCACCCTATGAAGCTATGTTCGGTGTACCAATGCAGATGGGTGTAGCTACCTCCAAAATTCCTAGTGATGGGATCAGAAATCTGTCTTCAACAGAAGATCTTGAAAAAATGTTTGTTGGTTTGCAAGAGGAACCTAGTGATCTGACATCACCAACAAAAGCCGAAGGGTCAGATGAATCTAACTTTCATCACACGTCAGCATCGACAGCAGCAGAAGCTTCGGATGAATCCAACTGTCATCAGCTGTTCACAACGGAAGGAGAAGGTTTGGACTTATCCAACTGTCCGCACACCTTAACAGCATATGAAACTCCATCAATTTTGCCATCCAAGAATAATGAAGATCTAAAAGAAAAAAGTGTCAAGTCAAAGCCTTCTAAGAAAGATGATGATCAGCAACCTGACGTTTTGATTTCGCATACAATCAATAGAAGAATTGGTGCGGTCAGAAGAGTTCGAAAAGCTGCAAGAGAAGGACTTGAAACACAGGCCAAGAAAATGTTGAAATGTTCCAGTCAAAAATTACCCGAACCTAACATTGGACAGAACATCAGAATCAGAATTCCAGACGTCGACCGTTCAAAAGTGGACACTAAGTTGATCATTGCGATTATTATAAAAAAAGAAGATGACTTCTACCAAGTGGGGACTACCGCTGGGATCCTAAATGCATTATATTATCGCAATCAGTTCACCATCTGTCAGGAAAATTTCATAGGATTGCAGGATGTGAAAAAAGTTCAGATCAGCCTTCGCACGGTGGTTTCCCAACAATCGTTGGTGGGAGGTCAGGGATTGAAGAAATGTAGCTGTTTAAAGAAGTGCCTAAACAAAAAATGTGTTTGTAGGCTGGCAAAAATGAAGTGCCATTCAAAGTGTCACAATTCCCAACCGTCGTTGCAACAAATAGTTTCTCTTTTGTGTTTGTTGTATGTCTTTTCCATTGAGATGAATAATTAAGTGCAATTTAACGGGTCACAATTAGAGTTGAGTGGATAGCTGGATATCCGTCTATCCGTACGGATAAGACTGAGATCCGAGTGGATCCAGATTCTATCCGTGTCCCATATAAGTCTATGGGACAACTATCCATGTGCAGGGACATCCCTCCTGCATCACCAGTGATGCGGGGGAGACTCCCTGCATGCCGGTGGGCATCCCTGCCATCACCAGTGATGCTGGGGACGCGGCCGGGGCATACCTGAGCAAGGAGATCCTCGCTGCATCACTGCAGTGGGAACTCCCCGCCCACTAGGATCATCCTGCACTCTGGCCAGACCCCCCTTCTCCGCCACTTAAAGAGCACTAGTTACCGGAGGCTACCAGAGGCTTCCCAGGTCTCGTCGGCCAGCTGCATCCTCCTTCTTCCGGGTCACATGACTGCATACATCACCACGAAAGTGACAGGTGCATAAGTCATGTGACACGAGTTGTGTCACATGACTTACGCATGCGTCACTTGCGTGGTGACTAGTGTTGAGCGATACCTTCCGAAATTTGAAAGTATCGGTATTGGATGGGATCAGCCGATATCCAAAAAATATCGGATATCGCCGATACCGATACCCGATACCAATGCAAGTCAATGGGACACAAATATCGGAAGTGATCCTGGATGGTTCCCAGGGTCTGAAGGAGAGGAAACTCTCCTTCAGGCCTTGGGATCCATATTCATGTAAAAAATAAAGAATAAAAATAAAAACTATGGATATACTCACTCCTCCGACGAACCCTGGCTGTCACCGCTGCAAGCGTCTGCCTCCGTTCCTAAGAATGCAGAGAGTGAAGGACCTTCGATGACGTCGCGGTTAGGTGAGCGGTCAGGTGAAACCCGACCCGATCCTACTGTGGGATCAGCCATGAGGTCGGCGATCTTCACGCCAAAGTCGCGTTTCGTATGACGCATTCAGCGCCATTTTTCAGCCTATGAAGGAGGATGCAGAGTGTGGGCAGCGTGATGACATAGATCTCGGTCCCCACCATCTTAGAGAAGGGCATGACAGTGATTGGCTTGCTTTCTGCAGCGTCACAGGGGCTAAAAAGGGGCGGGCACGACGACCGCCATCTTGCTTCTGCCGATCTTAGCATAGGGAGAGGTTGCCGCACCTTCATCAGAAGAAGGGATATAGTTAGTTTGGAAAGATTAAGCCACGAAACTGCTTGTGCTGTAGCGATTTCCACTGTCCAACACCACCATTTGCAGGGACAGTGGAGGCTATATTTTTGTGCATCAGCTCTGTAGCTTATTAGGCTGCCTTATAAGGCTCCCTGATAGCTGCATTGCTGTTTACACGCTGTTGTGCAAACCAACTGCTTTTTTAAAAGGAAAAATCCTGTTGCTCCTTTCTGCACAGATATCTTGTTTATTTGTCCACACTTTTGTGTGCAGCAGTCCTTTTTATTGCTGCCATACTTGTCCTGAGATCATTGTAGGGAGATTGAAATTGTACTACAGTCCTTGTATTTTTTCATAAATCTTCCAGCCACTTTCTGCCACTTACATTGTGTTGTTTTATGCACAGGGTCTGAGGTTTGGTTTAGTCTCCCCCCCAAAAAAGTGAGATTCAAATGATCACAAAGTGGATATACTGCAGTCCTGTTAGTATGTGGCATATCAGCCAGCCACTTTCTGCCATTTACATTGTGTTGTTTTATGCCCAGGGCCTGAGGTTTGGTATAGTCGCCCCCAAAGAAGTGAGATTCAAATTATCATAAAGTGGATATATTTCAGTCCTGTTAGTTTGTGGTATATCAGCCAGCCACTTTCTGCCACTTACATTGTGTTGTTTTCATGCACAGGGCCTCAGGTTTGGTTTAGTCTCCCCCCAAAAAAGTGAGATTCAAATTATCACAAAGTGGATATATTTCAGTCCTGTAGGTTTGTGGTATATCAGCTAGCCACTTTCTGCCACTTACATTGTGTTGTTTTTTGCACAGGGCCTGATTTATTGTTCAGTCTAACAAAAAAAAGGGAGATTTAAAATCTCAACACATTTATATACACCTTCTACCTTGTTTTACAGTACCATATAACGGTTGTTATTTTGGTTAGATTTTATAAAGAATGAGGAAGTCAAGTGGAAGAGGCCGTGGGTGTAATTGCGAGCTGGTACTGATGGTGGTTAGGGTTGAGCGAAACGGATCGGTCATTTTCATAAATCGGCGACTTTTAGGCAAAGTCGGGTTTCATGAAACCCGAACCGATCCTACAGTGGAATCGGCCATGCGGTACACGATCAGAGCGCCAAAGTCGCGTTTCATATGACGCTGTCACCGCCGTTTTTCATCCAATGAAGGAGGACGCAGAGTGTGGGCAGCGTGATGACATAGGTCTCGGTCCCCA
This sequence comes from Ranitomeya imitator, assembly GCF_032444005.1. Lineage (NCBI taxonomy): Eukaryota > Metazoa > Chordata > Amphibia > Anura > Dendrobatidae > Ranitomeya > Ranitomeya imitator. The sequence goes on from NC_091284.1 coordinate 461,813,511, forward strand.
CCATCTTTGAGAAGGGCATGGCAGTGATTGGCTTGCTGTCTGTGGCATCACAGGGGGTATAAAGGGGCATGCACGCCGACCGCCATCTTACTTCTGCCGATCTGAGCATAGGGAGAGGTGTTGCTGCAGTTAGTCAGAAGCAGGGACAGAGTTAGGGAGGAAATATAAACCCCCAAACCGCTTGTGCTGGAGTGATTTTCACTGTTCCACACCACCTTTTTTTGCAGGGACAGTGGAGGTCGTATTTTAGTGCAGCAGCTGCATAGCTGTGTGCACGGTGCTGTGCAAACCAACTGCTTTTTTTAAAGCAAAATTCCTGTTGCTCCTTTCTGCACAGTTACCTATCTTGTTTATTTGTCCACATTTTTGTGTTAAGCAGTCCTTTTTATTGCTGCCATACTTGTCCTGAGCTCATTGTAGGGAGCTTGTTATTTTTTTTATTTATTTATTTTTTTTTAAATAATAACTCCAGCCACTTTCTGGCACGTTCATAGTGTTGTGTTATACCACTGGGCCAGAGTTGTGGTTCTGTGTCTCCCCCCCCCAAAAAAAAGGGAGATTACAATTCGCACACAGTGTATATTCTGCTGTACTGCTAGTGTGTCATATATATCAGGCAGCCACTTTCTGCCACGTTCATAGTTTACTGTTATACCACTGGGCCAGAGTTGTGCTTCTGTGTCTCCCCCCCAAGAAAAGGGAGATTAAAATTCGCACACAGTGTATATTCTGCTGTACTGCTAGTGTGTCGTATAAATCAGGCAGCCACTTTCTGGCACGTTCATAGTTTACTGTTATACCACTGGGCCAGAGTTGTGGTTCTGTGTCTCCCCCCCAAAAAAAGTGAGATTAAAATTCGCACACAGTGTATATTCTGCTGTACTGCTAGTGTGTCGTACATATCAGGCAGCCACTTTCTGGCACGTTCATAGTTTACTGTTATACCACTGGGCCAGAGTTGTGGTTCTGTGTCACCCCCCAAAAAAAGGGAGAATAAACTTCGCACACTATATATTCTGCTGTACTGCTAGTGTGTCATATATATCAGGCAGCCACTTTCTGCCACGTTCATAGTTTACTGTTATACCACTGGGCCAGAGTTGTGCTTCTGTGTCTCCCCCCCAAAAAAGGGAGATTAAAATTCGCACACAGTGTATATTCTGCTGTACTGCTAGTGTGTCATATATATCAGGCAGCCACTTTCTGCCACGTTCATAGTTTACTGTTATACCACTGGGCCAGAGTTGTGCTTCTGTGTCTCCCCCCCAAAAAAAGGGAGATTAAAATTCGCACACAGTGTATATTCTGCTGTACTGCTAGTGTGTCGTATATATCAGGCAGCCAATTTCTGGCACGTTCATAGTTTACTGTTATACCACTGGGCCAGAGTTGTGGTTCTGTGTCTCCCCCCAAAAAAAGGGAGATTAAAATTCGCACACAGTGTATATTCTGCTGTACTGCTAGTGTGTCATATATATCAGGCAGCCACTTTCTGCCACGTTCATAGTTTACTGTTATACCACTGGGCCAGAGTTGTGCTTCTGTGTCTCCCCCCAAAAAATGAGGAAGTCTGGTGGAAGAGGCCGTGGGCGTGGGTTGTCAGCTGGTACTGTTGGTGGTGCTGCATCTGGTGGTAGTGGCAAAAGCACAGTAGCACCTAAGGCTGGAGGTGTTGAGCCTGCGTCATCGTCTGGCTACACAAGGCCTCGAAGGCTCCCTTACCTAGGAGTAGGAAAACAGCTTTTAAAGCCGGAGCAGCAGGAAAAAGTTTTGGCTTTCCTTGCTGACTCAGCCTCTAGCTCTTTGGCCTCCTCTTCCCAAAGTTCAAAATGTCACAGCAGCCAGTCGTCAGTGGATGCTCCCGGTCTGGAACAAGGCGTTTCCTTGTGTCCTTCTCCCAAACCAAAAGTGAAGGATGCGACAGGCGACACAACAGGTTACTCCATGGAGCTCTTTACACATACCGTGCCTGGGCTAGAAAGGGAAATTGTACCCTGCCCATTACAAGAAGAATCGGACATGGAGTGCACTGATGCACAGCCACAGCTAGATTATGATGCTGTTCCATCGAGTCAGATCACTACATTGCCCTCGCAGTTTGCTGACCCAAAATCTGACCCTGATGAGACTATGGTGCCCTGTCCCGAACGCTATAGCACCTTACACGGTGACACTGAGGAAGATGCACATGACATTGAGGAGGAGGTGATAGATGACCCGGTTGTTGATCCAGATTGGCAGCCATTGGGGGAAGAGGGTGGCGCTGCCACTAGCTCAGAAGCGGAGGAGGGTTATCCACAGCAGCACCAATCTACATCGCAACAGCTGTCATCTGGCAGGCGCGTATCAGGCAAAAAACGTTTGACAAAACCAGTTTTAGGACTGCGTGGCCATCCTGTGAAAGCTGCACAGCATGCAATGCCTGAAAAGGAATTCCATAGTAGGAAGAGTGCAGTGTGGCATTTTTTTGACCAAGATCCCAATGATCAGTCAAAAGTGATCTGTAAAAAATGCTCAAAGACCTTTAGCAGAGGGAAGATTCTTAATAATTTAAATACAACGTGCATGCGTAGACATTTAAACAGCATGCACTTGCAAGCCTGGACTAACTACCTAACGTCCCGTACCGTTGGTACACCAGGTCTGAATGAAGGTAGTCAGCACTGCAACATTGCAAATGTGGAGGGATCGTCGCTAGGCCAAAGCAGTCAGGGAGTCAGAAGGTTATTGGTAGGAAGCACTGTATGTAGGCCAACATCACCAACTCACTCTCAATCTGCCATGTCCACAACCACCACCACCGCTAGTTCCACCATAGGCAGCTCTCCAGTCCAGCTCACCCTAGAAGAGACTCTTGTTAGGAAACAAAAGTACTCATCCTGTCATCTGCGTACAAAGGGTTTGAACGCCCACATTGCCAGACTTATCTCGTTAGAGATTATGCCCTACCGGTTGGTTGAAAGCGAAGCTTTCAAAGCCCTGATGGCCTACACAGTACCACGCTATGACCTACCCAGTCACCACTTCTTTGTGAGAAAAGCCATCCCAGCCCTCCACCAGCATGTCAAAGACCGCATTGTCCACTGAGGCAGTCTGTCAGTGGGTGCACCTCACAACAGATGCATGGACCAGTAGGCATGGCCAGGGACGTTACGTGTCCATCACGGCGCACTGGGTTAATGTCGTGGATGCAGGGTCCACAGGGGACAGCAATAGTGGGACACTTCTGCCTAGCCCACGATCTAGGAAACAGTTGGCTGTAGACGTTCGCCACCCCACCTCCTCCTCCTCCTCCTCCAGAAGCGAAAGCTCATCCATAGAGCGCTGTCGCACGACCACTCCATCCGCAGCGGCCAGTGTTGCACACGAGGTGTCCCATTACGGAACAGCTAGTGGGAAGCGTCAGCAGGCCGTGTTTGAAATTAAGTGTTTGGGCAACAACAGACACACCGCGGAAGTTCTGGCCGAGTTCTTGCAGCAAGAAACTCAGTCATGGCTGGGCAGTGTACATCTTGAGGCAGGCAAGGTAGTCAGTGATAATGGAAGGAATTTTATGGCTGCCATAGCCCTTTCACAACTCAAACACATACCTTGCCTGGCTCACACTTGGAACCTGGTGGTGCAGTGCTTTCTTAAAGAGTTACCAGCCCTGCTCCTGAAGGTGTGAAGACTTTGCTCGCACATCCGCTCGTCGCCTGTACACTCCAGCCGTATGCTGAACCATCAGCAATCGCTCAATCTTCCACAGCACCGCCTAATTATCGACGTTGCAACAAGGTGGAACTCCACATTGCACATGGTTCAGAGGCTGTGTGAACAGAGGCGTGCTGTCATATATTTGTGGGAGGATACGCATACACGGGCAGGCAGTTGGATGGCAGACATGGAGTTGTCTGGTGTGCAGTGGTCGAAGCTCCAAAACCTCTGTCAAGTCCTTCAGTGTTTTGAGGAATGCACATGACTGGCAAGTGCAGACGACGCCATCATAAGCATGAGCATCCCACTTATGCATCTGCTAATGCAAAGTTTGACGCACATTAAGGAGCTGGTGTCTGCAGCCGAGGAGGAGGGAAGCCTTGATGACCGTCAGCCATTGTCTGCTCAGGGAACTCTCCTGGACGAGGTGGCGGATGAAGAGGAGGAGGAGGAGTATGGGGATGAATATTTATGGAAGGAGGATGCTTCACAGGGGGCAATAGAAACTGGTGGCGTTGCAAGGTCAGGTACAGGGTTTTTGCGGGACACAAGTGATGTTGATTTGCAAGAAAGTGCTCCTCAACCGAACACAAGCAGTGAATTGACACCTGGAACATTGGCCCACATGGCTGAGTATGCTTTGCGTATCCTAAAAAGGGACCCCTGCATTATCAAAATGATGACCGATGACGATTACTGGTTGGCCTGCCTCCTGGATCCACGATATAAAGGAAAATTAAAAAATATCATGCCACATGAAAACCTTGAGCAAATATTGGCTACTAAACAAGCAACTCTTGTAGACCGTTTGGTTCAGGCATTCCCAGCACACAGCGGCAATGATGTTTCTCACATGAGCCGTAGGGGGCAACATGGCAGAGGTGTTAGAGGTGCACAAATCCGAAGTGGCATTGGACAGAGGGGTTTTATGACCAGGTTGTGGAGTGATTTCGCAATGACCGCTGACACAACAGGTAGTGCTGCATCGATTCAAAGTGACAGGAGACAACATTTGTCCAGTATGGTTACAAACTACTTTTCCTCCTTTATCGATGTTCTCCCTCACAGGTCATTCCCCATTGATTACTGGACATCTAAAATAGACATCTGGCCTGAATTGGCAGGATATGCATTACAGGAGCTCGCTTGCCCTGCTTCTTGTGTGCTATCAGAAAGAGTCTTCAGTGCTGCTGGTTCAATACTAACCAAAAAAAGGACACGCCTGGCTACCCAGAATGTTGATGATCTAACCTTCATTAAAATGAACCAATCATGGATTTCAAATTATTTTGCCCCACCTTCTCCTGCTGACACGTAGCTTGCCTATAAAATGTCTTGTTTTTGGTCTCCTCTTACTGACTACTCCAATTCTGCCATTTGCAGCTGCTGAATGTCCACCATAGGCCATTTTTATAGCTCCATAAATGGGCTGACCCCCCCCCCCCCACAGGGCCGTGGTCACCACCTGGCGCAAGCACCCGTGCGAGTACCGTTTGCCTGGACAGGTGGGTGCGCCCACTCTTGGGTGACGGCACTGGCACAGGGTCCCTCATAGTACAATGAAGTGTCTCTGATGGTGGTGGTGCAAAACCAACGTCAGACACACCGTCGTAATATGAAGGGCCCTGTGCCAGTACCGCCGCCCACGAGAGAGTGTTCCCTCCAGTTTGAACAGTGCTCTACCACTTGCAATACTTACCTCTCCCTGCTCCACCACTGTGTAGTCTGTGCTGTTAAATCCTTCAATGGCATTGCCAATACAAATTTGTTGAAATGATAGATGATATTTAAAATATACAGGGGCCCTGGCCTTCATTTAGACCAGTTAATACTTTGCGCCTACTACCACTGTCTGCTACTCAGCAGAGGAGTCCACCCCAGTACCTAGCTATGCCACTTGTTTAGTCCTGTTACCAATTTTGAACTGCATTTAGCCTAGTTTTGTATTTGGGCCTACTGTGTCTGCGCCAGTCATTACAGTTGTCCTCCACTGAACAAAGCTATGCCACCTGTTTAGTCCTGTTACCAATTTTGAACTGCATTTAGCCTACTTTTTTATTGTGGGCCTACAAACTGTGTCTGCGCCACTCATTACAGTTGTCCTCCACTGAACAAAGCTATGCCGCCTGTTTAGTCCTGTTAACAATTTTGAACTGCATTTAGCCTACTTTTGTATTTGGGCCTACTAACTGTGTCTGCGCCACTCATTACAGTTGTCCTCCACTGAACAAAGCTATGCCACCTGTTTAGTCGTGTTACCAATTTTGAACTGCTTTTAGCCGACTTTTTTATTTTGTGCCTACTAACTGTGCCTGCGCCACTCATTACAGTTGTCCTCCACTGAACAAAGCTATGCCACCTGTTTAGTCCTGTTACCGATTTTGAACTGCATTTAACCTACTTTTATATTTTGGCCTATATCTGTGTTTCCTCCTCATCTGCCCATTGCCCAGCCACAACTAGATGAGTCTGCTGGTACATTGACCCAGACCACTACATTCCCCTTGCACTCTACACAGCCAGAATCTGACCCTGCTGAAAGTCAGGTTCCCCTTCCCGCATACTATACCACCTTAAACGGGGACAAAGAGGAAGGTGCAGATGAAAGTGCAGGTTCCTTCATCAGGTGGGGGGCATACTCGTTGGCGACGTCACTGGCACAGGGCCCCTCGTAGTATTCAAAAGTGTCTCTGGCAGTGGGAGGCGCCACCCGCCGTCAAACACACCGCCGTACTATGAGGGGCACTGTGCCAGTGCCAAGTGCCAACGAGTGGGCCCCCCCTGCTTGCTCAGGATCACAGCACTTGCAAAGTTGAAATACTTACCTCTCCCTGCTCCACCGCCGTGACGTATTCCGTGCTTCCTGGACCCACGAAAATCTTGAGCCAGCCCTACCCCCCCACAACTTTAGCCAAATGACCCCCTGTTTTCAATGCCTAGCTATTATTATAAAGTAAATTAAGATTGACAAGCTTAAGAAATAAGAATTGATGTTTTTGGCATTAAAATGGGCACTGTATGTGTTTTCCTGTCCTCTACTCACTGCCGACTTTGATTCCCCATTGACTTGCATTGGGTTTCGTGTTTCGGTCGGCCCCCGACTTTTCGAAATAGTCGGCCGATTTCACCCGACCCGACTTTTGACAAAGTCGGGTTTCGCGAAACCCGACTCGATCCTAAAAAAGTAAAAGTCGCTCAACTCTAATGCTCAGTAGTGTGTATGGCCTCCACTTGCCTGTATGACTTCCCTACAATGCCTGCGCATGCTCCTGATGAGGTGACGGATGGTCTCCTGAGAGATCTCCTCCCAGACCTGGACTACAGAATCTGCAAACTTCTGGACAGTCTGTAGTGCAACATGACCCGTTGGTGGATGGGTGCGAGACATGATGTCCCAGATGTGTTCAATCGGATTCGGGTCTGGGAAATAGGCTGGCCAGTCCATAGCTTCAATGCCTTCATCTTGCAGGAACTGCTGACATACTCCAGCCACATGATGTCTGGCATTGTCCTGCATTAGGAGGAACCCAGGGCCAACCACACCAGCATATGGCCTCACAAGGAGTCTGAGGATCTCATCTCGGTACCTAATGGCAGTCAGGCTACCTCTGGCGAGCACATGCAGGGTTGTGCGGCCCTCCAAAGAAATGCCACCTCACACCATTACTGGCCCACTGCCAAACCGGTCATGCTGAAGGATATTGCTGGCAGCAGATCGCTCTCCACAGTGTCTCTAGACACCGTCACGTCTGTTACATGTGCTCAGTGTGAACCTGCCTTTATCTGTGAAGAGCACAGGGCGCCAGTGGCGAATTTGCCAATCCTGTTGTTCTGTGGCAAATGCCAAGCATCCTGCATGGAGTTGGGCTGTGAGCACAACCCCCATCTGTGGACGTCAGGCAATCAGACCATCCTCAAGGAGTCAGTTTCTGACCGTTTGTGCAGTTTGTGCAGACACATGACATTTGTGGCCTGCTGGAGGTCATTTTGTAGGCTCTGGCAGTTCTCCTCCTGTTCCTCCTTGCACAAAGGCTGAGGTAGCGGTCCTGCTGCTGGGTTGTTGCTCTCCTACGGCCCCCTCCATGTCTCCTGGTTTACTAGCCTGTCTCCTGGTAGCGCCTTCAGCCTCTGGACACTACGCTGATAGACACAGCAAACCTTCTTGCCACAGGTCGCATTGATGTGAAATCGTGGATAAGCTGCACTACCTGAGCCACTTGTGTGGGTTGTAGAGTCCGTCTCATGCTACCACAAGTGGGAAAGCACAATCAACAATCAAAAGTGACCAAAACATCAGCCAGAAAGCATTGGTACTGAGATGTGGTCTGTGGTCCCCACCTGCAGAGCCACTCCATTTTTGAGTGTATCTTGATAATTGCCAATAATTTCCATCTGTTGTCTTTTCCATTTGCACAACAGCATGTGAAATTGATTGTCAAACAGTGTAGCTTCCTAAGTGGACAGTCTGATAGCACAGAAGTTTGATTTACTTGGAGTAATATTCTGTTGCTTAAGTGTTCCCTTTATTTTTTTTTTGAGCAGTGTATATATATATATATATATATATATATATATATATATATACACTGTATATTTACTGTATATATATTTATATTTAATACATCGCTAGATAGCTAATTCAATTGGTAATTCAATTGTTGACTTTTGCTAAATCACTACCGAACCTGACAGGATATGAGACATGGTTTACAAACAGTAAACCATATCATATCCGTTAGATTTTTACATATCCCTCACTAATAATGTTAGAAGTGTTTGTGTGTAAAATTTGGGAGCTGTAGGTGTTAAATTAAAGGCTTAATTCGTGGAAAAAACTGGCGTGTGCTCACGCGCAATTTTCTCCACCAGAGAGGGAAAGCCAGTGACTGAGGGCCGATATTAATAACCTAGAGAGGGACCATGGTTATTGGCCCCACCTGGTTGAAAACATCTTAAAGTGTGTGTATTTTTAACCATTTCCTACTATTGAATTAATAATGGATAGGTGTCTTATTGACACCTCTCCATTATTTACCAGGCTTAATGTCACCTTACAATAGCAAGATGACATTAACCCCTTATTACCCCATATGCCAAAGCCACAGGGGAGTGGGAAGACAGAGGCTAAGTGCCAGAATGGGCGCATCTTTCTGTGTTGGCTGGGGCAAATGTTTTTAGCCAGGGGGGCCAATAACTATGGTCCCTCTCTAAGCTACCAATACCTGCCCTCATTCACTGGCTTTCCCTCTCTGGCAGAGAAAATTGTGCGGGAGCCCATGCCAGTTTTTTCATGAATTAACCCTTTAATTTAACACCTACAGCTCCCAAATTTTACACACAAACTCTTCTAACATTATTAGTGAGGGATATGTAAAAATCTAAGGAATATGAAATGGTTTACTGTATGTAAACTATGTCTCATATCCTGTCGGGTTCGGATTTAGCAAAAGCCAACAATTGAATTACTGTCTTTTCTGTTATCTAGCTCTGTATTTTATATATATATATATATATATATATATATATATATATATATATATATATATATATATATATATATATAGACTATATACAGTACAGACCAAAAGTTTGGACACACCTTCTCATTTAAAGAATTTTCTGTATTTTCATGACTATGAAAATTGTAAATTCACAATGAAGGCATCAAAACCATGAATTAACACATGTGAAATTATATACTTAACAAAAAAGTGTGAAACAACTGAAAATATGTCTTATATTCTAGGTTCTTCAAAGTAGCCACCTTTTGCTTTGATGACTGCTTTGCACACTCTTGGCATTCTCTTGATGAGCTTCAAGAGGTAGTCACCGGAAATGGTCTTCCAAATATCTTGAAGGAGTTCCCAGAGATGCCGGTACTGCCTACTCAATTTGGAACAGTTCCGCTGAATCCGGGATGGTTGGAAGCTATGCCATGATTAACTTTGTAATGTTTTGGAGAAGCTTTGAATTTAATAGTAACATAGTAACATAGTTAGCAAGGCCGAAAAAAAGACATTTGTCCATCCATTTCAGCCTATATTCCGTCAGAATAAATTCCTAGATCTACGTCCTTCTAAAGAACCTAATAACTGTAAGATACAATATTGTTACGCTCCAGGAAGACATCCAGGCCTCTCTTGAGCCCCTCAACTAAGTTCGCCATCATCACCTCCTCAGGCAAGGAATTCTAAATTCTCACTGCCTCACTTAGTTCTCTTAGTACTCTTGGGTTTATGCCATCCGGACTCGGAGATTTATCTATTTTAATCTTATTTAGCCGGTTTCACACCTCTTCTTGGGTTAGATTGGTGACCCTTAATATAGAGTTTTCTTTGTCTCTCAGCATTTAACCTAGCATTTTTTTCCACCGTGAATACCGTGGAGAAGAAGGTGTTTAACACATTAGGTTTTTCCTCATCATCTACAACCATTCTTTCCTCACAATTTTTTAAGGGGCCTACACTTTCACTTATTATTCTTTTGCTATTGATATAGTTGAAGAACAGTTTGGGATTAGTTTTACTCTCCTTAGCAATGTGCTTCTCTGTTTCCTGTTTGACAGCTTTAATTAGTTTTTTAGATAAAGTATTTTTCTCCCTATAGTTTTTTCAGATTCACTGGTGCCATCCTGCTTTAGCAGTTTAAATGCTTTCTTTTTACTGTTAATTGCCCCTCTTACTTCTTTGTTTAGCCACATTGGGTTTTCCTATTTCTTGTCCTGTTATTTCCACAAGGTATAAACCGCTTACAGTGCCTATTTAGGATGTTCTTAAACATTTCCCATTTGTTATCTGTATTCTTATTTCTGAGGACCATGTCCCAGTCAACCAGATTAAGGGCATCTCTAAGCTGGTCAAGCTTTGCCTTCCTAAAGTTCAGTGTTTTTATGACTCCCTGACAAGTCCCCCTTGGGAAAGACAAGTGAAACTGTACAATATTGTGGTTTCCTTGAAGCCCGACGACCTGCAGTTTTGTTATTCTGTCAGGTCTATTAGATAGTATTAGGTCTACAAGATATTTTTTCTTGGTTATTAGCAGAAACCTGTTACCTTCATGGGTTTTGCAGGTCTCTGTTTCCCAGTTATTATCATGGTAGTTAAAGTCCCCCATAACAAAGGCTTCATTATGGGTTGTAAATAGATACAGAAAAGACAGGCTAACGGAGCACCAGGCTGACGGTCAGGGGAGATAGATGTTGATTGAGAAAGGTCCGATGCAGCTCCTGCCGGGTGCCTCAGGAGAGGAATAAACAGTGAGTTGCAAAATACTCCGGTCACATGGAAGCGCACAGGACACAGATGAAAGGATTAAAAGTTTCTTTGTTTATTGAAATCCACAATGCGTTTAGACAGAACAGCTCTGTCTTCATCAGGTGGCTTTAGTGAACTTAGGTTCCTATTATGTACTGCGAGGAAGTGTTTTGACAGACTATGCATTAAATACCCATTCCGGATGTTCTGATGGTGTTTATTCATCCTTGCACGCATAGCCTGTATCGTCCACCCAACATATTGCAGCCCACAACCACATTCGATTCAGATAAACTACATAACTAGAGCGGCAATTTACATGACAGTTAATATTAAAACTGATGCCCGTAGTGTATGACCGAAATTCTTTCACTCCATTACTGATGGAACCACAACATATGTTTATGTTGTGGTTCCATCAGTAATGGAGCGAAAGAATTTCGTGGTTGTGGGCTGCAATATGTCGGACGGACGACACAGGCTATGCATGCAAGGATGAATAAACACCGTCAGAACATCTGGAATGGGTATTTAATGCATAGTCTGTCAAAACACTTCCTCGCAGTACATAATAGGAACCTAAGTTCACTAAAGCTTACCATCATAGATCAGATACCAAATGATATGCCTGATCGCTTTACCAATTTAGTAAGAAGAGAAAGTTATTGGATTTTTAAACTCGGCACACTGGCACCTGAGGGGTTAAATCTCATCATTGAAAAGGTCACATAATGGCTGCATTTTTGCCCCGTTCTTTTATTATTTTTATGCATTTTATTGGTTTTATTTTAGTTGATTTTATATTATTATGCTATATCCGTTTTTTTTATCTTTTATGATATATATGTTTTTAAACTGCGTTTGCGACTTGTATCTTAATTAATCATGTGATCCCATCTAATCATGTGTTCCGAACAATTGCTCCTTAAATCTCATTGGTTGGTGCTCCTTTATACTGTATACTCACTCTGGCCCACTCTCTGTATACTGCCACCTGATGAAGACAGAGCTGTTCCGTCGAAACGCGTTGTGGATTTCAATAAACAAAGAAACTTTTAATCCTTTCATCTGTGTCCTGTGCGCTTCCATGTGACCGGAGTATTTTGCAACTCACTATGGGTTGTAGCTTCATCTACCTGCCTTAGCAGTAGACTCTCCATGATTTCTGATATATTTGGGGGTTTGTAACAGACCCCAATGAGAATTGTGTTACTATTTTTCTCTCCATGTATTTCGACCCTTATGGACTCGACATCCTCATTCACTTCGCTAATATTCTCACTTAAAGGGAGGGTGCCGTGATTTTAGTTTTTGTATTAATAATTATTGATTATATGATCAATTATTTTTAATACAAAAGTAAATGTACTACTTTCATACTTTTTTATTTATTCATTTTTACTTTTACCACTGGAGGCCGCCATTTACATTAGTGTGGGTGTAAGTGTCTGGGCACGACACTTGCACACCTCACTTACGGCAGCCATGGGCATAGGAGCCAACGGTCGGACTCTGACCGCATCTCTTTCATTGACGCTGCTTCTCCTGCCTCTCAGCTGTGACTTGGGCACGCCCACTGAGCTGCAACGTCACAGCTGTGAGAGGAGATCGCAGCCATTTTGTTTTTTATTTTCCTCTGTCATCGCACACACAGCTCAGTGTGTGCGATCATAGCAGGAGCTGCCAGGGAGAAGCTGCTGCTGGGAAGAGAGGTTCGGGGTGAGTATCTGCAGCCAGGAGCTGTGATTGCAGCCTGTACTTAGTATTACAGCACAGGTTGCAATCACTGCTCACTGCCGACCTGTTCTGAGCAGGGAGATGTCACACTGCTCTGCCCTGAACATGATTCAGCACTTCCTGGGAGAGGACTGAAGGTAAGTACAGGGTTTTTATTTTCTTATGCATCTACCACTGCTACCTGTCCCTATATACCACTGCTACCTGCTCCTATATACCACTGCTACCAGCCCCTATATACCACTGCTACCAGCCCCTATATACCACTGCTACCTGCCCCTATATACCACTGCTACCAGCCCCTATATACCACTGCTACCTGCCCCTATATACTACTGCTACCTGCCCATATATACTACTGCTACCTGCCCCTATATACCACTGCTACCTGCTCCTATATACCACTGCTACCTGCCCCTATATACCACTGCTACCTGCCCCTATATACCACTGCTACCTGCCCCTATATACCACTGCTACCTGCCCCTATATACCACTGCTACCTGCCCCTATATACCACTGCTACCTGCTCCTATATACCACTGCTACCTGCCCCTATATACCACTGCTACCTGCCTCTATATATCATCTACCACTGCTGCCTGCCTCTATATACCATCTACCACTGCTGCCTGCCTCTATATACCATCTGTTAGGTGTCGAGTTCCCACTTCTGCACAAGGGGAATCTCGAGCCATCTCCGCTGCGGTCTCCCATTCTTATCCAGCCGCAGTGGAGTCTGCTCAGCAGAGACGTCGGTCCCAGCGTCTTGCTCAGTCTCACTCTGTACAAAGAGTTACTGCTGCTTTTCCTGCTTCTGCCATTGAAGTCATTGTTGGGCAGCGGCGAGCAGATGCTTTTGGGGCTAAGTCCTGCTTTTCTCTTTCTGAGCATGCCCAGGGCAAGATCTCCCATTGGAGATCGAGGGTCACATGCTCAGGTACTGCAGCACATCCCATTGGTCCTCCAGGAAGGTCCTGAAAGGGCAAAACTTTGGTAGCAGCTTCCCATTGGTCCTTTATTGGAAGGTCCTGAACGTGCTGCAACTATATAAGCTGCGCATGACCGCACGGCCATGCGCTAGTGTACATTTGTAAATTTGTGTGTGTTGTGAGTGAAAGTCGCTCTTTAAATAACCCTCCCTATTGGATGACTGTTCGCGGAAGGTGTATGTTTGCTATCTAGCGCCCGACTTAGCCATCAGCACGTAAACACACAATACAGCGTCTTATTGCTGTGACCGCCAGTGCGGCGCCTTGTGCTTTCACAGCGCTTTCGTGACCCAAGCCTGGGTGGTTTGTGGCGTTCGCCAGTGCGGCACTGCATGCACTCTCGTGCTTCTATTGCCGTCACTCTGACACCTCAGTTGCGGTGTCGAGCGCATGAGGTCTATGTACTCAAATCCTGTGTCTTGGGATTGAGTTCTGAGACTCGTTGCTTGCGCTCTTGGTGCGGTACCACGGCCCTGTGACGTAACAGGGTTCGCTTCCTTCAGGTTAGCCCATGTGTGTATTCACTTTGTACCGCCATATAGTCCGTCATTACTTGGCAGCAGGTTCCATCTCTGCACGGTGGACCCCGGGCTGCGAACGCACCATACTCTATCTGTCTTATTATTTGGTGTGTTCCGCTAGCCCTAACACCATCTACCACTGCTGCCTGCCTCTATATACCATCTACCACTGCTGCCTGCCTCTATATACCATCTACCACTGCTACCAGCCTCTATACACCATCTACCACTGCTACCTCTGTCCTGTGTAGCTAATCTAGTCCTGTGTAGCTAATCCTGTCCTGTGTACAGTATCACACAAGATACGATTAGATACACGGCGCAACACAGTATCACACAGGACAGGATTAGATACACGGCTCAGCAGTCAGTATCTAATCCTCTCCTATGCACTCCTCTCCCCCTTGCGTGTCTTTCCCCATTGTGGTTTATTATTTTTGTTGTGGGAGATGAGGGAGTCGAGGATTATGCGTTCGGTATGGTTTAAAAAAGATTAATAAAGGACTTTATTCTGGCCGAGAATTTACAATACATGTGAGATCTATGTGGCGGCATTATGGGTGATCTATATGGCGGTATTATGTGAGAAGCATATGGTGGTATGTGAGAACACTGGCGGTATTATGTGTGATCTATATGGCGGTATGTGAGAACACTGGCGGTATTATGTGTGATCTATATGGTAGTATTATGTGAGAACTGTATGACAGTATTGTGTGATCTATTTGATAGTATTGTGTGTGATCTATTTGATAGTATTAGTAGCTGTTTGTGGAGGTCAGGGATGTCTTTCGGCGCGTGGCGGGTCGGGAATGGAGAATTTGGAGTGAATTCGTGCCCTTGAGAAATGCTGCAAGAATAGAAGACAGTCAAGTTATATAAGAAGAATCTGCGTCAGAATTTATAGAATTCTGTAAATTTAAACTATATATATATAACCTTTATTCAATTTATCTTCTTTAGGTAAATATGCACTATATGCACTATATGCACTTTATCATTTTTATACATATTTTTCTTTATATATTTTATATAATCTTCAAGGAATGTGTAGATTTAATATGTATATGGTCATGTCTCACTGCTGATACACAGCAATTCACTGCACTAGTCACTTTTTATGAAATGTTTACAGAATATGTGCAACACTTAACCCCTTGATGATATTATCCATATCATCTTTAATAGTATATATAGCACATATATGTAATAATTGTTTTTTCAATGTAGGTAGCCTTCTATTTAATATATAGGGTTAATATATCATTTTTATATAGTTATGAGTAGTGGATGCTGTATGACTTGCACGTGTTGCCCCCGGACCCTTTGCATTCATACACCTCTAACAGAGTCTGGCCACTTTCTCTCTAGATTCTCCTCCTCCGTCCCTATTTTCATATAACACCACTATTACAGTCTCACTTGGTTATAATCTAGCCCCCATTTCCTATTCATTCTCATCCCCATGTATTTTTAATATACCTGTCATATGAGCGTTTCAATATTGCCGAGATTATTGCTGTATTTTACATCTATGAGATTTGAATGTCACTATCCACGCCCCCCCTCCCTCCCCTCCCTCCCCTTGCTACTTGGTTACCACCACGTCTGTGCACTCCCGTCATATCTGCGACGTGAGCGCTCCATCGTTGCCTGGGTTACTGCTCTGCTTAGGTGACGCGTCCATAGCGCCGCTGACTCCGCCCCCCGTCTTGACGCGTCGGACGGGGAAGCGGGGCAGTGACGTGGGACGCCGATCTGCGCATGCGCTGTGGCCCGGGTCAGCGATGCGAGCGCCATTACAGCGCCGCTGTCACCAATGTAAGACAGGGCTATAGATAGCCCAAACATGCATCATACCACACATACACTCCCCCGGAAGAAGCAATACGCGAAACGTGCATTGGGGCTCTCTGGACTGCACGTGCAGGTGATGTATTGCATCCACACTCCTTGTTAACTCTTTCTATCATACTGTGGGGATGTACCCCTCTAGCATAGGCTGGTTTTTGGCACAGATATACTATAATGGTTGCTATGTGTGGTAGTTTATTAAGCACTGCTTGCACTTGTACTAGGACTACTACCATAGCATGAATAGTACTTTTATGTGATAGGTATCATCTTTTTCGGACACTGTGTCCCTGTGATATATACTGTGTATGATCTGTTGTCAACACTGTATCCACCAGCTTCCTACGTTGTTTATGCTATCCATGCTATATATTTTTTGATGGAGACATAGTTGGAATGCTATGCATGGCTTTGCGCGTGCGGTCCTATATTGCATATGTATCCCGCTGAGGACAGTATATATATGTTTTACTCCTTAATATGTTGTGTTTGGTAATGTTGTTTTTTTGTATTTGATAGTATTGTGTGTGATCTATTTGATAGTATTGTGTGTGATCTATATGGCGGTATTATGTGAGAACACTATGGCAGTATTATCTTCAGAAAGCGGACCCATTCTATGGTGGTTCTGGCTGAGCACCTGCACGCGGGTCTGGGGTAATAGAGAGGACAGCATGACCTCCAGTTAGGTGTAGTCAGGGGAAGGCTGGTGAGGTAGCTGAAGAGAGGGGTCTCATTTTTATCGTTACTATATAGCTACATTTCCTTCCCAGCGTCACCCCGACTGCGCCTGTCACCTCGCTTTCACACATCGCCAGGACAGGATGGGGAAGACAGGATCTGAGGAGGGGAGTGGGGTCTGTATGCAAAGTCTGGATCAGACCAGGCCATCAATCCGCAGAAATGTTTCCTGGATTTCTGTGGAGCAGACAAGCAGATGGTCCATCCATGTGTATAAAAGACAGCACTCTATGTACAATCCATGGCTGCTCCGCACACCGAACAGGGGGCCCCCATAGACCAGCACACTGCTCTCCTGAAATACTCTGTGCTGCTGTCACCCTGCTCCCTCCACCACATATCTCCCAGAATCCTTGCTGCCTGCCATCCTCGGTGACTGTCTACTTGTCAGTATAAGGCTGCCTTCACACTATCAGTATTTGGTCAGTATTTTACCTCAGTATTTGTAAGCCAAAACCAGGAGTGGGTGATAAATACAGAAGTGGTGCATATGTTTCTATTATACTTTTCCTCTAATTGTTCCACTCCTGGTTTTGTCTTACAAATACTGATGTAAAATACTGACCAAATACTGCTAGTGTGACGGCAGCCATCCTCTGCAGTCACCAACAAAATGGCTGCTCATTTGGTTCCTGAATATCATCCTCTCTAATCCCTTAGCAAACACCCAGAAGGGGAGGAGAGGAGACATCACACATGTCAACAGACTCCGCCCATAATTACTGCAGTGCAGTAATGTGAGCTATTTGTACACTAGGTTTTTCTGAAATTTCAGCAGCTGCTCCCCCTAGTGTTTAAAAGTGGAAATTCCAAAACTTTTCAAATTATTTTTCATATTTTACTAAATTATAAACAAATGATAATATTTTTTAAGAAAATGTAATCATTAATTCTTTACATTTTTACAATTTCTGAAAAAAAATTTTTTTTGATGGCACTTTCCCTTTAAAGTGGACTTTAGACAAGACTTTACATAAAGATAAACCCCTCCCCCTCTCCAATTTTTATTATCCTTTCTAAACAGACTGTAACCCTGTAAGTTAACTGCCCAGTCATAGCTTTCATCTAACCATGTCTCGGTTATTCCCACTATGTCATAGTTACCTGTAGATATTTCTGCTTCTAGTTCTTCCATCTTGTTTGTCAGGCTTCTGGCGTTTGCGAGCATGCAGTTTAGAGGATTTTGTTTTGTTCCAATCTCATCCCTGTGGATTGTTTTAGAATGTTCTTACCTCCCTTCAGAGTATGTTGTCTTGGGTCTTTTTTGCCACACCTCATATCCTTCATCAGTATATTTCCTGGCTTCATGTTCATGTCTAACATTTTTCTTCCCTTCCCCTCTAATGACCTAACCCTGCTGAAATTCAGATATGAAACACTGATGAACAATGGTCCTTGTTTTTTTTTTTTAGGCAAGAATAATCACAGACATCTGAAGGAGGCCTAACAGACACTGAAACAAACAAAGCAGCAAAGTTTGTGAAAGCAAAATTTTGTGTCAGTCTCAAAACTTTTGACTATACATATGTTAAGGTGAAATTTAGTAATTTCTTCATAGTAAATGTATAGTATTTGTTACTAATTGCATTAGTTCATATAAAATAAAAATGTTGCTTAACTATATTTTTATGCTCATCATATTCTAAATCATCTAAAATCATAATAAATATTAAAAGTCTCATAACCTGCAACATAATACTACTATAAAGTGTAAGATTTCAAGTGGATAGAAAGATACTAAAATATATACAATCCTATTCTATGCGTTTTTATCATCTGAAAAAATAATCAGTTATATATTTATTTTAGATTTCCAAAACAAATATTTTATTTATGCAGCAGTTCAACTTATTTACACATTTAACTTTTTCAAATGCCTCTGTCAAATGCTCTGTTTTCATCTTATCTTGAAATGATTACATGCTGAGTACCTTAAGATGTTCTTTGTATATGAGCTTTTGGCACTTTTCCTCTAACCAGCATATTGCTTTGGAACCTTTTATATTCAATGTGTTTTGTGTTTTATTTTGCAGTTTACTGTAAGAGAGCCGAAAAGAGCAGCTTGATTCAAAAGGTGTTCTGCTTTGCTGTCTTGATTATGCGTATTTATTTTCTAAAGGCACATTATGCACTAATGCCATGTGATTATGATACCAGTGTTGAAGCAATAGCTGACAAGTACTGGTGTTAGATCAAGCGGGAAAAGACTGATTACATTTTAATATTTATGAAGTGGGCAAAAAACTATAAAATGAACATTTGTTAAGAAATGTTATGATCAGTATGGTTGTTGTGTAAACACAACTGAGCATCGAAGAAACAAGAAAAGAGCAAATCTTTTCAAATTTGAATTTGCAAGATTTGACAAATTTTGCCAAACTTTGCATTATCTCCTTCATGCTGTCATGCCCTGATCCATCTGCTTTCATCCACAGGTAAGTCTGAACTATCTCCTAATCTGGAATACCCACTGCATCACAGAACCCCATGTACTCCTCTTCCTCTGTTTTAACTGGTACGTCTGAACTATCTCCTAATCTGGCATACCCACTGCACCCCAGAACACCATGTACACCTCTTCCTCTGTTTTAACTGGTACGTCTGAAATATCTCCTAATCTGGAATACTCACTGCACACCAGAACCCCATGTACTTCTCTTCCTCTGTTTTAACTGGTACTTCTGAACTATCTCTTAATCTGGAATACCCACTGCACCCCAGAACCCCATGAACTCCTCTTCCTCTGTTTTGCCTCATGGAACCTGAAAACCCATCTCTTCGGGAAAGCCTACAGCCTGCAATAACCATTCTGCCGCCTCACCACCACCTGAGCTGCTGCCTCACCACCACCACCCGATCTGCTGCCTCACCACCACCCGAGCTGCCACCTCACCACCACCAGAGCTGTCGCACCCTCGACCTTCTGTCTGTTCCCCATTATCCCGTAGAATTTATGTCCGCAAGGACAGGGTCCTCACCCCTCTGCACCAGTCTGTCATTGTAAATTTGTTTACTGTAAACAATATCTATAACTCTGTACATAACCCCTTTCTCATGTACAGCACCATGGAATTAATGGTGCTATATAAATAATAATGTTTTTTTGTACTTTTGACCATTTCTCCTTTTCCTTTTCTCCTTTGCCTAACATGCAAAGCAAATGAGTCATCTTAACTTTCAACCTTTTACAGATTTGATATTTGATTTACAAATGGCTTTGTGTTACGTAACACAGGTGGTTCACGTGGTTCATGCACTCACTGTGTCATGGACCGGCCCTACCCTGGAGGGGTGTGGCTAATCAGCTACCTTGGTGTGCACTGGAGCCTCTAGTGGTGAGAACAGGTTTGTGCGATATGTAGTGCAAGGTACCACTCCAGGGCAGCATCCAGTAGCAGCAGGGCAGGACATCCACTGGAACAATTTCATACTGTGCAGACAGGATAACCACAGGGAAAAGTTCAGACTGTGCTGTCTCTGGATAGCAGATAGAATGGCCACAGGGACAGGTTTAGGCTGTACAGTCTCTGGATAACAGACGGGACGGTCACAGTCACAGGTTCAGACTGTTCCGACAGGATGACCACAGGAACAGGGTCAGACAGTGTGTACAGTATAGTCACAGGAACAGGGTTCGACTGTGCCTACAAGACGGCCACAGGAACAGGGTCAGACTGTGTCTACAGGATGGAAGCAGAAACTGGGTCAGATTGTACCTACGGTACTGCCACAGGGACAGGTTCAAACTACCTTCCCCTGATGAAGCCGTCCTCGTAACAGCGACACGCGTAGGGTCCTTCCCCACGCTGATCCTTGCCGCCTCCATTCTCCCAGGTGGTTGCCTGTGTATGTTTCGGGCCCCATACCTGGTCTGTATGCTCTGCCTGCGGTTGGTTCCGGATATATTCTGCTCCTTGCTGGGACTTTTGCGGGTGCTGTCTTCAGGTTATTTGGCCCTTTCTTTTGGAGACATTATATTATTTTGCGCTACCTTCATTTTGTCTCCCCATCCGCTTTCATATGGTATATCTGGCATACAGGTCTGCAGTCTTTTTTCTCTTATACAGTGTGGGTTACTATGCTCTGATACATGGGTCTATACCTTTATCACCCCTGGGGAATGTATGCAGTGATTTAGATCACATCAGGTCATATTATATGTGTCACTTCCTATTAGGAGTTATGTTATATTTCTGGTTATCATACATTTTTTTGGCCTAGGATATGGTTGGCAGGATCTTTGGGTTTTTGTGGGGATGTTTTAGATGTTTTTAATGTTTTGCATCAATAAAGTTTACCTGTATATATTTATAATCTAGAGTGGTGTGCGACCTTTTGTAGAGTGGCGCTTTTCTTTTGTCTTAGTCCAGGTTCAAACTGTGATGACTGGATGGCCACAGGGACAGGTAAGACACTCTGGTCTCAGGCTACAGTCCAAGTACCGCAAATGTGGTTTAAGGGTATGGACACTACTGAAGTGGACTGAGGAAAAAAAACTAACTATGCTGGACAAAGTTTTGTTACGCAACAGGTGGTGCACGTGGTTTGTGAACCCACTGTGTCATGGACCAGACCTACTCTGGAAGAGCGTGCCTAAGCAGCTACCTTGGAGCCTCTAGTGGTGAGGTCAGGCTTGTGCAACAGGTAGTGCCAGGTACCACTCCTAGGCAGCGTCTAGCAGTGGCAGGGCAGGATATCTACTGGAACAAATTCAGACTGTGCCGACAGGATGACCACAGGGACAGGTTCAGACTGTGCCGACAGGACAACCTCAGGGACTGGTTTACACTGTACCTACATGGCGGCCACAGGGACGTTTCAGTCTGTGCATTCTCTGCATAGGAAATGGGATGGCCACAGGGACAGGTTCAGACTGTGCTGAAAGGACAGCCACAGGGAAAGGTTAGACAGTCTGGTCAAATGAAACAGATCAGGTACCGCCAATGCAGTTAAAGGGTAAGGACTAGGGTTGAGCGACTTTTACTTTTTTTGGGTCGAGTCGGGTTTCGTGAAACATGACTGTCTCAAAAGTCGAGTCGAGTGAAATCGGCCGATTATCGCGAAAAGTCGGGGATCGACCAAAACACGAAACCCAATGCAAGTCAAGAGGAAGCATATTCAGCAGTGAGTGGGGGCCAGGAAAACACCTACAGTGCCCATTTTAATGGCAAAAACATCCATTCTTGTTACTGAAGCTTGTCAATCTTAATTTACCTTCTAATAATAGTTAGGCATTGGAAATTGGGGGTCATTTGGCTAAAGTTGTGGGGGTAGGGCTGGTTCAAGTATTTAGTGGGCCCAGGAAATGTGGACCACATCATGGCAGTGGAGCAGGGAGAGGTAAATATTTCAACTTTGCAAGTGCTGTGATCCTGAGCAAGCAGGGGGGGCCCACTCGTTCGCATTGACACTGGCACAGGGCCCCTCAAAGTACAGCGGTGTGTTTGCACGGCGGGGGCGCCTCCCACCGGCAGTGACACTTTTGCGTACTATGAGGAGCCCTGTGCCAGTGACGTCGCCAACGAGTATTCCCCCCCACCTGATGAAGGAACCTGCACTTTCATCTCCACCTTCCTCTTTGTCCCTGTGTAAGGCGGTAGGGTATGCGGGAAGGGGAACCTGACTTTCAGCAGGGTCACATTCTGGCTGTGTAGCGTGCACTGGGAATGTGGCGTTCTGGGTCAATGTACCAGCAGACTCATCTATCACTGGCTGGGCAATGGGCAGGATGAGGAGGAAACACAGAAATAGGCCCAAATAATAAAGTGGGCTAAATGCAGTTCAAAATTGGTAACAGGACTAACCAGGCGGCATTGCTTTGATCAGTGGAGGACATCTGTAATGAGAGGCTGACACAGTGAGTAGGCCCAAATCAGTAAGTAGGCTAAATGCAGTTCAAAATTGGTAACAGAAGTAAACAGGCGGCACTGGTTTGTTCAGTGGAGGAGAACAGCAATGAGCGGAAGACATCGTTAGTAGGGCCAACAAAACAAGTAGGCCAAATGCAGTGTTATATTAAAAACAATTTAACGTGAGCCTGAAGATTGAAGCTCAGGAAATGCAACCAGGAGAACACCTTGGAGCGGCAGACACTGTTTCTAGAACCCAACCCAACTTGTAGGCCTAATGCAGTGTTATATTAACAACTACTTAACGAGAGCCTGAAGATTGAAGCTAAGGAAATGCAACCTGGAGAACACCTCGGAGCGGCAGACACCGTTTCCAGAACCCAACCCAACTTGTAGGCCTAATGCAGTTGGTCAATTAAAAAACTCTTTAACAAGAGCCTCAAGATAGAAGCTCATGAAATGCAACCAGGAAAACACCTTGGAGCGGCAGACACCGTTTCTAGAACCCAACCCAACTTGTACGCCTAATGCAGTTGGTCAATTAAAAAACTCTTTAACAAGAGCCTCAAGATAGAAGCTCAGGAAATGCAACCAGGAGAACACCTTGGAGCGGCAGACACTGTTTCTAGAACCCAACCCAACTTGTAGGCCTAATGCAATGTTATAATTAACAACTACTTAACGAGAGCCTGAAGATTGAAGCTAAGGAAAGGCAACCTGGAGAACACCTTGGAGCGGCAGACACCGTTTCTAGAACCCAACCCAACTTGTAGGCCTAATGCAGTTGGTGAATTAAAAAACTCTTTAACAAGAGCCTCAAGATAGAAGCTCAGGAAATGCAACCAGAACACCTTGGAGCGGCAGACACCGTTTCTAGAACCCAACCCAACTTGTAGGCCTAACGCAGTGTTATATTAACAACTACTTAACGAGAGCCGGAAGATTGAAGCTAAGGAAAGGCAACCTGGAGAACACCTTGGAGCGGCAGACACCGTTTCTGGAACCCAACCCAACTTGTAAGCCTAATGCGGTTGGTCAATTAAAAAACTCTTTAGCAAGAGCCTCAAGATAGAAGCTCATGAAATGCAACCAGGAGAACACCTTGGAGTGGCAGACACCGTTTCTAGAACCAACCAAACTAGTAGCCCCACTGCAGTTGGTCAATTAAAAAACTCTTTAACAAGAGCATCAAGATAGAAGCTCAGGAAATGCAACCAGGAGAACACCTTGGAGCAGCAGACACTGTTTCTAGAACCAACCAAACTAGTAGCCCCACTGCAGTTGGTCAATTAAAAAACTCTTTAACAAGAGCCTCAAGATAGAAGCTCAGGAAATGCAACCAGGAGAACACCTTGGAGCGGCAGACACCGTTTCTAGAACCCAACCCAACTTGTAGGCCTAATACAGTGTTATAATTAACAACTACTTAACGAGAGCCTGAAGATTGAAGCTAAGGAAAGGCAACCTGGAGAACACCTTGGAGCGGTAGACACCGTTTCTAGAACCTAACCCAACTTGTAGGCCTAATGCAGTTGGTCAATTAAAAAACTCTTTAACAAGAGCCTCAAGATAGAAGCTCAGGAAATGCAACCAGAACACCTTGGAGCGGCAGACACCGTTTCTAGAACCCAACCCAACTTGTAGGCCTAACGCAGTGTTATATTAACAACTACTTAACGAGAGCCAGAAGATTGAAGCTAAGGAAAGGCAACCTGGAGAACACCTTGGAGCGGCAGACACCGTTTCTGGAACCCAACCCAACTTGTAAGCCTAATGCGGTTGGTCAATTAAAAAACTCTTTAGCAAGAGCCTCAAGTTAGAAGCTCATGAAATGCAACCAGGAGAACACCTTGGAGCGGCTGACACCGTTTCTAGAACCCAACCCAACTTGTAGGCCTAATGCAGTGTTATATTAAAAACTAGAGTTGAGCAACTTTTACTTTTATAGGATCGGGTCGGATTTCACGAAACCTGACTTTCTCAAAAGTCGGGTCGAGTGATATCGGCCGATCCTATAAAAAAGTCGGGGTCGGGGTCGGCCAAAACTCGAAACCCAATGCAGTGCATTGGGTTTCCAATGGTTCCCAGGGTCTGAAGGAGAGGAAACTCTCCTTCAGGCCCTGGGATCCATATTTAAGTGTAAAATAAAGAATTAAAATAAAAAATATTGCTATACTCACCCTCTGATGCGCCCTGGTACTAAGCGGCAGCCTTCCTTCCTTAGAATCAGCGCGTGAAGGGCCTTCGATGACTTCGCGGCTTGTGATTGGTTGCGCGACCGCCCATGTGACCGCTCGCGCGACCAATCACAAGCTGCGACGTCACCGAAGGTCCTTCAAGCGCTGATTCTTAGGAAGGAAGGCTGCCGGAAAGAAGCAGGGCGCGTCCGAGGGTGAGTATATTCCTATTAGGTATATACTCACCCTCGGACGCGCCCTGCTTCTTTCCAGCAGCCTTCATTCTTATTAGTTATATATAACTTCCTTCCTAAGAATCTGCGCTTGAAGGACCTTCGGTGACGTCGCGGCTTGTGATTGGTCGCGCGAGCGGTCACATGGGCGGTCGCGTGACCAATCACAAGCCGCGACGTCATCTAAGGCCCTTCACGCGCTGATTCTAAGGAAGGAAGGCTGCCGCTTAGTACCAGGGCGTGCCAGAGGGTGAGTATAGCATTATTTTTTATTTTAATTCTTTATTTTACACTTAAATATGGATTCCGATACCGAATTCCGATATTGCAAACATATCGGAACTCGATATCGGAATTCCGATACCAGATTCAGAAGATCGCCGACCTCATGGCCGACCCCACACAGGGGTCGGGTCGGGTTTCATGAAACCCGACTTTGCCAAAAGTCGGCGACTTCTGAAAATGGCCGACCCGTTTCGCTCAACCCTATTAACAACTACTTAACGAGAGCCTGAAGATTGAAGCTAAGGAAATGCAACCTGGAGAACACCTCGGAGCGGCAGACCCCGTTTCTAGAACCCAACCCAACTTGTAGGCCTAATGCAGCTGGTCAGCTAAAAAACTCTTTAACAAAAGCCTCAAGATAGAAGCTCATGAAATGCAACCAGGAAAACACCTTGGATAGGCAGACATCGTTTCTAGAACCCAACCAAACTAGTAGCCCCACTGCAGTTGGTCAATTAAAAAACTTTTTAACAAGAACCTCAAGATAGAAGCTCAGGAAATGCAACCAGGAGAACACCTTGAAGCGGCAGACACCGTTTCTAGAACTCAACCCAACTTGTAGGCCTAATGCAGTTGGTCAATTAAAAAACTCTTTAACAAGAGCCTCAAGATAGAAGCTCAGGAAATGCAACCAGGAGAACACCTTGGAGCGGCAGACACTGTTTCTAGAACCCAACCCAACTTGTAGGCCTAATGCAATGTTATAATTAACAACTACTTAACGAGAGCCTGAAGATTGAAGCTAAGGAAAGGCAACCTGGAGAACACCTTGGAGCGGCAGGCACCGTTTCTAGAACCCAACCCAACTTGTAGGCCTAATGCAGTTGGTCAATTAAAAAACTCTTTAACAAGAGCCTCAAGATAGAAGCTCAGGAAACACCTTGGAGCGGCAGACACTGTTTCTAGAACCCAACCCAACTTGTAGGCCTAACGCAGTGTTATATTAACAACTACTTAACGAGAGCCTGAAGATTGAAGCTAAGGAAAGGCAACATGTAGAACACCTTGGAGCGGCAGACACGGTTTGTAAACCCCAACCAAACTTTTGGCCCCAATGCAGTTTGAAAATTCCGACAGGCTGAAAACCTGACACTTGCCGCTCAGTTTTTTTAAGAGGACAGCTGTATTGAGTGGCGCAGACAGACACTGCTAGTAGGCCTTACACCACAAAGTTGGCTCGCTGAAGGTTTAAAAAAGGTTACATGGGTACACAGGCAGCATTGTTGTGGTCAGCGGAGGACAATTAGGAGGGACCGCAGACAGACTTAGTAGGCCTAAAATAACAAAATAGGCTCAATGCAGCTTTGATTATGTGGCAGGGGTACACAGGCAGCATTGGTGTGGTCAGCGGAGTACAATTGGAAGGAGGGACCGTAGACAGACTTAGTAGGCCTAAATTAACAAAATAGGCTCAATGCAGCTTCGATTATGTTGCAGGGGTGTACAGTGTCATGATCCCAATGGCAGGGGATCACAAAAGGACAAGCACAAAAAACAAAACAAGCTCTAGGGTGATGGAAACTGAGCTGACCGCGATCCTGAACCTAACACACAACTAGCTGTAGCCGGGGAACGTGCCTACGATGATTCCTAGACGTCTCGCGCCAGCCGAAGGACTAACTTCCCCTATTAGAAGAAACACAGACCTCTTTTGCCTCCAGAGAAACACCCCACAGAAATAGCAGCCCCCCACATGTAATGACGGTGAAATGAGAGGAAAGCACATACGTAGTAATGAAAACAGATTCAGCAAAATGAGGCCCGCTAAAGCTAGATAGCAGAGGATACAAAAGTGAACTGCGCGGTCAGCGAAAAACCCTACAAAAAACCATCCTGAAATTACTTGAACTCATGTGCCAACTCATGGAACATGAGGAGTAATATCAGCCCACTAGAGCAACCAGCAAAAAGGAATCACATATCTGCAAGCTGGACTAAGACAAAAAATTAAGCAAAACGTGGAACAGGAAAATCAAAAACTTAGCTTGTCCTGAAGATTACAGAAGCGGAAAGCAGAGGTAACAAGACACACTGATTACATTGATAGCCGGCGAGGAAATGACAAGAAAGCCAGGTTAAATAGGAAACTCCCATATCCTGATAGAACAGGTGGACACCAGAGACCACAGAAAACACAAGTCACCCAGTACCATCTGTAACCACCAGAGGGAGCCCAAAAACAGAATCCACAACAGTACCCCCCCCTTGAGGAGGGGTCACCGAACTCTCACGAGAACCACCAGGGCGACCAGGATGAGCCCTATGAAATGCACGGACCAAATCAGCAGCATGAACATCAGAGGCAACCACCCAAGAATTATCCTCCTGACCATAACCCCTCCACTTGACCAAATATTGGAGTTTCCGTCTGGAAACACGAGAATCCAAGATCTTCTCCACAACATACTCCAATTCTCCCTCCACCAGCACCGGAGCAGGAGGTTCAAGCGAAGAAACAACAGGTACCTCATACCTCCGCAACAACGACCGATGGAACACATTATGAATAGCAAACGATGACGGGAGATCCAAACGAAACGACACAGGGTTAAGAATTTCCAAGATCCTATAGGGACCGATGAACCGAGGCTTGAACTTTGGAGAAGAGACCTTCATAGGAACAAAACGAGAAGACAACCACACCAAGTCCCCAACATGAAGTCGAGGACCCACGCGGCGACGGCGATTAGCAAACTGCTGAGCCCTCTCCTGGGACAACTTCAAATTGTCCACCACATGACTCCAAATCTGATGCAACTTATCCACCACCATGTCCACTCCAGGACAATCAGAAGGCTCCACCTGACCAGAGGAAAAACGAGGATGAAACCCCGAATTACAAAAGAAAGGAGAAACCAAGGTAGCAGAACTAGCCCGATTATTAAGGGCAAATTCGGCAAGCGGCAAAAAGGTAACCCAGTCATCTTGATCAGCAGAAACAAAACACCTTAAATAAGTTTCCAAGGTCTGATTAGTTCGTTCCGTCTGGCCATTTGTCTGAGGATGGAATGCAGACGAAAAGGACAAATCAATGCCCATCTTAGCATAGAACGTCCGCCAAAATCTAGACACAAACTGGGATCCCCTGTCAGAAACGATGTTCTCCGGAATCCCATGCAAACGAACCACGTTCTGAAAAAACAGAGGGACCAACTCAGAGGAGGAAGGTAACTTAGGCAAGGGTACCAGATGAACCATCTTAGAAAAGCGGTCACACACAACCCAGATGATGGACATTTTTTGAGAGACAGGGAGATCCGAAATAAAGTCCATGGAAATGTGCGTCCAAGGCCTCTTCGGGATAGGCAAAGGTGACAACAATCCACTGGCCCGAGAACAGCAAGGCTTAGCCCGAGCGCAAACATCACAAGACTGCACAAAAGAACGCACATCCCTCGACAAGGAAGGCCACCAAAAAGACCTGGCCACCAAGTCTCTAGTACCAAATATTCCAGGATGACCTGCCAACACAGAAGAATGGACCTCGGAGATGACTCTACTGGTCCAATTATCCGGAACAAACAGTCTTTCAGGCGGACAACGATCAGGTTTATCTGCCTGAAACTCCTGCAAAGCACGTCGCAAGTCTGGGGAGACAGCCGACAAAATCACCCCATCCCTAAGGATACCAGTGGGCTCAGAATTTTCAGGGGAGTCAGGTACAAAACTCCTAGAAAGAGCATCCGCCTTCACATTCTTTGAACCTGGCAGGTATGAAACCACAAAATCGAAACGGGAGAAAAACAGTGACCAACGAGCCTGTCTAGGATTCAGACGCTTGGCAGACTCAAGGTAAATCAGATTTTTGTGATCAGTCAAGACCACCACACGATGTCTAGCACCCTCAAGCCAATGACGCCACTCCTCAAATGCCCATTTCATGGCCAAAAGCTTCCGATTACCAACATCATAATTCCGCTCAGTGGGCGAAAACTTTCTAGAAAAGAACGCACATGGCTTCATCACTGAGCAATCGGAGCTTCTCTGCGACAAAACCGCCCCCGCTCCAATCTCGTAAGCATCAACCTCAACCTGAAAAGGAAGCGAAACATCTGGCTGACGCAACACAGGAGCAGAAGAAAACCGGCGCTTAAGTTCCTGAAAGGCCTCCACAGCCGCAGGAGACCAATCAGCAACATCAGCACCCTTCTTAGTCAAATCCGTCAAAGGCATAACAACACTAGAAAAATTAGTTATGAAACGACGATAAAAATTAGCAAAGCCCAAGAACTTCTGTAGACTCTTAAGAGATGTAGGCTGCGTCCAGTCACAAATAGCCTGAACCTTGACGGGATCCATCTCAATAGTAGAAGGGGAAAAAATATACCCCAAAAAAGAAATCTTCTGGACTCCAAAGAGACACTTTGAACCTTTTACAAACAAAGAATTGGCCCGCAGGACCTGAAACACCTTCCTGACCTGCTGAACATGGGACTCCCAGTCATCAGAAAAAACCAAAACATCATCCAAATACACAATCATAAATTTATCCAGATATTCACGGAAAATATCGTGCATAAAGGACTGGAAGACAGAAGGAGCATTAGAAAGTCCAAAAGGCATCACCAAATACTCAAAATGGCCCTCAGGCGTATTAAATGCGGTTTTCCACTCATCACCCTGCTTTATCCGCACAAGATTATACGCACCCCGAAGATCAATCTTAGTGAACCATTTAGCCCCCTTAATGCGAGCGAACAAATCAGTCAACAATGGCAAAGGATACTGATATTTGACTGTAATCTTATTCAAAAGACGGTAATCTATACAAGGTCTCAAGGAACCATCTTGTTTGGCCACGAAAAAAAAACCTGCTCCCAAAGGGGACGAAGATGGACGGATATGTCCCTTTTCCAAGGACTCCTTAACATAATCCCGCATAGCAGTATGCTCTGGCACTGACAGATTGAACAAACGTCCTTTAGGAAATTTACTGCCAGGAATCAAATCTATAGCACAATCGCAATCCCTGTGAGGAGGAAGCGAATTGAGCTTAGGCTCCTCAAAAACATCCCGATAATCAGACAAAAATACAGGAACCTCAGAAGGAGTAGATGAAGCGATAGAAATCGGAGGTGCATCATCATGAACCCCCTGACATCCCCAGCTTAACACAGACATCGTTTTCCAGTCCAAGACTGGGTTATGAGTTTGTAACCATGGCAGACAAGCACTAAGACATCATGTAAATTATACAGTACCAGGAAGCGAATCACCTCCTGATGAACGGGAGTCATACGCATGGTCACTTGTGTCCAGTACTGAGGTTTGTTCATAGCCAAAGGTGTAGAGTCAATTCCTTTCAAAGGAATAGGGACTTCCAGAGGCTCCAGACTAAACCCACAGCGGTTGGCAAATGACCAATCCATAAGACTCAGGGCAGCGCCTGAATCCACATAGGCATCGACGGAAATGGCTGATAATGAACAAATCAGAGTCACAGACAGAATGAACTTAGACTGTAAAGTACTAATGGCAACAGACTTATCAACCTTTTTTGTGCGTTTAGAGCATGCTGATATAACATGAGCTGAATCACCACAATAAAAACACAACCCATTTTTCCGCCTATAGTTTTGCCGTTCACTTCTGGACTGAATTCTATCACATTGCATTGTCTCAGGTGCCTGTTCAGAAGACACCGCCAAATGGTGCACAGGTTTGCGCTCCCGTAAACGCCGATCAATCTGAATAGCCATAGTCATAGACTCATTCAGACCTGTAGGCGCAGGGAACCCCACCATAACATCTTTAATGGCCTCAGAAAGACCATCTCTGAATCTTGCAGCCAGGGCGCACTCATTCCACTGAGTAAGCACCGACCATTTCCGAAATTTCTGACAATATATTTCTGCTTCATCTTGCCCCTGAGAGAGAGCCAATAAAGCTTTTTCAGCCTGAATCTCTAGGTTAGGTTCCTCATAGAGCAAACCCAATGCCAGAAAAAACGCATCCACATTGAGCAACGCAGGATCCCCTGGTGCCAATGCAAATGCCCAATTCTGAGGGTCACCCCACAGGAAAGATATAACAATTTTGACTTGCTGAGCAGGGTCTCCAGAGGAGCGAGATTTTAAAGAAAGAAACAACTTGCAATTGTTCCTAAAATTCAGAAAACTAGATCTATCTCCAGAAAAAAACTCTGGGATAGGAATTCTAGGTTCAGACATAGGAGCATGTACAACAAAATCTTGTATATTTTGAACCTTAGCAGCAAGATTATTCAGGCTGGATGCCAAACTCTGGACGTCCGTGATAAACAGCTGAGGTCAGAGCCATTCAGGGATTAAGAGGAGGTAAGACGCAGCCAGGCTGCAATTAAGGCTAGGCAGCAAACTCTGAGCGGGAAAAAAAAAAATTCCTCAGACTACTTTTCCTCCTACTTCAGCCAATACAATTACCACTTTTTGGCCGGCTATACTGTCATGATCCCAATGGCAGGGGATCACAAAAGGACAAGCACAAAAAACAAAACAAGCTCTAGGGTGATGGAAACTGAGCTGACCGCGATCCTGAACCTAACACACAACTAGCTGTAGCCGGGGAACGTGCCTACGATGATTCCTAGACGTCTCGCGCCAGCCGAAGGACTAACTTCCCCTATTAGAAGAAACACAGACCTCTCTTGCCTCCAGAGAAACACCCCACAGAAATAGCAGCCCCCCACATGTAATGACGGTGAAATGAGAGGAAAGCACATACGTAGTAATGAAAACAGATTCAGCAAAATGAGGCCCGCTAAAGCTAGATAGCAGAGGATACAAAAGTGAACTGCGCGGTCAGCGAAAAACCCTACAAAAAACC
The DNA here is from genome assembly GCF_032444005.1 of Ranitomeya imitator. Taxonomy (NCBI): domain Eukaryota; kingdom Metazoa; phylum Chordata; class Amphibia; order Anura; family Dendrobatidae; genus Ranitomeya; species Ranitomeya imitator. Next base: position 461,845,653 of record NC_091284.1, read on the forward strand.
ATCCTGAAATTACTTGAACTCATGTGCCAACTCATGGAACATGAGGAGTAATATCAGCCCACTAGAGCAACCAGCAAAAAGGAATCACATATCTGCAAGCTGGACTAAGACAAAAAATTAAGCAAAACGTGGAACAGGAAAATCAAAAACTTAGCTTGTCCTGAAGATTACAGAAGCGGAAAGTAGAGGTAACAAGACACACTGATTACATTGATAGCCGGCGAGGAAATGACAAGAAAGCCAGGTTAAATAGGAAACTCCCATATCCTGATAGAACAGGTGGACACCAGAGACCGCAGAAAACACAAGTCACCCAGTACCATCTGTAACCACCAGAGGGAGCCCAAAAACAGAATCCACAACAGCACAGGCAACATTGGTGTGGTCAGCGGAGGACAATTGGAAGGAGTGTCTGACACAGTTAGTACTCCAAAAAACTAAATTGATGTTAATGTCTCGCAAAAAAACAAAACAAAAAAAGGGTGACATACTTAGGTACGGGGGTGGGCTCCTATGCTGACTTTCAGACATTGCAATTTGGCGCAAAGTATTTACTGGTGTAAATGTAGGACAGGACCCCTGAATATTTTAACTAGCATCATACATGTCAACAAATTGGTATTGTCATTGCCAGGCATTGAAGGATTTCAGCGCATAGACTAAACAGTGGTGGAGCAGTGAGAGATAATTTTGCAAGTGGTAGAGCACTGTTTGAGCTGGCGGGGACACTCTCTCGCGGCCGGCAGTATAGGCCCAGTGCCCCTCATGTTACAATGGTGTGTCTGACGTTAGGTGCGCGCCACCACCGCCAGAGACACTTCATTGTACTATGAGGGACCCAGTGGCAGTGCCGTCGACCAAAAGTGGGCACACCCACCTCTTCAGACAAACGGCACTCTCACGGGTGCTTGCGCCAAGTGGCGACCACGGCCCCGTGGGGAGAGCCCATTTTGGGAGGTGTAAACATGTCGTATGGTGGACATACAGCAGCTGCAAAATTAGAGATTGGAACAGGGAGTAAGACCAGTCCAAAAGCAAGACCTTTTTACAGGAATGCTAGGTGTCAGCCAGGAAAGGTGGGGCAAAATAATTAGAAATCCATGAGTGGTTAATTTTAATGAAGGTTAGATCATCAACATTTTCGGTAGCCAGACGAGTGATTTTTTCGGTCAGTATTGAACAAGCAGCACTGAATAATCTTTCTGATAGCACACTAGCTGCTGGGCAAGCAAGCTCCTGCAATGCATATTCGGCCAATTCAGGCCAGGTGTCTATTTTGGATGCCCAGTAATCAAATGGGAATGACGGTTGAGGGAGAACATCGATAAGGGAGGAAAAATAGTTAGTAACCATACTGGTCAAATGTTGTCTCCTGTCACTTTGAATTGATGCTGCAGTACCTGTCCTGTCTGCGGTCATTGCAAAATCACTCCACAACCTGGTCAGAAAACCCCTCTGTCCAACGCCACTTCTGATTTGTGCACCTCTAACACCTCTGCCCTGTTACCCCCTGCAGCTCGTGTGAGAACCATCACCGGCGCTGTGTGCTGGGAATGCCTGAATCAAATGGTCAACAAGAGTTGCTTGTTTGGTTGCCAATATTTGTTCAAGGTTCTCAAGTGGCATGATATTTTGCAATTTCCCTTTATAGCGTGGATCAAGGAGGCAGGCCAACCAGTAATCGTCATCGGTCATCATTTTTATAATGCGTGGGTCCCTTTTGAGGATACGTAAGGCATAATCCGCCATGTGGGCCAATGTTCCAGTTGTCAAACTACTGCTTGTGCTGGGTTGAGGAGCACTTTCGGGCATTTCAACATCACTTGTCTCCCTCAAAAACCCTGAACCCGGCCTTGCAACGCCAGCAGTTTCTATTGCCCCCTGAGAAGCTTCCTCATCCAAAAAATACTCATCCCCATCATCCTCCTCTTCACCCGCCACCTCGTCCTGTAGACTTCCCTGACCAGACAATGGCTGACTGTAATCAAGGCTTCCCTCATCCTCGGCTACAGACACCTGCTCCTTTATGTGCGTCAAACTTTGCATCAGCAGACGCATTAGGGGGGATGCTCATGCTTATTATGGCGTTGTCTGCAAAAACCAGCCGTGTGCATTCCTCAAAACACTGAAGGACTTGACACAGGTCTTGTAGCTTCGACCACTGCACACTTGACAACTCCATGTCTGCCATCCAACTGCCTGCCCGTGAATGTGTATCCTCCCACAAATACATAACAGCACGCCTCGGTTCGCACAGTCTCTGAAGCATGTGCAGTGTGGAGTTCCACCTTGTTGCAACGTCGATGATTAAGCGATGCTGGGGAAGGTTCAAAGACCGCTGATGGTTCTGCATAAGGCTGGAGTGTACGGGCGAAGGGCGGATGTGCGAGCAAAGTCTGCACACCTTGAGGAGCAGGTCGGGTAACCCCGGATAACTTTTCAGGAAGCACTGCAACACCAGGTTTAAGATGTGAGCCAGGCAAGGAATGTGTTTCAGTTGTGAAAGGGCTATGGCAGCCATAAAATTCCTTCCGTTATCACTCACTACCTTGCCTGCCTCAAGATGTACAGTGCCCAGCCATGACTGAGTTTCTTGCTGCAAGAACTCGGACAGAACTTCTGCGGTGTGTCTGTTGTCGCCCAAGCACTTCATTGCCAAGACAGCCTGCTGACGCTTGCCACTAGCTGTTCCATAATGGGACACCTCGTGTGCAACAGTGGTAGCTGCGGATGGAGTGTTCGTGTGACTTCGGTCTGTGGACGAGCTCTTGCTTCTGCTGGAGGATGATGAGGAGGAGGAGGGGGGGGCGAACACCTACAGCCAACTGTTTCCTAGACCATGGGCTAGGCAGAACTGTCCCAATATTGCTATCCCCTGTGGACCCTGCATCCACCACATTAACGCACTGTGCCGTGATGGAGACGTAACACCCCTGGCCATGCCTACTGGTCCATGCATCTGTTGTCAGGTGCACCTTTCTACTCACAGATTGCCTGAGTGCATGGACAATGCGGTCTTTTACATGCTGCTGGAGGGCTGGGATGGCTTTTCTCGAAAAGAAGTGTCGACTGGGTAGCTCGTAATGTGGTACAGCGTAGTCCATCGGGGCTTTGAAAGCTTCGCTTTCAACTAACCGGTAGGGCATCATCTCTAACGAGATTAGTCTAGCAATGTTGGCATTCAAACCCTGTGTACACGGATGTGAGGATGAGTACTTCCTTTTCCTAACGAGAGTCTCTTGTAGGGTGATCTGTACTGGAGAGCATGGCAGACTGAGAGAGGCTTGTTGATGGTATTCTTGCTGTTGGCCTACATACAGTGTTTCCTACCACGAACCTAGTGATTCCCTGACTGCTTTGGCCTTGCGATGAAACCTCCACATTTACTGCAGGTGGTGTGGTAAACGGTGGGCTTACAGTGAGGGAAGGTATGTAGCATTGCTGTCTAGCTTAATTGTAAGAGGGTGCTACAACGTTAAGAGACGTTTGGTAGTTTGGTAGTTAGTCCAGGCTTGCAAGTGCATGATGGTTAAATGTCTACGCATGCAACTTGTATTTAGGTTTTTAACATTCTGACCTCTGCTGAAGGTCCTTGAGCATTTTTTACAGATGACTTTGCACTGATCATTTGGATCTTGGTTAAATAAATGCCAGACTGCACTCTTCCTACTATCGGATACCTTTTCAGGCATTGCACACTGAGCTACTTTAACCAGATGGTCACACTGTCCTACAACTGTTTTAGGTTTTGCCACACGTTTTTGGCGGCCAGATACGGGCCTGCCAGATGGAACGTGTTGCGATGTTGATGCCTGCTGTGGCTCCTCCTCCGCTTCAGAGCTACTGCTGCCTGCACCCTGTTCCCCCAATGGCTGCCAATCGGGGTCAACAACTGGGTCATCTATGACCTCCTCTTCTATGTCCTGTGCACCTTCCTCTGTGTCACTGTGTAAGCCGGTGCTACAAGGTTTGTGACGGGGCTCCATAGTGTCATCAGGGTCAGATTCTGGATCAGTACAGTGTGAGGGCAATGTTCTGATCTGAGTCAAAGGAACAGCATAATAATCTGGCTGTTGCTGTGCATCTGTGCACTCCATGTCTGATTCATCTTGTAATGGGCATGGCCTGTTAACAATTTCCCTTTCTAACCCAGGAATGCTATGTGTAAAGAGCTCCATGGAGTAACCCATTGTGTCGCCTGATGCATCTTTCTCTGTTGTTCTGGGTGAGGAACACAAGGAAGCGATTTGTCCCTGACCGGGAACATCCACTGACGACACGCTGCTTTTACATTTTGCACTTTCCGAAGAGGAGGCGAAAGAGCTAGAGGCAGAGTCAGCAAGGAAAGCCAAAACTTGTTCCTGCAGCTCCAGCTTTAAAAGCGGTTTTCCTACTCCCAGAAAAGGGAGCATTCGAGGCCTTGTGTAGCCAGACGATGACGCTGGCTCAACAACTCGAGACTTAGGTGCTATATTGCTTTTCCCACGACCACCTGAAGCTCCACCACCACTACCATCATTACCAGCTGGCAATGACCGCCCACGGCCATGACCTCTTCCACCAGACTTCCTCATTCTTTGAAAAATGTAACCAAACAAAGAAACAAACGCTATTTGGTACTGTAAAACCAGTTGCAAGGTGTACGCAATCTTGTGGTGAATTTAAATCTCCCTTTATAGGTGGGTGAGACTGCAGGGAAAATCAGGCCCACTGTATAACAGTGCACAGCTTCAGTGGCAGACAGATATGCCACTAACAGGACTGACGCAGATGCACATACTGCCAATAAAAATCTCCCCCTTTTTTTTATTTGGGAGACTAGTGAATAAATCAGGCCCACTGTATTACAGTATATTTTCTGTGGCAGAAAATGAGTGACAGATACCACAGACAGGAATGGCACAGATTCAGATTTGCCAATATTAATCTCCCCTTTTTTATTTTTTCTGGGAGACTAGTGAATAAATCTGGCCCACTGTATGACAGTATATTTTCTGTGGCAGAAAATGACAGACAGATGCCACAGACAGGTCTGGCACGGATGCAGATTAGCCAATATTAATCTCCCCCTTTTTTATTTTTTCTGGGAGACTAGTGCATAAATCTGGCCCAATGTATGACAGTATATTTTCTGTGGCAGAAAATGACAGACAGATGCCACAGACAGGACTGGCACAGATGCAGATTAGCCAATATTAATCTCCCCCTTTTTTATTTTTTATAGGAGACTAGTGAATAAATCAGGCCCTCTGTATTACAGTATATTTTCTGTGGCAGAAAATGAGTGACAGATACCACAGACAGGACTGGCACAGATGCAGATTTGCCAATATTTATCTCCCCCTTTTTTATTTTTTTCTAGGAGGCTAGTGAATAAATCTGGCCCACTGTATGACAGTGTATTTTCTGTGGCAGAAAATGAGTGACAGATACCACAGACAGGACTGGCACAGATGTAAATTTGCCAATATTAATCTCCCCCTTTTTTATTTTTTATGGGAGACTAGTGAATAACTCAGGTCCACTGTAATACAGTATATTTTCTGTGGCAGAAAATGAGTGAAAGATACCAGAGACAGGACTGGCACAGATGCAGATTAGCCAATATTAATCTCCCCCCTTTTTTTCTGGGAGACTAGTGAATAAATCTGGCCCACTGTATGACAGTATATTTTCTGTGGCAGAAAATGAGTGACAGATACCACAGACAGGACTGGCACAGATGCAGATTTGCCAATATTAATCTCCCCCTTTTTTATTTTTATGGGAGACTAGTGAATAAATCAGGCCCACTGTATTACAGTATATTTTCTGTGGCAGAAAATGACAGACAGATGCCACAGACAGGACAGGGACAGATGCAGATTAACCAATATTAATCTCCCCCTTTTTTATTTTTTCTGGGAGACTAGTGAATAAATCTGGCCCACTGCATGACAGTATATTTTCTGTGGCAGAAAATGAGTGACAGATACCACAGACAGGACTGGCACAGATGCAGATTTGCCAATATTAATCTCCCCCTTTTTTATTTTTTTCTGGGAGACTAGTGAATAAATCTGGCCCGCTGTAATACAGAATGTTTTCTGTGGCAGAAAATGAGTGACATATACCACAGACAGGACTGGCACAGATGCAGATTTGCCAATATTAATCTCCCCCCTTTTTTTTCCGGGAGACTAGTGAATAAATCTGGCCCACTGTATGACAGTATATTTTCTGTGGCAGAAAATGAGTGACAGATACCACAGACAGGACTGGCACAGATGCAGATTTGCCAATATTAATCTCCCCTTTTTATTTTTATGGGAGACTAGTGAATAAATCAGGCCCACTGTATTACAGTATATTTTCTGTGGCAGAAAATGACAGACAGATGCCACAGACAGGACAGGGACAGATGCAGATTAATCAATATTAATCTCCCCCTTTTTTATTTTTTCTGGGAGACGAGTGAATAAATCTGGCCCACTGCATGACAGTATATTTTCTGTGGCAGAAAATGAGTGACAGATACCACAGACAGGGCTGGCACAGATGCAGATTTGCCAATATTAATCTCCCCCTCTCTTTTATATGGGAGACCAGTGAATAAATCAGGCCCACTGTAATACAGTATAGTTTCCGTGGCAGAAAGTGGCTTGAAGATATATAACAAAAAAAAAGGACTGTACTACAATTACTATCTCCCTACAGTAATCTCAGAAAAGTATGGCAGGCAGAAATAAAAAGGACTGCTGCACACAAAAGTGTGGACAAACAAACAAGATAGCTGTGCAGAAAGGAAGGAGCAATAGGATTTGTGCTTTGAAAAAAGCAGTTGGTTTGCAAAGCGGCGTACAAACAGCAATGCAGCTATCAGGGAGCCTTCTAGGGCAGCCCAATAAGCTACACAGCTGATGAAGAAAAATCTAGCCCCCACTGTCCCTGCAAAGAAAAGGTGGTGTTGGACAGTGGAAATCGCTACATCACAAGCGGTTTGGGGGTTAATGTACCCTGCCTAACGCTATCCTGGCTTCTGACGAAGCGGCAGCAACCTCTCCCTATACTCTGATCGGCAGCAGTAAGATGGCGGTCGGCGTGCACGCCCCTTTATAGCCCCAGTGATGCCGCAGAAAGCAAGCCAATCACTGCCATGCCCTTCTCTAAGATGGTGGGGACCAGGACCTATGTCATCACGCTGCCCACACAATGCATCCACCTTCATTGGCTGAGAAATGGCGCTGAACACGACTTTGGCGCGAAGGTCGCCGACCACGTGGCCGACCCCACATAGGGATCGGGTCGGGTTTCATGAAACCCGACTTTGCCAAAAGTCGGCGACTTATGAAAATGACCGATCCGTTTCGCTCAACCCTAGTAAGGACACTAACGAAGCGTACATAGGAACAAAGACTAACTATACTGGACTAATGGGACACAGGAAACAAGAAATATTATCATATTAGGGTTGGGGACCTGGCAACATGCAGTTCCACAAACTAAACCACCTAACAGTAACTATAAGGGTTGCTCAGGCACTTCTCAATTGGGGAGGGTGCCCTTTATATGCGATGTCTGCCAGCTCTTGGCAGGTGAACACATTACTAAATGTCTTCCAGCTATTTTCTGGGTGCATTTGCCATGTGCGCATGCTGTTCTTTTAAGAACAGGGGAGTGCGTGCATGTGCACACTCAGTGGCATCGCTATAATGAGGTAAGTTGAGCACTTCGCCTCAAGCGGCATCCGGTCCCTCAAAACAGGGGGCGGCAGCGCGGTGCCGCCCCCTGCAGTCAGATGTGTCGGGTACTAGCCATGTGCATGAGGCTGTGTCACCAGCCGGAGGCAGCGGGGATGCCGGGCGCGGTGCTGCCTCCTCACACACTAACTTGTCCAGTTATAAGTTAAGTACTTAGGGACGGGATGGGGAAGGGGTGAGCGGCCCCAGCCAGGGAAGATGAGCTACTTGGGATTGAATGAAGCACAGCCTGTGTGCAGGGACTGTGGCTGCTTGCCTGCTACACAGTAGCGTAGTGACTGGAGGGGGCAGAGGGGGCCATCGCCAGGGCCCTGTCACATGAAGGGGCCCACCGGGAGCCAGGGCCACTTCTGTGACGAGGCAGAACACAGCATAGGAGCAGAGCAGTATAATGTCTGCTCCTTTCTGACAGAGACTCTGCAAGCTGGCTATTAGCACAGTGGCCGACTGCAGTCTCCCTCCTGCAGTGAATGGTTTCGTCTGTCTGACCTGATTATGAAGCTTTTCCTGGCTGCAGTTTCTTCACTCTGTGCACGCTGGGATTGGCTCAGGCATGCTGGGTCCTAGTGCCCACTTCTTGCATTTCACCTAGACACTTCCTGGTCCTGCCTGCAAACATTATCAGTATGTGGGGATGGAACATTTTAGGTTTATTAAATTCAGGTATGCCACTGTAATGTGAATGTGAGACCATTGGGGTATTGTGGGCGCTGAAAGTGGGTGAGGGGGACAGGGCACTGAGGGGGTGGATGTGAGTTGATGGGGGCATGGGGGCTGAAGTGGGGGAGGGGAGACAGGTCACTTGTGACTGAATATTGTAAGGTTTTGTTATGATATTATATGTACTCCATCATGTAATATTTGCTGTCTGGGGAGGCTGGAGCTGTAGGGGGCTTTTGATTCGTACCACCTGGGTCTTTTATGAGTATTAGGCTAGGTTCACATTGCGTTAGCGCAATCCATTTAGTGCATACGCTAACGGAATGCGCTAACGCAATATCCAAAAATGGATTGCGTTTGGTGATCTCTCTAGTGCAGATGTCCGATCTGCGCTAGTGAAGAACGGACCCTGAACGCTGCAAGCAGCGTTCAAGGTCCAACCGAAAATAACGGGACATTGCTGACACATGCCAAAAAAGCATACGCTAGAGATGCATTAGTACATTGCGGTCAATGGGTGCGCTATCGGATCCGTTACATAGCGTTAATTGCACCAATTGCGCCATGTAACGGATTCCGTTAGCGGACACCCTCTTGCGCAATGTGAACCCAGCCTTAGTATACAAAGCCCCCATATAGTAACCAAGAGCTGCATCACATTTACAGCACCACTCCAGCATTTTTTTTTAATTTCACTGCTGAAGCGGTGCTGAAAATCCAAGTCCCCTGCCCTCTATCTGATACTCACCTTATGGCGTCTTCATCTGTTTTTGTCTCTGCTCGGCTCAGTCTCCTTCATTTTTTTTTTACCTGTCCACTGATCCAGTGCTTCATGGAGCAGCGCAGATGTCACTAATCAATGTGAGTCTATGGGAGCCTCGTTCTGGCCTCTTTCTCACTCTCAGGCTATGTGTACACGGTGCGGATTGGCCTCTGCAGATTCACAGCAGTTTTCCATGCTGTGCACAGTACCATGTAAACCTATAAAAACCAAATCCGCTGTGCACATGGTGCGGAAAAAAACACGTGGAAACGCTGCATTGTATTTTCCGCAGCATGTCAATTCTTTGTGCGGATTCAGTAGCGTTTTACACCTGCTCCTCAATAGGAATCTGCAGGTGTTTAAATGCAGGCTAAATCCTCACAAAAAACACAGGAAATCCACGGTAAATCCACAGGTAAAACGCAGCACGTTTTACCTGTGGATTTTGCAAAAACGGTGCAGAAAAATCCGCACACGAATCTGCAACGTGTGCATATAGCCTCATAGTCTTACATTGAGCGCTTGTGACATAGCTTCTAACTTCTGGCCAGTCAGAAACTGCGCTCACAAGTTTGAGCTGCGGCACTGCAGCAGTGCCACAAAATAGTGAATATGCCGGAGGATGAGTAAATGACCGGGGCAGGGGACTTGCGCTTAAAACACCACTCCAACGGTGGAAAAAAAACACCTGCTAGAGTTGTGCTTTAATAATTTAATAATAAGCAATTTAATACTATAAAGTTGATAAAGGCTTGGAATAAATGTCTGCAGTCACTTTATGTGACTGCAGACTGCCAAATCATGACAGGAAGCTGCGGGCCCATCATACTGTGTATAAGGGAGCTGTGGGCTCATCATACTGTGTATAAGGGAGCTGTGGGCTCATTATACTGAGTATAAGGGAGCTGCGGGCCCATCATACTGTCATAAGGGAGCTGCTGGCCCATCATACTGTGTATAAGGAAGATGCGGGCTCATTATACTGTGTGTAAGGGAGCTGCGGGCTCACTATACTGTGTGTAAGGGAGCTGCGGGTCCATCATACTGTGTATAAGGGAGCTGCGGGCCCATCATACTGTATAAGGGAGCTGCGGGCTCATCATACTGTGTATAAGGGAGCTGCGGGCTCATCATACTGTGTATAAGGGAGCTGTGGGCCCATCATACTGTGCATAAGGCAGCTGTGGGCTCATTATACTGTGTGTAAGGGAGCTGCGGGCCCATCATACTGTGTATAAGGGAGCTGCGGGCCCATCATACTGTGTATAAGGGAGCTGTGGCCCCATCATACTGTGTATAAGGAAGCTGCGGGCCCATCATACTGTGATAAGGGAGCTGCGGGCCCATCATACTGTGATAAGGGAGCTGCAGGCCCATCATATTGTGTATAAGGGAGCTGTGGCCCCATCATACTGTGTATAAGGAAGCTGCGGACCAATCATACTGTGTATAAGGGAGCGGCGGGCCCATCATACTGTGTATAAAGAAGCTGCGGGCCCATCATACTGTGTATAAGAAAGCTGTGGCACCATCATACTGTGTACAGGGGAACTGTGAGGGATATCATACTATTTGACGGAAGCTGCAGTCCCATCATACTGTTTATAAGGGAGCTGTGGACCCACCATACTGTGTATAGGGAACTGTGAAGGCATATTGTGCATATGGGACCTGTTGGCCCATTACACTGTATATAGGGGAGCTATGGGGGCATTATACTTTCTATAGTGGAGCTTTGTCAGCATTATACTGTGTAAAGGGGAGCAGTGAGAACATCATACGGTGTATCGGGGAGTTATAGAATCATCATACTGTGTATAGGGAAGTTGTGGGGGCCTTATACTGTGTATATGGAAGCTTTGAGCTCACTATACTGTGTATAATGGAGCAGTACATCAGCGAACTTAGGGGACATTATTAAATGTTAAGTGGGCACTTAAGCATTACTGTATTGTTATAGGGGCACTCATAGTATTGCGACCATCAAAGTTGCATATTGTCACAATATGGCGGTAAAATCAATGTTCGCTTTTGTATATAGATTTATTTTCAATAACAGAGCGGTCATATTCTGAGGTTCCACTATATTCACAATTAGAGTGTGCAACCATCACTGTAATTCTCTCATGCCCCCCCTCTGTTCTCTCGTGCCCCCCCTCTGTTCTCTCGTGCCCCCCTCTGTTCTCCTATGCCCCCAGTATTATGCGTTTGTCACTGTCACTAGAATATAACAGTGATGCCAGCAGGGTAAATCCCAAGTCATCAATTCCTTCCTTAATATGACAATGGTACCAGTCCCCCCTGGCTGCCTGAGGAGGTGTTATGTTTGTATTGTATCCTGCCTGGCACTAAAGGGGTTATCTGAGATGGGGAAAATATACAGTATATACATACTAGTTTATTTAAAACAAATCCTACACAGAGAGATATTGCCCTCCTGTCACCCTCGAGATTTCAGCCACAGACCTCTCTGGTGGTCGACAGCAGCTCTGGAAGTGATGACTGCACCATCTGGATGTCACAGAACAGATAAAACCTGTGATTAACTGCAGCGGTCAGGTGACTGTGAGGGTATGTGCACACGTATTTTTGAGGGCTGCAGATTTTTCCACAGCGGATTTCAGAAATCTGCAGGTAAAAGGCACTGTGCTTTACCACGGATTTACTGTATTTTTTTGCATGTTTTGTGCGGATTCCACCTGCAGTTTTACACTTGAGGATTCCCATTATGGAGCAGGTGTAAACTGCTGTGGAAACCGCACAAAGAATTGATATGCTGCGGAATGTAAACCGCTGCGTTTCCACGCGTTTTTTTCAGCAACATGGGCACAGCGGATTCCGTTTTCCATAGGTTTACATTGTACTGTAAACGCATGGAAAGCTGCTGTGGACCCCCAGCGGCGGATCCGCAACGTGTGCACATAGCCTTAGACGTTTCTCTGAAGGGGGGCCTGTGCCAGTTACCTGACAGTTGTGGGCTTTAATTTTCTCTTATTTTGCCAAATTTTAAAAAGAGTAAGGGATGGTCTCAAAAAATAAAATTGAAAACGCCCTATTACATTACTTAGTGATTCTCATTCGTGTTGGTGTTCCCCTCTGGTACCAAAAGTGATGTCGACCTGTGCATTATTTACATGACCGCTGCAGCCAATTACTGACCTCACCATCATTTGCTGTACATAATAGTATGACCACTGCGGCCTGTGATTAGTGGGGGGTCAAATGGTGAAGGCCCCTGCAATCATTATTATTTATCGTACATCTGAATACAGATCTACAGTACATAGCAATTAAAGGGGTGTTCAGGGCTGTAGACATATTTCTGCACTCTGTGACTTCAAACTACTGAATGCATGTAAAGGGTAAATGTAATGTAAATTGAATCTAAGTAAAGAGTAAACCAGATTTATTTATACTGATTTTACTATGGGAGGGGGGCGCCTTTTTGCAGTTCGCCTCAGGTTCACCCCTGTGCACACAAGGCACGCCACTGAGACTCAGTGTGGTGTGCACAGCTGCAGGAGACAGGAGAACATCGAGTACTGGGACAGTGAGTAAGCCGGCATCCCTGCACAGAGGGAGAAGAGGACAACATGCACGGGCGCCGGCAGCAACACTACACTTTCTTTCACTCTGAACTCATATTTATAGCATCCAGGTGGTGTACTCTAGATGTTATATAAAAGTGCTGTATAATAATTAAGTTATCATTAGGACACATTTGTTGGTTTTGACACAGTTAAATGGCTACTTTTTTATTTGCATTTTCTATTTAACATACTTCAACCTTGTTCTTAAAAATTACACAGTAAGAGTTGTTAAGTCCAATAGGTATACATAAATAAAATCCTGTACCTGCAATAGTTTGCTGTACTGGTGTGGCGTGTACGGATAAAATGCTTGACTAGCAAAACTGATATGCAAAATAATATTGCTTGCAACATGCTCACTCTGCAAGACAGGGAATTGCAGTTAACTCCTTAATGACCTCCGATATGCCTTTTAATGGTGACAGTTAAGGGTACTTATTCCTTAGATCAGCTTTTCAACGGCACTGAGATTTAAGTGTAAAGCATCCTCCAGACTCAGAATTTCTCCAGGGTCTCTGCTACCGGGGGTAGCTGATACCCCAGAGAACATGGTTTGGGTTGGTTTTTACCGACTCCAGTGTTGCAAACGCCGTTATTAACGGTATAATGGTGACTGCAAAAAGTCAGATTTTCCATTTAATTTCTCTCTCCTCTGATGTGATTGCACATCAGAGGAGAGAGAAATAGGGTCCCCCAATCACCCACCTGTACCTCTGGTGTCCCTGCATGCCCCCATGAAGTCCCCTGGCCCACCACCATCTTCTTTCAGGAGAAAATGGCGGGTGCATGCACAGTGCGCCCGCCGAGATCTGCTGTCCGGCACCCAGCAACAATAGGAAATTTTTCCTATTGGTTCATTTTCATCACTGTGATACACCCTATCACAGTGATCAAAATAAAAAAAATATTGTAAATAAAACCCCCCTTTATCACCACCTTAGCTAGCGAAAAATAATAAAACTATATATATATTTATATATATATATATATATATATTAATTTCCATTTTTCCATTAGGGTTAGAGTTGGGCTAAAGTGAGTTGGGCTAAAGTTACGGAAAGGGTTAGGGTTAGGGCTAGGGCTAGGGTTAGGGCTAGGGTTAGGACTAGGGTTACAGTTATGGTTAGGGTTGGGATTACGGTTAGAGTTGGGATTAGGGTCAGGGGTAGTGTTGAGCGATACCTTCCGATATTTGGAAATATCGGTATCGGATTGGATCGGCCGATATTCAAAAAATATCGGATATTGCCGATACGATACCCGATACCTATGCAAGTCAATGGGACAAAAATATCTGAATTAAAATAAACCCTTTCTTTCCTTGTAGGTTAATTCTACATGAAGGAAAATAACTAAGAATAATGTAGGATGTATTGGGGGAGGTGGAGGAGACATTAAATGCATAGAGGTTTAGCCCAATCAAATGTAATAGCAGGAATTAGTTTTTCTTTTTAAGACGTTCGGAGTTACAAAGATATTAACTATGTTAAGACTTTTTATACTTTGTCAGATATTTATGTTTCACTAATTCCATGCTCTTCACCTTCTTTTTTACTTCTCCCACGCTTTCTTCTTCATCATCCTCAGCAGCAGCATCTTTTTCATCAACTTCTTCTTCATCACCTTATTCATCTTCTTCTTCACCTTCTTCCTATTATTGTTTTTTTTACATTCTTCATATTCTTTTTATTCAACTATTCTTCTTCTTCATATTCTACTTCTTCATCTTTTTCATATTCTTCTTCATCATATTCTTATTTGTGACAGGCATTCCTGTAGTTGTTATCTATAAAAGTTTGAAGATTACACCTTCTGTTCTGCCTGTCACAAAAGAGTTACAACAGGATTTGTCCGCGTTTTTCCAGGGGCACCACGAGGAGGAATGGACTTACCCCCATACACTGCTTAGTCTTCTTCTGTTTATAATTTAGATAATATCTTTTGCTCTGATTTTTAGTCTTATGCTTAATGTTCTTCTGCTCTTTGTTCTGCAGCTTCTTGTTCTTCTGCTTCTCGACCTTCAGGGTCGTCGTCTCCAGGGTCGTCGTCTCAAGGGTCGTCGTCTCCAGGGTCGTCGTCTTCTTCGGGGTGGTCTTCAGGGTCGTTGTCTCCAGGGATGTTGTCTCCGGGGTCGTAGTCTCTGGGGTCATTATCTCCGGGGTCATGGTCTTCTTCGGGGTGGTCTTCAGGGTCGTCGTCTTTAGGGTCTTGAATTTGGAAATGTAGCAGAAGGTAAAAGAAGGCTGAGGAACTGCCGAGAACCAGCTGACGGTACTGGAACCCAGATGGCTACCCGAAGGTCCAAGAGCCAATGGAACTACCGAGGACCAGATGATGTTACTGGAACCCAGTTACTAAGCAGGAGGTACCCGTGCCAGAAAGCACTACCAAGGACCACCTGACGTTGGTGGAACTCGGATACCCAGAAGGAGGCACCTAAGCCAAAGGCTCTGCCTGGAACCAGCTGACGGTACTGGAATCAGGATGGGGAGCAAAAGGTACAAAAGCAAAAGACACTGCCGAGAACCAGCTGACGGTACTGGAACCCGGATGGGTAGCAGAAGGTTCAAGAGCCAATGGAACAACGGAGGACCAGCTGACGTTACTGGAACCCAGTTACTAAGCAGGAGCTACCCGTGCCAGAATGTTATGTTTGCTAATGACAGGTGTTATGAAGGCAATCCAGAAACACAGTGTGCTTAGCGATCAGAGCGCACACAGTGATCTGACAAATACCCAAAAATACAAGAACGAGCTCTGAGACGTGGAAACTCTGTAGACTGCACACCTGATCCTATCCTAAACACAACTAAAAGCGGCTGTGGATTGCGCCTAACAACTACCTAGGCAACTCGGCACAGCCTAAGAAACTAGCTAGCCTGAAGATAGAAAAATAGGCCTGACTTGCCCCAGAGAAATTCCCCAAAGGAAAAGGCAGCCCCCCACATATAATGACTGTGAGTAAGATGAAAAGACAAAACGTAGGGATGAAATAGATTCAGCAAAGTGGGGCCCGATATTCTAGGACAGAGCGAGGACAGTAAAGCGAACTTTGCAGTCTACAAAAAACCCTAAAGCAAAACCACGCAAAGGGGGCAAAAAAAAACCCACCGTGCCGAACTAACGGCATGGCGGTACACCCTTTGCGTCTCAGAGCTTCCAGCAAAACAAAAGACAAGCTGGACAGAAAAAAAGCAACAAAAAAGCAAAAGCACTTAGCTATACAGAGCAGCAGGTCACAGGAACAATCAGGAGAAGCTCAGATCCAACACTGAAACATTGACAAGGAGCAAGGATAGCAGCATCAGGCGGAGTTAAGTAATGAAGCAGTTAACGAGCTCACCAGAACACCTGAGGGAGGAAGCTCAGAAGCTGCAGTACCACTTGTGACCACAGGAGTGAATTCAGCCACAGAATTCACAACAGTACCCCCCCTTGAGGAGGGGTCACCGAACCCTCACCAGAGCCCCCAGGCCGACCAGGATGAGCCGCATGAAAGGCACGAACAAGATCGGAAGCATGAACATCAGAGGCAAAAACCCAGGAATTATCTTCCTGAGCATAACCCTTCCATTTAACCAGATACTGGAGTTTCCGTCTAGAAACACGAGAATCCAAAATCTTCTCCACAATATACTCCAATTCCCCCTCCACCAAAACTGGGGCAGGAGGCTCAACAGATGGAACCATAGGTGCCACGTATCTCCGCAACAACGACCTATGGAATACATTATGTATGGAAAAGGAGTCTGGGAGGGTCAAACGAAAAGACACAGGATTGAGAACCTCAGAAATCCTATACGGACCAATAAAACGAGGTTTAAATTTAGGAGAGGAAACCTTCATAGGAATATGACGAGAAGATAACCAAACCAGATCCCCAACACGAAGTTGGGGACCCACACGGCGTCTGCGATTAGCGAAAAGTTGAGCTTTCTCCTGGGACAAGATCAAATTGTCCACTACCTGAGTCCAGATCTGCTGCAACCTATCCACCACAGAATCCACACCAGGACAGTCCGAAGACTCAACCTGTCCTGAAGAGAAACGAGGATGGAACCCAGAATTGCAAAAAAATGGAGAAACCAAGGTAGCCGAGCTGGCCCGATTATTAAGGGCGAACTCAGCCAACGGCAAAAAGGACACCCAATCATCCTGGTCTGCAGAAACAAAACATCTCAGATATGATTCCAAGGTCTGATTGGTTCGTTCGGTCTGGCCATTAGTCTGAGGATGGAAAGCCGAGGAAAAGGATAGGTCAATGCCCATCCTACCACAAAAGGCTCGCCAGAACCTTGAAACAAACTGGGAACCTCTGTCAGAAACAATATTCTCAGGAATGCCATGCAACCGAACCACATGCTGAAAGAACAAAGGTACCAAATCAGAGGAGGAAGGCAATTTAGCCAAGGGCACCAGATGGACCATTTTAGAAAAGCGATCACAGACCACCCAAATGACTGACATCTTTTGAGAAATGGGAAGGTCAGAAATGAAATCCATCGAAATATGTGTCCAAGGCCTCTTTGGGACCGGCAAGGGCAAAAGCAACCCACTGGCACGAGAACAGCAGGGCTTAGCCCTAGCACAAATCCCACAGGACTGCACAAAAGTACGTACACCCCGTGACAGAGATGGCCACCAGAAGGATCTAGCCACTAACTCTCTGGTACCAAAGATTCCAGGATGACCAGCCAACACCGAAAAATGAAGTTCAGAGATAAGTTTATTAGTCCACCTATCAGGGACGAACAGTTTCTCTGCTGGACAACGATCAGGTTTATTCGCCTGAAATTTTTGCAGCACCCGCCGCAAATCAGGGGAGATGGCAGACATAATGACTCCTTCCTTGAGGATACCCGCTGGCTCAGATAAACCCGGAGAGTCGGGCACAAAACTCCTAGACAGAGCATCCGCCTTCACATTTTTAGAGCCCGGAAGGTACGAAATCACAAAGTCGAAGCGGGCAAAAAATAACGACCAACGGGCCTGTCTAGGATTCAAGCGCTTGGCAGACTCGAGATAAGTCAAGTTCTTATGATCAGTCAATACCACCACGCGATGCTTAGCTCCTTCAAGCCAATGACGCCACTCCTCGAATGCCCACTTCATGGCCAGCAACTCTCGATTGCCCACATCATAATTACGCTCAGCGGGCGAAAACTTCCTGGAAAAGAAAGCACATGGTTTCATCACTGAGCAATCAGAACCTCTCTGTGACAAAACCGCCCCTGCTCCAATCTCAGAAGCATCAACCTCGACCTGGAACGGAAGAGAAACATCTGGCTGACACAACACAGGGGCAGAACAAAAACGACGCTTCAACTCCTGAAAAGCTTCCACAGCAGCAGAAGACCAATTAACCAAATCAGCACCCTTCTTGGTCAAATCGGTCAATGGTTTGGCAATGCTAGAAAAATTACAGATGAAGCGACGATAAAAATTAGCAAAGCCCAGGAACTTTTGCAGACTTTTCAGAGATGTCGGCTGAATCCAATCCTGGATGGCTTGGACCTTAACTGGATCCATCTCGATAGTAGAAGGGGTAAAGATGAACCCCAAAAATGAAACTTTCTGCACACCGAAGAGACACTTTGATCCCTTCACAAACAAAGAGTTAGCACGCAGGACCTGAAAAACCATTCTGACCTGCTTCACATGAGACTCCCAATCATCTGAGAAGATCAAAATGTCATCCAAGTAAACAATCAGGAATTTATCCAGATACTCACGGAAGATGTCATGCATAAAAGACTGAAACACAGATGGAGCATTGGCAAGTCCGAACGGCATCACTAGATACTCAAAATGACCCTCGGGCGTATTGAATGCAGTTTTCCATTCATCTCCTTGCCTGATTCTCACCAGATTATACGCACCACGAAGATCTATCTTAGTGAACCAACTAGCCCCCTTAATCCGAGCAAACAAGTCAGATAACAATGGCAAGGGATACTGAAATTTAACAGTGATCTTATTAAGAAGGCGGTAATCAATACACGGTCTCAGCGAACCATCCTTCTTGGCTACAAAGAAGAACCCTGCTCCCAGTGGTGATGACGATGGGCGAATATGTCCCTTCTCCAGGGATTCCTTCACATAACTGCGCATAGCGGCGTGTTCGGGCACGGATAAATTAAATAATCGACCTTTAGGGAATTTACTACCAGGAATCAAATTGATAGCACAATCACAATCCCTATGCGGAGGTAGAGCATCGGACTTGGGCTCTTCAAATACATCCTGATAATCAGACAAGAACTCTGGGACCTCAGAAGGGGTGGATGACGAAATCGACAAAAATGGAACATCACCATGTACCCCCTGACAACCCCAGCTGGATACCGACATGGAATTCCAATCCAATACTGGATTATGGGTTTGTAGCCATGGCAACCCCAACACGACCACATCATGCAGATTATGCAACACCAGAAAGCGAATAACTTCCTGATGTGCAGGAGCCATGCACATGGTCAGCTGGGCCCAGTATTGAGGTTTATTCTTGGCCAAAGGTGTAGCATCAATTCCTCTCAACGGAATAGGACACCGCAAAGGCTCCAAGAAAAACCCACAACGTTTAGCATAATCCAAATCCATCAGATTCAGGGCAGCGCCCGAATCCACAAACGCCATGACAGAAAACGACGGCAAAGAGCATATCAAGGTAATGGACAGAAGGAATTTGGACTGTACAGTACCAATGACGGCAGACCTAGCGGACCGCTTAGTGCGCTTAGGACAATCAGAAATAGCATGAGTGGAATCACCACAGTAGAAACACAGACCATTCAGACGTCTGTATTCCTGCCGTTCAACTCTAGTCATAGTCCTATCGCACTGCATAGGCTCAGGTTTAACCTCAGGCAGTACCGCCAAATGGTGCACAGATTTACGCTCGCGCAAGCGTCGACCGATCTGAATGGCCAAAGACAAAGACTCATTCAAACCAGCAGGCATAGGAAATCCCACCATGACATCCTTAAGAGCCTCAGAGAGACCCTTTCTGAACAAAGCTGCCAGCGCAGATTCATTCCACTGAGTGAGTACTGACCATTTCCTAAATTTCTGACAATATACTTCTATATCATCCTGACCCTGGCACAAAGCCAGCAAATTTTTCTCAGCCTGATCCACTGAATTAGGCTCATCGTACAGCAATCCGAGCGCCAGGAAAAACGCATCGACACTACTCAATGCAGGGTCTCCTGGCGCAAGAGAAAATGCCCAGTCTTGAGGGTCGCCGCGCAAAAAAGAAATAATAATCAAAACCTGTTGAATAGGATTACCAGAAGAATGAGGTTTCAAGGCCAGAAATAGCTTACAATTATTTTTGAAACTTAGAAACTTAGTTCTATCTCCAAAAAACAAATCAGGAATAGGAATTCTTGGTTCTAACATAGATTTCTGATCAATAGTATCTTGAATTTTTTGTACATTTATAACGAGATTATCCATTGAAGAGCACAGACCCTGAATATCCATGTCCACACCTGTGTCCAGAATCACCCAAATGTCTAGGGGAAAAAAAAAGTGAACACAGAGCAGAAAAAAAAAAAAAAAAAAATGATGTCAGAACTTTTTCTTTCCCTCTATTGAGAATCATTAGTTTGGCTCCTTGTACTGTTATGTTTGCTAATGACAGGTGTTATGAAGGCAATCCAGAAACACAGTGTGCTTAGCGATCAGAGCGCACACAGTGATCTGACAAATACCCAAAAATACAAGAACGAGCTCTGAGACGTGGAAACTCTGTAGACTGCACACCTGATCTTATCCTAAACACAACTAAAAGCGGCTGTGGATTGCGCCTAACAACTACCTAGGCAACTCGGCACAGCCTAAGAAACTAGCTAGCCTGAAGATAGAAAAATAGGCCTGACTTGCCCCAGAGAAATTCCCCAAAGGAAAAGGCAGCCCCCCACATATAATGACTGTGAGTAAGATGAAAAGACAAAACGTAGGGATGAAATAGATTCAGCAAAGTGGGGCCCGATATTCTAGGACAGAGCAAGGACAGTAAAGCGAACTTTGCAGTCTACAAAAAACCCTAAAGCAAAACCACGCAAAGGGGGCAAAAAAAAACCCACCGTGCCGAACTAACGGCACGGCGGTACACCCTTTGCGTCTCAGAGCTTCCAGCAAAACAAAAGACAAGCTGGACAGAAAAAAAGCAACAAAAAAGCAAAAGCACTTAGCTATACAGAGCAGCAGGTCACAGGAACAATCAGGAGAAGCTCAGATCCAACACTGAAACATTGACAAGGAGCAAGGATAGCAGCATCAGGCAGAGTTAAGTAATGAAGCAGTTAACGAGCTCACCAGAACACCTGAGGGAGGAAGCTCAGAAGCTGCAGTACCACTTGTGACCACAGGAGTGAATTCAGCCACAGAATTCACAACACCAGAAAGCACTACCAAGGACCACGTGACGTTGGTGGAACTCAGAAACCCAGAAGGAGGCACCTAAACCAAAGGCTCTGCCAGAACCAGCTGACGGTACTGGAACCAGGGGGACCTATTCAAGATTGTCTTCCTAAGAACCAGCTAATGGTGCTGGAACTCAGATAGACAGCAGAAGGTCCACAGGAAAAAACAAAATTGCTAGGCCGCGAGCCGGCCGTAGTTACCGAAAACCCACAGTCCTACAGGCGGAGCTTGTCCTATTTGCACTACGGAACCAGCCTTGATTGCCAGTTCCCATAGCCCACATAGGAAGCACCTAAACTACAGGCACCATAGAGTCGGCTAACCCGACCGCAACACGACAGGACAACGTATTGGAGGCAAAGTGAGGTTGACACTACCTGGAACCAGGCTGGGCAGGAGGGAGGACCCATGCCAAAGACACTTCTGAGCAGCAACTGGCAGTGTTGGATCCCAGGGATTACATGACAAACAGAGTTGAAAGGGAACCTTTAACCCCCCCAGGCATTTGCAACTAAAAGAGCCACCTTGTGCAGCACTATTGCTGCACAAGGAAAAGGTGGCTCTTTTAATTATGCTCCTTGCACACGCTGAAGTTAACACTTATAAAATGTTGCCCCTCTTACCGTGAAACCATCATGGAGGCGGGACTTTCCTTCTTAATGAGACGTAGCACAGCCGTCATTCATACCCCCTTGGCACCAGGTGCAGCCTCCTGAGCATTGTTTGGTACTGTCCCGGAGCCTGCACTGTTATGTTATCCCTTGGCCATGCGCAGTTAGTGCTGCCCGACTTCTGACATCATTTGATGTCAGGCTGACTGCGCCTGTGTGGTCGCGCTGCCCGACATCCCGGCCCGCAGTGCCTTCTGATTTATTCACACTGCAGGGCCGGGATTCATGGGCATGCATAGTGAATATCTTCACCTCCCACTCATCTCCTTCCGACTGTGCGGCATCAGCTGATCCCTAATCACATGCCACAGCCGTGATGCCGCACAGTCTGAAGAAGGCGGAAGGAGATGAGTGAGAGGCGAAGATATGCACTGCGCATGCCCATGAATCCCAGCTCTGCAGTATGAATAAATCAGAAGACACTGCGGGGCGAGATCTCGGGCAGCGCGACCACACAGGAGCAGTCAGCCTGACATCAAATGATGTCAGAAAAAGGGCCGCGATAACTGTGCATTCCCAAGGTTTAACATAACAGTGCAGGCTCCGGGACAGATTCAAACAATGTTGATTGGGCAGCGCCCGGCGCCAAGGGAGTATGAATACCGGCTGTGCTGCGTCTCATTATGAAGGAAAGTCCCACCTCCGGGACGGTTTCATGTATGAGGGGAAACGTATTTTGTAAGTGTTAAGTTCAGTGTGTGCAAGGAGCATAACTAAAAGAGCCACCTTTTCCTGGTGAAGCATTTGTGCTGCACAAGGTGGCTCTTTCAGTTACAAACGCCTGGGGGGGACAGGTTCCCTTTAATTTCTAAAGTAGTGTGAATGTGAAGGTAGCAGGAGCAATTGCCGGATACACAGCAGGGATTCAGCTGTCGTTACTGAAACCCAATAACACTGGGTCATGTGTTGACTGTGCAGATGGCACTTCTGAGCAGCAACTGGCGATGTTGGAGCCCAGGGATTACAGTTCAGGTGGTAGAAACATGAACTTAACAGGAGACCTGGATACTGTTGCCAACCAAGTATTTAATCTGGAAGAGGAGTGGCAAATTCCTGGGAGATCCAGGCCTTGTTCATTTTCAGAAAAGTAAGCCGGTCAACGTTATTGGAGGATAGTCACATGCGACGGTCTGTTAGTACACCACCTGCGGCACTAAAGATGCGTTCAGATAATACACTAGCAGCAGGGCAAGCCAGCACCTCCAATGCATACTGGCTAAGCTCTGGCCATGTATCCAGCTTAGAGACCCAAAACTTGAAGGGGGAACAGCCGTGTGGGAGTACACTGAGAGGGCAAGACATGTAGTCTGTCACTATCTGATGGAAACGTTGCCTCCTGCTGACTGGAGCCATCTGTGATGGTGTAAGACTTTAGTGGCGGGCACACAAAAGTTTGCCACAGTTGGGTCATACTGGTCCTGCCTTGTGCTGAGGCACTGCTTCTGCTCCCTGTTTGTGCAGAGCTTCCTCCATTGCCTCGACGCACTGAGTTGCTTTGTAAAGCACTAGCAGCACTGCTCTCAGTTGGACTGGAGAAGATGATGGAATGCACCAGTGTGTCTTGGTACTCCTGCATTTTACGCTCCTGGTTCAATGGTGTTATGAGGCTTTGTAAGTTTTCCCAGTAGTGCAGATCTAGGAGGGTGTACACCCAATAATCAGCCGTGTTGAGAATGTGGGCGATGCAGCGGTCGTTTCTCAGGCACTGCAGCATGAAATCAACCATGTGCTGCAGACTGCCAACTGGCCAAGAAACGCTGTCCTCTGCTTGACGAGTGATCTCTGCCTGCTCTGCATCACCCCACCCTCGCTCTACATACTGACTACTGGAGCATTGTGTAACTCCCTCCTCTGGACAGATGTCTTCCTCCTACATTGACTCCTCCTCATCCTCCTCACAAAGTGTCCCCTACCTCGGACTTTGTGAGGAACCACGTCACGCAGACTGTCCAAAAACAGATGGCATTTGGGACTCCTCATCCTCCACCTCTTCCACAACCTCATCCCTTAGCGCTTGCAGTGTTTTTTCAGGCAGGCAGATAAGGGGGACAGTCATGCTGAGTAGTGCATCATCTGCTCTCGCCATCCACGTGGAATCATCGAAGGCAGGCAAAACCTGGCAGATGTCCTTCATAGTGGCCCACATATATATATACAGATAATCAGGTTTTTAAATACATCAGATAGGGATTGCATACATTAGTTAGGACTGCTCTGATAAGGGTATACCGTGAAGATTGGTAGAGCAGCTTAGTATACATTTTTTGCAAAAAACGTATCAACCAAATACCCTGTTTTTTACATCTTTTACTAGCACTTGCGGATTACTGCAACATTTTTTCAAACTGAGTGTTTTTGGTTTTACTATTCTCTTTTGTGTCTTCAGGTTTCTTGGTGGTGTGTGAACATGATCATACAGACTTGTTCACTGTGCAAGTAGCCCATGTGTTCCTGTTTCCATAATTGTTCTCTTGTGTCTACAAGACTGGGGAGTTCCACCACTCCTCTTGGGCTATCTGCACAAAAGCTGTTCTACCCTGTATGCACACATGGATTTTTCCTCTCTGAACCCTGTTCACACAGGTTATATACAGATGATCAGGTTTTTAAATACATCAGATAGGGATTGCATACATTAGTTAGGACTGCTCTGATAAGGGTATACCGTGAAGATTGGTAGAGCAGCTTAGTATACATTTTTTGCAAAAAACGTATCAACCAAATACCCTGTTTTTTACATCTTTTACTAGCACTTGCGGATTACTGCAACATTTTTTCAAACTGAGTGTTTTTGGTTTTACTATTCTCTTTTGTGTCTTCAGGTTTCTTGGTGGTGTGTGAACATGATCATACAGACTTGTTCACTGTGCAAGTAGCCCATGTGTTCCTGTTTCCATAATTGTTCTCTTGTGTCTACAAGACTGGGGAGTTCCACCACTCCTCTTGGGCTATCTGCACAAAAGCTGTTCTACCCTGTATGCACACATGGATTTTTCCTCTCTGAACCCTGTTCACACAGGTTATATACAGATGATCAGGTTTTTAAATACATCAGATAGGGATTGCATACATTAGTTAGGACTGCTCTGATAAGGGTATACCGTGAAGATTGGTAGAGCAGCTTAGTATACATTTTTTGCAAAAAACGTATCAACCAAATACCCTGTTTTTTACATCTTTTACTAGCACTTGCGGATTACTGCAACATTTTTTCAAACTGAGTGTTTTTGGTTTTACTATTCTCTTTTGTGTCTTCAGGTTTCTTGGTGGTGTGTGAACATGATCATACAGACTTGTTCACTGTGCAAGTAGCCCATGTGTTCCTGTTTCCATAATTGTTCTCTTGTGTCTACAAGACTGGGGAGTTCCACCACTCCTCTTGGGCTATCTGCACAAAAGCTGTTCTACCCTGTATGCACACATGGATTTTTCCTCTCTGAACCCTGTTCACACAGGTTATATACAGATGATCAGGTTTTTAAATACATCAGATAGGGATTGCATACATTAGTTAGGACTGCTCTGATAAGGGTATACCGTGAAGATTGGTAGAGCAGCTTAGTATACATTTTTTGCAAAAAACGTATCAACCAAATACCCTGTTTTTTACATCTTTTACTAGCACTTGCGGATTACTGCAACATTTTTTCAAACTGAGTGTTTTTGGTTTTACTATTCTCTTTTGTGTCTTCAGGTTTCTTGGTGGTGTGTGAACATGATCATACAGACTTGTTCACTGTGCAAGTAGCCCATGTGTTCCTGTTTCCATAATTGTTCTCTTGTGTCTACAAGACTGGGGAGTTCCACCACTCCTCTTGGGCTATCTGCACAAAAGCTGTTCTACCCTGTATGCACACATGGATTTTTCCTCTCTGAACCCTGTTCACACAGGTTATATACAGATTATCAGGTTTTTAAATGCATCAGATAGGGATTGAATACATTAGTTAGGACTGCTCTGATAAGGGTATACCGTGAAGATTGGTAGAGCAGCTTAGTATACATTTTTTGCAAAAAACGTATCAACCAAATACCCTGTTTTTTACATCTTTTACTAGCACTTGCGGATTACTGCAACATTTTTTCAAACTGAGTGTTTTTGGTTTTACTATTCTCTTTTGTGTCTTCAGGTTTCTTGGTGGTGTGTGAACATGATCATACAGACTTGTTCACTGTGCAAGTAGCCCATGTGTTCCTGTTTCCATAATTGTTCTCTTGTGTCTACAAGACTGGGGAGTTCCACCACTCCTCTTGGGCTATCTGCACAAAAGCTGTTCTACCCTGTATGCACACATGGATTTTTCCTCTCTGAACCCTGTTCACACAGGTTATATACAGATGATCAGGTTTTTAAATACATCAGATAGGGATTGCATACATTAGTTAGGACTGCTCTGATAAGGGTATACCGTGAAGATTGGTAGAGCAGCTTAGTATACATTTTTTGCAAAAAACGTATCAACCAAATACCCTGTTTTTTACATCTTTTACTAGCACTTGCGGATTACTGCAACATTTTTTCAAACTGAGTGTTTTTGGTTTTACTATTCTCTTTTGTGTCTTCAGGTTTCTTGGTGGTGTGTGAACATGATCATACAGACTTGTTCACTGTGCAAGTAGCCCATGTGTTCCTGTTTCCATAATTGTTCTCTTGTGTCTACAAGACTGGGGAGTTCCACCACTCCTCTTGGGCTATCTGCACAAAAGCTGTTCTACCCTGTATGCACACATGGATTTTTCCTCTCTGAACCCTGTTCACACAGGTTATATACAGATGATCAGGTTTTTAAATACATCAGATAGGGATTGCATACATTAGTTAGGACTGCTCTGATAAGGGTATACCGTGAAGATTGGTAGAGCAGTTTAGTATACATTTTTTGCAAAAAACGTATCAACCAAATACCCTGTTTTTTACATCTTTTACTAGCATTTGCGGATTACTGCAACATTTTTTCAAACTGAGTGTTTTTGGTTTTACTATTCTCTTTTGTGTCTTCAGGTTTCTTGGTGGTGTGTGAACATGATCATACAGACTTGTTCACTGTGCAAGTAGCCCATGTGTTCCTGTTTCCATAATTGTTCTCTTGTGTCTACAAGACTGGGGAGTTCCACCACTCCTCTTGGGCTATCTGCACAAAAGCTGTTCTACCCTGTATGCACACATGGATTTTTCCTCTCTGAACCCTGTTCACACAGGTTATATACAGATGATCAGGTTTTTAAATACATCAGATAGGGATTGCATACATTAGTTAGGACTGCTCTGATAAGGGTATACCGTGAAGATTGGTAGAGCAGCTTAGTATACATTTTTTGCAAAAAACGTATCAACCAAATACCCTGTTTTTTACATCTTTTACTAGCACTTGCGGATTACTGCAACATTTTTTCAAACTGAGTGTTTTTGGTTTTACTATTCTCTTTTGTGTCTTCAGGTTTCTTGGTGGTGTGTGAACATGATCATACAGACTTGTTCACTGTGCGAGTAGCCCATGTGTTCCTGTTTCCATAATTGTTCTCTTGTGTCTACAAGACTGGGGAGTTCCACCACTCCTCTTGGGCTATCTGCACAAAAGCTGTTCTACCCTGTATGCACACATGGATTTTTCCTCTCTGAACCCTGTTCACACAGGTTATATACAGATGATCAGGTTTTTAAATACATCAGATAGGGATTGCATACATTAGTTAGGACTGCTCTGATAAGGGTATACCGTGAAGATTGGTAGAGCAGCTTAGTATACATTTTTTGCAAAAAACGTATCAACCAAATACCCTGTTTTTTACATCTTTTACTAGCACTTGCGGATTACTGCAACATTTTTTCAAACTGAGTGTTTTTGGTTTTACTATTCTCTTTTATGTCTTCAGGTTTCTTGGTGGTGTGTGAACATGATCATACAGACTTGTTCACTGTGCAAGTAGCCCATGTGTTCCTGTTTCCATAATTGTTCTCTTGTGTCTACAAGACTGGGGAGTTCCACCACTCCTCTTGGGCTATCTGCACAAAAGCTGTTCTACCCTGTATGCACACATGGATTTTTCCTCTCTGAACCCTGTTCACACAGGTTATATACAGATGATCAGGTTTTTAAATACATCAGATAGGGATTGCATACATTAGTTAGGACTGCTCTGATAAGGGTATACCGTGAAGATTGGTAGAGCAGCTTAGTATACATTTTTTGCAAAAAACGTATCAACCAAATACCCTGTTTTTTACATCTTTTACTAGCACTTGCGGATTACTGCAACATTTTTTCAAACTGAGTGTTTTTGGTTTTACTATTCTCTTTTGTGTCTTCAGGTTTCTTGGTGGTGTGTGAACATGATCATACAGACTTGTTCACTGTGCAAGTAGCCCATGTGTTCCTGTTTCCATAATTGTTCTCTTGTGTCTACAAGACTGGGGAGTTCCACCACTCCTCTTGGGCTATCTGCACAAAAGCTGTTCTACCCTGTATGCACACATGGATTTTTCCTCTCTGAACCCTGTTCACACAGGTTATATACAGATGATCAGGTTTTTAAATACATCAGATAGGGATTGCATACATTAGTTAGGACTGCTCTGATAAGGGTATACCGTGAAGATTGGTAGAGCAGTTTAGTATACATTTTTTGCAAAAAACGTATCAACCAAATACCCTGTTTTTTACATCTTTTACTAGCACTTGCGGATTACTGCAACATTTTTTCAAACTGAGTGTTTTTGGTTTTACTATTCTCTTTTGTGTCTTCAGGTTTCTTGGTGGTGTGTGAACATGATCATACAGACTTGTTCACTGTGCAAGTAGCCCATGTGTTCCTGTTTCCATAGTGGCCCACTCAGTGGTTCTGAAGTCTGTACGGCGTGCAGTGCGACTTCTTTGTGCCTGATGCAGCTGGTACTCCATTACTGCTGCCTGCTGCTCACACAACTGCTCCAACATATGTAACGTTGAATTCCACCTGGTGGGTAGGTCACATATGATGCGATGTTCTGGAAAGTGGAATCGGCGCAGCAGAGCTGCAAAGCTCGATCTTACCATGCTGGAATGCCGCAAGTGAGTGCACTCTAGGCGGACCTTGTGTAGCAGTGCATCAAGATCTGGATAGTCCCTCAAAAAACTCTGCACGACCAAGTTGAGCACATGTGCCAGACATGGTATGTGAGTGAGGTTGCCTAGGCCCAGAGCGGCACCAGATTTCGGCCATTGTCACACACTACCATGCCTGGCTGGAGATTCGCTAGCACAAACCACACATCACTATCCTGCTTGATGGCATTCCAGAGCTCCTGCGCTGTGTGGCTTTGATTCCCCAAAGAAATTAATTTCAGTATGGCCTGTTGACATTTGGCCACGGCTGTGCTCATATCGTTTGTAACAGTAAGCGTTCTCGGGTCCACGTGGAGTTACACCATGACGGCTCCTGCAACAATGATTTAGAGGAACTGGAGCATGAGGAGGAGGCAATGTGTACAGACTGGAGTCCTGCAATCCTTGGAGTTGGCAGAACACGTACAGCGGCACTCGCAAGATCTGTACCCGGCTCCACAACATTTACCCAATGGGCAGTGAGGGAAAGGTATCGTACCTGTCCATGGTGACTGGTCCACGCATCTGTGGTGAGTTTGACCTTGCTACTGACGGCGTTTAGTAGCGCATGTTTAATATTTCCCTCCACATGCTTTTGCAGGGCAGGGATGGCTTGCCTGCTGAAAAAAAAAAGCGACTGGGCACATTGTATTGTGGGACTGCCAATGCCATCAAGTTACGGAAGGTGTCAGTCTCCACCAGCCTGAATGACAGCATTTCAAGGGACAGTTGTTTTGCAATGCCAGTATTCAGAGCCTGTGCTCGGGGGTGGTTTGCCGAGAATGGCCACCTTTTCTCCCATGCTTGTGCTACCGATGGCTGTAGACTTGGCTGGGAGTGTGAGGATGACTGGGAAAGTGGTGCTGTGGGTGGAATTACAATGGGTCTCTGGACAACAGTGCCAGAGGTTCTTCTATGGCAATCCTGTGAGGAAGCCGAACCAGCTTTGTGTGAGCTGGACGAAGAGGCTACACCACGAGCTGAAGAGGTAATAGGTGCCGCTGTTCGTTGGCCTAGGTCTTCAGTGTGTTTTTGTAACTCCACCATGTTCTTGGTCCGCACATGTTTCCACATGTTTGTGGTATTGAGGTTGCTGACACTCTCTTTTGACTTTCTGATAACACAGCTTGCGTTTGACAAAGCAAATGTCATCTGCAACTGTATCAAAAAAGGACCAGGCACTGCAAGTCTTGGGAGCACCCGTTTTGGCTTTTGGAAGAGGCATGCTCCTAAGGGGTGCTGAAGTGGAGGCTACAGGCAACGCAGTCTCCCCCTCCCTCTCCCTCTTTGGGCCGTTCGGGGAATCTCTTCCTCAGAGCTGCTCCCACCACCTTCCTGTACCTCACGCCATGATGGGCCAAGGACCTCATCATCTACACTACCCTCTTCCACCAACTGCTTCTCCTGGGTAGTCTCGGCAGCACAGTATGCACCAGAAAGTGGCACCTGAGTCTCATCATCAGATGCGTACTGAGGTGTGCTGACCGGAGGCACTGGCCCACCCGCCCTTTCAGATTCAGAGAGACAAAGCTGTTGGGCATCACTGCATACTGCCTCTTCTTCCATTTCTCGAATGCTGCTTGGCTGGCCCTCTCTTTCCAAGCCAAGAGATTCAGAGAACAGAAGTAGAGATGGCTCCTGTCCTGGGCTCTCTGACTGCCTGGGCAATTTGGCAGGTGGTGAAGAGACAGATGGGTGCTCTTCAATGCGCTGTGCCTGAGAGGATGTGGAACTAATTGAAGTCGATGCGTTAGCTGGCATCCATCTGACAACAGCTTCAATTTGTTCATCCTGCAGCAGCAAGGTACGGCGATCTCCTACAAAGCAGCGCATGAAGGATTGTTCCCTGCTGAAACCGGGGGATGATAAGTCACCGGTGCCCACAGCAGGCACAGAATCCCCACGTCCTCTCTCTACTCCATGCCCACGACCACGTGCCTTCTTCATCTTGGTAGACTGATAAAGATAGGCAGAAAAGTACTAAGTGCTTAGTGTGCTTATTCCTGAACAGCTCCTAACAGGTATAAGAAACACTAATTTTCTAAAGTGTGGACTAGACTTTAAAATGAGCTAATGTGGCCTACACAACTGTAAAGTGAAGTGTTTGGTGAACTTTATTAACTTCTTGTTTTTTTCGCAGAACAGACTACAGAGTGAGCTGCATTCACACAGAGACCTTGCAGACAGCCGTGAATGGCGCTGCAAGGCCAAAAAAAGCTCCTCTATGTACTCCAATATAGTGTTTTTCCTCAATTTAGCAGGATACGGATGGAAACCCACTAATAGGTTGAATTTGAAAAAATGTGCAGCAGGCAGCACTAATTGAAAAAAGGACAATGGAACAGTATGAGGCAGTGACGCACGCTGTGCTGACTACAACCAGCAGTGCCTGTAGAACAGACAACAGCGTGAGCTGCACTCACACAGAGACCTTGCAGATAGCTGTGAACAGCGCTGCAAGGCAAAAACAAGGTTCTCACACAGCGGTTGCTAAATTAGCCTGGGTGAAGCAAATAGCTATCTTAAAATTGGCCCTCAGTCAGAACATAGCGTCCTGTCCCTAACTGAATTCCCATCAGAGTGAACCCAAAATGGCGACCACGACTTTTACAGTGCATCATGACATCATTTCAGCAGCCAATCACAGCCATGCCAGTAGTTACATGCCTAACATGCAGAACAGGATGTGCCCACCCTTCTAATGATTACTCATTGGCTGAATTCTGGCTCTTTGAATTATGGGAACTTCCGATTCCGGTATCCGATATACTGAAAGTATCGTAACTCGGTATCGGAATTCCGATACCGCAAATATCAGCCAATGCCCGATACTTGCGGTATCGGAATGCTCAACACTAGTTAGGGGTGTGTTGGGGTTAGGTTTGTGGTTAGGGTTATGGCTGGAATTAGGGTTAGGGGTGTGTTGGGGTTAGGTTTGTGATTAGGGTTAGTCAAATGGTGCTGCCTCCCTTCTGAGCCCTGCCATGCACGCAAACAGTGGCTTTTCCCCACATATGGGGTATCAGCGTACTCAGGAGAAATTGCAGAACAAATTTTGTGGTCCATTTTCTCCTGATACCCTTGTGTAAATAAAAACAAATTGGTTCCAAATTAATTTTTTTGTGAAACAAAGTAAAATGTTAATTTTCTCCTGCCACATTGCTTTAGTTCTCGAGAAGAACCTGAAGGGTTAATAAACTTCTTGAATGTAGTTTTGTGCACCTTGAGTGGTGCCGTTTTTAGAATGGTGACACTTTTGGGTATTTTCTGTTATATTGACACCCCAAAGTCACTTCAAATGCAAGTTGGTCCCTAAAAATCATGGTTTTGTAAATTTTATAAAAATGAGAAATCGCTGGTCAATTTTAACCGTTATGTCTACGTAATAAAAAAAATGGTTCAAAAATTGTCTAGATGCAAAGTAGACATGTGGGAAATGTTATTTATTAAGTATTTTGTGTGACACCACCCTATGATTTAAGCGCACAAAAATGCAAAGTTTGAAAATTGCAACATTTTCTAAATTTTCGCCATATTTCCTTTTGTTTCATAAATAAATGCAAGTCATATTGAATAAATTTTACCACTAACATGAAGTACAATATGTCTTGAAAAAAAATTCTCAGAATCAGTGGGATCTGCTGAAGTGTTCCAGAGTTATAACCACATAAATTGTTCACAATTGTAAAAAATGGCTTGGTCATTAAGCACAAAATTGGCTCTGTCATTAAGGGGTTAAATTTATCGATCTTTTCTTTCCAAAATGTTCTATCATCTTTTTTAAAACAGGAAGCATGCCCTTCCTTACTGACACTGATTTTAGATTTTTTCTGTGAAGCATATTGTGCTACCTTGCTGATACTTTCTAGTCAATTATAAATAATGAAAAAAAATGTGTAATTGTAATTTATATGCATCAGGATATACCATCTACTATATAATTGTCTAAGGGTCACTTCCGTCTTTCAGTCTGTCCTTCTGTCTGTCACGGATATTAATTGGTCGCGGCCTCTGTCTGTCATGGAATCCAAGTCGCTGATTGGTCGTGGCAAAACGCCCACGACCATTGCCATGACCAATCAGCGATGGGCGCAGTCCGGCGGCAACATGGCCGCTCCTTCCTCCCCGCAGTCAGTGCCCGCTCCTTACTCCCCACAGTCACCGCTCACACAGGGTTAATACCAACGGTAACAGACCGCGTTATGCCGTGGGTAACTCACTTCGTTACCACTGCTATTAACCCTGTGTGACCAAGTTTTTTCTATTGATGCTGCCTATGCAGTGTCAATAGTAAAAGGATCTAATGTTAAAAATAATAAAAAAAAAATAAAAAATCATTGTATACTCACCTTCCACCACCTTTCCCGCTCCTCGTGACGCTCCGGTAACCGCTCCATGCAAGCGGCAGTTTCCGGTGGCAAGGATGGTATGCGACAAGGAACTACCATGACGTCACGGTCATGTGACCGCAACCTCATCACAGGTCCTGCGTGCCTGCGCGAGAAGGACCTGCCATGACGTCACGGTCATGTGACTGCGACGTCATCACGGGTCCTGCACTACCAACCCTGGGATCGGAAGCTGCCGAGTGCACCGCACACAGGCAACATGACTACGAGGCTCCCTCGGAAGGTAAGTATATGTTTGCCCTCGGAAGGTGAGTATATGTTTATTTTTTATTTTTTAACCTGTGACATACGTGGCTGGGCAATATACTATGTGACTGGCCAATATACTACGTGACTGGGCAATATACTACGTGACTGGGCAATATACTATATTTGAAAAAACTGACCGTCACATCCAAACATAGACTAAGTGTGAACAGGTGCTAAACCTAGAGTAACCAACTCCTATACAGCCAAGCAAATAAGGTAGCACACTGCAGCGCTAAAACATGCAAACATGAAATATGAAAAACTAAACCGCATTACTGCACTAGAAATATGAAAAATGAGAGCGTTTAGCGCATAAAAATGGCCAATTTTATGTGTACCTGGTAGCCACTTTACGGCATCTCTCTTATACCAGGTCCTACGCTTGCCTTCCTCGCTGAGAATAAATGTCTCCATGTGAATGGGTACCTGTGAAAACCTCTTCCTTGACTCATATTCTCTATCTCTGTGGAGGAGTACTGGACCTGCTGCAATTAAAACACCTGTGACTAGGAGGCGGAGTGCTCGGTCAGAAGGCTAAATAATACATTTGAAAAAACTGACCGTCACATCCAAACATAGACTAAGTGTGAACAGGTGCTAAACCTAGAGTAACCAACTCCTATACAGCCAAGCAAATAAGGTAGCACACTGCAGCGCTAAAACATGCAAACATGAAATATGAAAAACTAAACCGCATTACTGCACTAGAAATATGAAAAATGAGAGCGTTTAGCACATAAAAATGGCCAATTTTATGTGTACCTGGTAGCCACTTTACGGCATCTCTCTTTGAGACCTTTTGAAAAAAAATAATAAAATAAAACAAAACCCAGGGCAAAGTGGAAGGTTCCAAAGCACTAACCCAACACAAGAAAAATTGATACTG
This sequence comes from Ranitomeya imitator, assembly GCF_032444005.1. Lineage (NCBI taxonomy): Eukaryota > Metazoa > Chordata > Amphibia > Anura > Dendrobatidae > Ranitomeya > Ranitomeya imitator. The sequence continues at coordinate 461,880,132 of NC_091284.1, forward strand.
CGCAAAGTGCAGGACCTAAGTAGTCACAATAATTTTGGTTAAAAATCACAAATATGTATACATCCAACACAGTAGTTGCAAAAATGTATTGGTGTGTGAATGTGACGAAACAGAGAAACCCACATAAAAAAAATAAATGGCATAGATAAAAAAAAGTGGGCTTAAAGAGAATAAGTCACATGGAGAAACACCAATATCCTGCAAATATGGGGTTAATCTGCAGGTTAATAGCATTCTAAACCTTTCCGGCACTTAGACTCTCCATTGAACTGTATTCCTCCCGGTTTCAGTGATGGGGATGGCGCCATAGCTGCTTCAGTCACCATTCTGTGTATAGAGCCAGCGTCGTCCCACCAGAGAAAATCATTCTTGAGGCCCACTATGTAGCTAGATAGAAATAAATTCAAGACCATCAATTGTGTGGTAAAACTCGCTAATACCCGGGTATATTATAAGGTAGTACACGACTTAATTATGTACCAGGGGTTGGGGTAGCCCCCCTCACAGAATATAATGTAGCCCCCCTCATAGGGTATAATACAGCACCCCACAAAATATAATGCAACCCCCTCATAAGGTATAATGCATCCCCCATATAATATAATGTAGCACCCTCATATGGCATAATGCAGCCCCCCTCATACAGTATAATGCAGCCCCTCCACAGAATAAAATGTAGTCCCCTCAGAGTATAATGAAACCCCTCATAAGGCAGCCCCCCCATAGAATATACTGTAGCCCCCTCATAGGGCATAATGCTACTTCCCTCATATAGTATGATGTAGCCACCTGAGAGATTAATGCAGCCCCCCACAGAATTATAATGTAGCCCCATCATAGGGTATAATGCAGCCCCCCAGAAATGGCATAATGCAGCCCCCTCCACCACCATCATTGTTTTCCCCCTCCACCCCCATCATTGTACTCAACACCACCTCCCCCACCTCCCCCACCACCATTGTCCTTTCCAGCATTACCATCTTTGTCCTCTACACCACAACCATCATTGCCTTCTCCCCCACCACCCCATCATTGCCTATTCCACCACCTTCATCATTGCCTCCCCCACCACCATCATTGCCTCCCCCACCACCATCATCATCTTTGCCTCCCCATCACATCACCACTTTCATTGCCTCCCCTGCACCACCATCATTGCCTTCTCCCCCACCACCCCATCATTGCCAATCTTTAATATCTCCAATACACACAACGCCACTATCACACATACAGCACTGCACCACTCGCTCACACAGGCAGGCAGAGACACACACACAGCACCCACTCACCTCTCCGCTTGTTCCCAGCAGCTGCAGCACATCCCGGCAGCTTCCTCTCTGAAACAGCCACGCTGAATGATGACGTCATCTAGCCATGCTGCGCCAGACAGGAATTGCCCGGCAGGCGGACAGGAAAGAGGATGGTGTCAGATCCCTGCAGCTCTGCTCAGGTACCAAGCTGCAGGGATCACAATCAGGGTTTGCCGCCCCTTAGGGGCCCACCTCCGGGGGCCCCAATTCAGTAGCATCGGTGGGCAGTGTTAGCCTCAGCCTGCAGCTAACGTTGCCCACTATTAAAGTGAAATGATATTTGCTCCTCTCCATGCCCATGGGGGCATGGGGAAGCATGAATATTCATTTCTCTTTAACAGCGGGGACAGGCTCCTGTCTCCAGCTGCTGTTCTCTGGCACCGTAAGGGCCCCCTTTACTCAGGGGCCCCATAGCAGCTAGGTGTGCTGCTATTAGCGACAAGCAACTGGCTGGGGGCCCCTGGATCAGTGGGGGCCCTAGGCAGCTGCTGGTGAATATGCCAGCAGGTGTCAGTGCCTGGACCCACCGGAGTATGCTCCGGTTCTCCAGTGGGCCAGTATGACCCTGTATAGAGCTGTATTATATTCAAAGATAAGCTTAAAAAATTACACATTTAGGAATGAAACATGAATCTTATGTTAGCTTCAGTTGGATGACGAGCATTTGGTTTTCACTTGTGATGAACAAATGTGAATTGAACAGTTCATTCTTTGGTTTCATACAGAGCTGCGTGCATTTAAAAAAAACTAGCTTAATGAGAAGAACTCTTGGCAGTAATGTGCTTTTTTACGTTGGCTCTGTTGTGAGCTTCACTTATTCTCATGACACAGTGATCATTTGAATTCTAATAAAGACAGAAAGCATACATTTATTTATTTATATTTACATTGAATTAAAAAAAATCTAAATTATCTAGAAAGAGTAAAAGGTTTACACTTTACAGATATGAAAATCTATGATACAGCACTTTATAACTATAAAGAATTTAAAGGGGTTTCAAATGAATAAAGTACATTTTAATCACTAGATCTTGGAATTCTTGGAATAATAATAAGTTCCACAATTGGATATGCAAAAAAAAGTTCCTATGCTAAGATAATTATATGAATAAGCTCCTGCTATGTACTGTCTTATTTGTTTTGTCCAACTATACATGATCATCACAATCTACAGCTTCTGGTCACGGGAGAAAGCATAAGTCACTTATGATAAGTGAGTATACAGATGAAACGGCAGGGGCTCACGGCAGCTGCTTTTTATGAGGTAAAACATTACCCTGCCTGTTTTATCACATGAATGAGTGTTTCTGTTGTGTCTCCATTCCCCTGAGTTTATAATAAATCAAGTCAGTGAGATAGAAGCTCTGACTGACGCTGAGCTTATATGTCACTCATTTTATATATGATGAGCTCAGAGCAGTGTCAAACTGGTGTGCCAAGGGCCCACCAGTAACCAACTCCAGGGCCCCACTTTTCAGCTACTTGCAAATGTGATAATGTGTAGATTGTTAAGTGAATAAGATGCTGTCTTTATCTGTATATAGTGATTTAAGTATATAGTGCCAAGTACTGCTCATATAAGAAGGTGGTGGCCCACTATTGCACATGGGCCCTCCGGAGGATACCTCTGTTCTCCTGTGGGCCAGTGCAAGCCTGGCTCAGAGGACTAGAGACGTGGCAGAAACACTTGCTCATGTGATAAAACAGGCAGGGAAATTTAAAACATAAATAATCGTGTGCATTACCATGCTGTCCTGTTTGTATAATTACATTCTCTCCTACCTAGGAAATGTGGTATGTTCAGTAGAGATGAGCGGTGTTCGAGTCGAACTGTTTGCAAATTTCAATTTCGAGCTGTTTTGGGCGGTGTTCGAGTCATTTCGACGAACCTGAACAATTTGCTTAAAATTCGGCTGTTCGAGTTTCTGTTCGATAACTGTTCGTTCACCAAAAGCCTAGCTTTATTTGCACATTACAACTGTTAATCATTGTTAATAGATTGTGTCAGTGTATAGTGGGTGGGGGATAGATCTGTGCTGAAGTAACGCCGATCTCCATTTTTTTTCTTTCCTGCATTTACCGTGGGGCGGTGCAGTCTCTCAGCCTGTCAGCAGTGCGCAAACACACAGCAATGTGCATGTCATGCACACAAGCAAGGGCATGTGTCATTGGCTGTGTATGTAACATTTCCTTGCCCTATAAGAACCAGCCATTTGTCCCATCACCACCATTTCCTCACTGCTGCAGCTTAGTGTTAGACAGCACCGCTGCTGCTGTGGGCACTATACGGACTAAGAGTGTTTTTTGGAGCGAATTGTCAGAGAGATAGGTTTAGGGAGTCGGGAGGAGTCAGGACTAGTTGTAATATCAGCCCTTTTCAGGGTAGGTTACAGCAGGTCATAGCACTGTTTGCCAGGCAGGTCTGTGCCAGTATTGTGCAAGTGTTTTTCACAGCATTTGGTGTAACCTAGCTTATCCAATCCTTTTGGGCTAGAAGCATTGTCTGATAGTCATCTGAGTAGCCCACCTGTGAAGCTAGCTACACCGCCTGTGTATCTCAATTTTCACTGCATCTAATCCAGTTAATAGTTTAGGGCCAAGGAGCAGTGTCTGCACGTCAGCAGAGTAGCCCTCCTGTGAAACAAACTATCGCCTGTGTATCTCAATTTTCACTGCATCTATTCCAGTTAATATTTTAGGGCCTAGGAGCAGTGTCTGCACGTCAGCAGAGTAGCCCGCCTGTGAAACAAACTATACCACCTGTGTATCTCAATTTTCACTGCATCTAATCCAGTTATTAGTTTTGGGCCTAGGAGCAGTGTCTGCACGTCAGCAGAGTAGCCCGCCTGTGAAACTAACTACACCGCCTGTGCATCTCTATTTTCACTGCATCTAATCCAGTTAATAGTTTAGGGCCTAGGAGCAGTGTCTGCACGTCAGCAGAGTAGCCCGCCTGTGAAACAAACTATACCACCTGTGTATCTCAATTTTCACTGCATCTAATCGAGTTATTAGTTTAGGGCCTAGGAGCAATGTCTGCACGTCAGCAGAGTAGCCCGCCTGTGAAGCAAACTATACCACCTGTGTATCTCAATTTTCACTGCATCTAATCCAGTTATTAGTTTTGGGCCTAGGAGCAGTGTCTGCTAGGGTTGAGCGAAACGGGTCGAACATTTTCAAAAGTCGCCGCCTTTTGGCTAAGTCGGGGTTTCATGAAACCCGATCCGACCCCTGTGCGGGGTCGGCCATGCGGTACGCGACTTTCGCGCCAAAGTCGCGTTTCAATGACGCGAAAAGCGCCATTTCTCAGCCAATGAAGGTAAACGCAGAGTGTGGGCAGCGTGATGACATAGGTCCTGGTCCCCACCATCTTAGAGAAGGGCATTGCAGTGATTGGCTTGCTGTCTGCGACGTCACAGGGGCTATAAAGAGGCGTTCCCGCCGACCGCCATCTTACTGCTGCTGATCTGAGCTTAGGGAGAGGTTGCTGCCGCTTTGTCAGAAGCAGGGATAGCGTTAGGCAGGGTCCATTAACCACAAAACCGCTTGTGCTGCAGCGTTTTGCACTGTCCAACACCACCCTCGGTGTGCAGGGACAGTGGAAGTTTTTTTTTTTTTTTTTTTCCCCTCAGCGCTGTAGCTCATTGGGCTGCCCTAGAAGGCTCCCTGATAGCTGCATTGCTGTGTGTACGCCGCTGTGCAAACCAACTGCTTTTTTCAAAGCACAAATCCTCTTGTTCCTTCCTTTCTGCACAGCTATCTTTTTTGTTTGTCCACACTTTTTATTTCATTTGTGCATCAGTCCACTCCTTATTGCTGCCTGCCATACCTGGCTGAGATTACTGCAGGCAGGGAGATAGTAGCTGCCTGCCATACCTGGCTGAGATTACTGCAGGCAGGGAGATAGTAATTGTAGGACATTCCCTGTTTTTTTTTTTTTTTTTTTTTTGGTGGGAGATTAAGATTGGCAATTTGGCATTTCTGCTAGAGTGCCATCCCTGTGTGTGCCATCTCTCTCACATAGTGGGCCATAGAAAGCCTTTTCATTTTTCTGTATTTTTTTTTGTGGGGTGTATAAATTCTCCCTGATAAAAATACAGTGGGAGATTAATATTGGCCTTTGGGCTTGTGTGCCAGTCCTGAGTGTGCCATCTCTCTCACAAATAGTGGGCCATAGAAAGCCTATTTATTTTTTTTTTTGGTTTTATAAATTCTCCCTGAAAAAAAGGGAGATTAATATTGGCCTCTGGGCTTGTGTGCCAGTCCTGAGCGTGCCATCTGTGCCAGCCCTGAGCGTGCCATCTCTCTCACAAATAGTGGGCCATAGAAAGCCTATTTAATTTTTTTTTTTGTTTTATAAATTTTCCCTGAAAAAAGGGAGATTAATATTGGCCTCTGGGCTTGTGTGCCAGTTGTGAGCGTGCCATCTGTGCCAGTCCTGAGCGTGCCATCTCTCTCACAAATAGTGGGCCATAGAAAGCCTATTTAAATATTTTTTTGGTTTTATAAATTCTCCCAGAAAAAAAGGGAGATTAATATTGGCCTCTGGGCTTGTGTGCCAGTCCTGAGCGTGCCATCTGTGCCAGCCAGCCCTGAGCGTGCCATCTCTCTCACAAATAGTGGGCCATAGAAAGCCTATTTAATTTTTTTTTTTGTTTTATCAATTTTCCCTGAAAAAAGGGAGATTAATATTGGCCTCTGGGCTTGTGTGCCAGTTGTGAGCGTGCCATCTGTGCCAGTCCTGAGCGTGCCATCTCTCTCACAAATAGTGGGCCATAGAAAGCCTATTTAAATATTTTTTTGGTTTTATAAATTCTCCCAGAAAAAAAGGGAGATTAATATTGGCCTCTGGGCTTGTGTGCCAGTCCTGAGCGTGCCATCTGTGCCAGCCAGCCCTGAGCGTGCCATCTCTCTCACAAATAGTGGGCCATAGAAAGCCTATTTTATTTTTTTTTTGGGTTTCAGAAATTCTCCCTGGAAAAAAAAAGGGAGATTAATATTGCCCTTTGGGCTTGTGTGCCAGTACTAAGCGTTCCATCTCTCTCTCTCTCTCAGTCAGTGGGCCATAGAACGCATATTTTTGGTTTTATTTGTTTTCTAAATTCTCCCTGAAAAAATCATTTTATTTTATTTGGTTTCTAAATTCTTCCTGATAAAATCATATTTTTTTTATTATTTTTATTTCTAAAGTCTCCCTGAAAAAAAAAAAAAAAAAACAACCAAAAAAACAGTGGGAGATTAATATTGGCCTTTCTGCTTGTGTGCCAGTCTTGACTCCTGGGTGTGCCATCTCTCTCTCTCTCTCTCTCCAATTGTGGTCCATAGAAAGCCTACATTTTTTTTCCTTGATTTGGGTTCCAAAATCTACCAGAGAAAATAACTCCATCAATCATTGGTAGAAAAATATTGGCCTCTGGGCTTGTGTGCCACTCCTGATTCCTGTGTGCGTCATCTCTCACTCAGTGGCCCATAGAAAGCATATAGTTTGTTACATTTGTTTTCTAAATTCTCCCTGCAAAAATCTATTTTTTTTTTTTTGGGGGGTTTCTAAAGTGTTCCTGAAAAAAATAAAAATAAAAAAAAAATAATAGTGTGACATTAATATTAACATTTGTGCTTCAGTGACAGTCCTGCGTGTGGGGCATCTCTCTAATTTGCAGCCACCAAAAAAAGAGTGTGTAACATTGGGCCTGATTTTCGCTGTGGTCTCACCAACCTGTAAAGGGGTAGCTAAATCATACTGAAGTTATAGCTCACCGTGTAAGTTGTGTGACTGCAACAAATAACGTTAGTTTGGTTACGTTTTTAAAACAATGAGGAAGTCTAGTGGAAGAGGTCGTGGCCGGGGGCGTTCATTGTCAGCTGGTAATGAGGGTAGTGGTAGTGGTGGAGCATCAGGTGGTCGTGGGGGAAAAAATATTGCACCTAAGTCTGGAGCTGTGGAGCCAGGTTCGTCGTCCGGCTACACAAGGCCTCGAACGCTCCCTTTTCTGGGATTAGGAAAACCGCTTTTAAAGCCGGAGCAGCAAGAGCAAGTTTTGGCTTATCTTGCTGACTCAGCCTCTAGCTCTTTTGCCTCATCTCGTGAAACTGGTAAAAGTAAAAGCAGCGCGTCGTTAGTGGATGTTCACGGTCAGGGACAAGTCACTTCCTTGTCCTCTTCAGCAAAAACAACAACAGAGAAGAATGCAGCAGGCGACACAACGGGTTACTCCATGGAGCTCTTTACACATACCGTCCCTGGCTTAGAAAGTGAAGCAGTTAACAGTCCATGCCCATTACAAATTGAATCTGACATGGAGTGCACTGACGCACAGCCACAGCCAGACTACTATGCTGGTCCTTTGACTCAGACCACAACATTGCCCTCGCAGGGTGCTGATCAAGAATCAGACCCTGATGAGACTATGTTGCCCCATCACGAACGCTATACCACCGAACGACACGGTGACACAGACGAAGTTGCGCAGGAGGTACAAGAAGAGTTATTAGATGACCCAGTTCTTGACCCCGATTGGCAGCCATTGGGGGAACAGGGTGCAGGCGGCAGCAGTTCTGAAGCAGAGGAGGAGGAGGGGCCGCAGCAGGCATCAACATCGCCACAGGTTCCATCTGCCGGGCCCGTATCTTGCCCAAAACGCGTGGCAAAGCCAAAACCTGGTGGAGGACAGCGTGGCCATCCGGTTAAAGCTCAGTCTGCAATGCCTGAAAAGGTATCCGATGCTAGAAAGAGTGCAGTCTGGCATTTTTTTAAACAACATCCAATTGATCAGCGCAAAGTCATCTGTCAAAAATGTTCTACTTCTTTAAGCAGAGGTCAGAATCTGAAAAGTCTCAATACTAGTTGCATGCATAGACATTTAACCACCATGCATTTGAAAGCTTGGACTAACTACCAAACGTCCCTTAAGGTTGTTGCACCCTCGGCCAATGAAGCTAGTCATCAACGCAACATCCCTTCCGGCAGTGTAGGACCACCATTTAGCGCACCACCTGCTGTATCTGTGCAGGTATCTTTGCCAGGCCAAAGCAGTCAGGGTCAGGGAATCACCAGTTTCGTAGTAGGAAACACTGCATCTAGGGCACCGGCGGCAACAATACCATCTCCCACCGTCTCTCAGTCTGCCATGTCCACCGGCACCCCCGCTAGTTCCACGATCTCCAGCTCTCCAGTCCAGCTCACCCTACATGAGACTATGGTTAGAAAAAGGAAATACTTAGCCTCGCATCCGCGTACACAGGGTTTGAACGCCCACATAGCTAGACTAATCTCGTTAGAGATGATGCCCTACCGGTTAGTTGAAAGCGAAGCTTTCAAAGACCTGATGGACTACGCTGTACCACGCTACGAGCTACCCAGTCGACACTTTTTTTCCAGAAAAGCCATCCCAGCCCTCCACCAGCATGTTAAAGAGCGCATCGTCCATGCACTCAGGCAATCTGTGAGCACAAAGGTGCACCTGACAACAGATGCATGGACCAGTAGGCATGGCCAGGGACGTTACGTGTCCATCACGGCACACTGGGTAAATGTGGTGGATTCAGGGTCCACAGGGGACAGCAAGTTTGGGACAGTTCTGCCTAGCCCACGGTCTAGTAAACAGTTGTTTGTAGCCGTTCGCACCCCCTCCTCCTCCTCCTCCTCGTCCTCCTGCAGAAGCAAGAGCTCGTCCACAGACCGCAGTCGCACAAACACTCCATCCGCACCTGCCACTGTTGCACACCAGGTCTCCCATTATGGGGCAGCTACTGGCATACGTCAGCAGGCTGTATTGGCTATGAAGTGTTTGGGCGACAATAGACACACCGCGGAAGTTCTGTCCGAGTTCTTGCAGCAAGAAACGCAGTCGTGGCTGGGCACTGTAGATCTTGAGGCAGGCAAGGTAGTGAGTGATAACGGAAGGAATTTCATGGCTGCCATCTCCCTTTCCCAACTGAAACACATTCCTTGCCTGGCTCACACCTTAAACCTGGTGGTGCAGTGCTTCCTGAAAAGTTATCCGGGGTTATCCGACCTGCTCCTCAAAGTGCGTGGACTTTGCGCACATATCCGCCGTTCGCCTGTACACTCCAGCCGTATGCAGACCTATCAGCGTTCTTTGAACCTTCCCCAGCATCGCCTAATCATAGACGTTGCAACAAGGTGGAACTCAACACTGCACATGCTTCAGAGACTGTGCGAACAGAGGCGGGCTGTTATGTTTTTGTGGGAGGATACACATACACGGGCAGGCAGTAGGATGGCAGACATGGAGTTGTCAGGTGTGCAGTGGTCGAAGATTCAAGACATGTGTCAAGTCCTTCAGTGTTTTGAGGAATGCACACGGCTGGTTAGTGCAGACAACGCCATAATAAGCATGAGCATCCCCCTAATGCGTCTGCTGATGCAAAGTTTGACGCACATAAAGGATCAGGCGTCTGCACCAGAGGAAGAGGAAAGCCTTGATGACAGTCAGCGATTGTCTGGTCAGGGCAGTGTACATGACGAGGTACCGGGCGAAGAGGAGGTGGAGGATGAGGAGGATGATGGGGATGAGTATATTTTTAATGAGGAAGCTTTCCCGGGGGCACGGGAAATTGGTGGCGTGGCAAGGCCGGGTTCTGGTTTTTTGAGGGACACAAGTGACGTAGATTTGCCTGCAACTGCCCCTCAACCAAGCACAACCGCAGATTTGACAACGGGAACTTTGGCCCACATGGCGGATTATGCCTTGCGTATCCTCAAAAGGGACACACGCATTACAAAAATGATGAACGATGACGATTACTGGTTGGCCTGCCTCCTTGATCCTCGCTATAAAGGCAAATTGCAAAATATTATGCCACATGAGAACTTGGAACTAATATTAGCAACAAAACAATCAACTCTTGTTGACCGTTTGCTTCTGGCATTCCCTGCACACAGCGCCCGTGATCGTTCTCACACGAGCTCCAGGGGCCAGCAGACCAGAGGTGTTAGAGGGGCAGAAATCAGAAGTGGCGTTGGACAGAGGGGTTTTCTGACCAGGTTGTGGAGTGATTTTTCTATGACCGCAGACAGGACAGGTACTGCAGCATCAATTCAAAGTGACAGGAGACAACATTTGTCCAGTATGGTTACAAACTATTTTTCATCCCTTATCGACGTTCTCCCTCAACCGTCATTCCCATTTGATTACTGGGCATCCAAATTAGACACCTGGCCAGAATTGGCAGAATATGCATTGCAGGAGCTTGCTTGCCCGGCAGCTAGTGTCCTATCAGAAAGAGTATTCAGTGCTGCAGGTTCAATACTAACAGAAAAAAGGACTCGTCTGGCTACCCAAAATGTAGATGATCTAACCTTCATTAAAATGAACCACAACTGGATTTCAAAATCTTTTGCCCCACCCTGCCCGGCTGACACCTAGCTTTCCTATGAAAAGGTCTTGCCTGTGGACTATTCTGAATGACTTTTCCAATCTCGTAATTTTCTTCACCTGATTGTCCAGCATACGACATGTTTCCACCTCACGAAATGGCCAAACTCCCCACACGGGGCCGTGCTATCGCCACTTTGCGCTTGGACCCTTGAGAGTGCTGTTTGTCTGAAGAGGTGGGTGTGGCCGCTTTTGGTCGACGGCACTGCCACTGGGTCCCTCATAGTACAATAAAGTGTCTCTGGCGGTGGTGGTGCGCACCCAACGTCAGACACACCGTTGTAATATGAGGGGCCCTGTGCCTGTACCGCCGGCCACAAGACAGTTCCCCCCCCCAGCTCAAACAGTGCTCTACCACTAGCAAAATTATCTCTCACAGCTTCACCAATGTGTAGTCTAGCCGCTGACATCCTTCAATGCCTGGCACTGACAATACCATTGTTTTGACATTTTTGTTATGTTAGGCCTTCGAAGCCTGTCTGCGGTCCCTTCTTTCTACAACTACTACACTGACCAGGCCACTGCTGGCCGTGTTACCCTGGAACCAATTTAAAAGTGCCTACAGTCAGCCCAATTTTGTTATGTTAGGCCTTCGAAGACTGTCTGCCGTCACTCCTTCCACTAGACTTCCACTGACCATACACTGCTGCCCATGTACCCCTGGAACCAATTTAAAGTGCCTACAGCCAGCCCAATTTTGTTATGTTAGGCCTTCGAAGCCTGTCTGCGGTCACTCCTTCCACTAGACTTCCACTGACCAGACCACTGCTGCCCGTGTACCCCTGGAACCAATTTAAAAGTGCCTACAGCCAGCCCAAGTTTGTTATGTTAGGCCTTGGAAGCCTGTCTGCGGTCACTCCTTCCACTAGACTTCCACTGACCAGACCACTGCTGCCCGTGTACCCCTGGAACCAATTTAAAAGTGCCTACAGCCAGCCCAAGTTTGTTATGTTAGGCCTTCTAAGCCTGTCTGCGGTCCATTCTTTCAACTACTACTACACTGACCAGGTCACTGCTGCCCGTGTACCCCTGGAACCAATTTAAAATTGCCTACAGCCAGCCCAATTTTTTTATTTTAGGCCTTCGATGCCTGTCTGCGGTCCATTCTTTCAACTACTACTACACTGACCAGGTCACTGCTGTCCGTGTACCCCTGGAACCAATTTAAAATTGCCTACAGCCATGTGTTATTATTTTAGGCCTTCGATGCCTGTCTGCGGTCACTCCTTCCACTAGGCCTCCACTGACCACACCACTGCTGTCCGTGTACCCCTGGAACCAATTTAAAATTGCCTACAGCCAGCCCAATTTTTTTATTTTAGGCCTTCGATGCCTGTCTGCGGTCCATTCTTTCAACTACTACTACACTGACCAGGTCACTGCTGTCCGTGTACCCCTGTAACCAATTTAAAATTGCCTACAGCCATGTGTTATTATTTTAGGCATTCGATGCCTGTCTGCGGTCCATTTTTTCAACTACTACTACACTGACCAGGTCACTGCTGCCCGTGTACCCCTGGAACCAATTTAAAATTGCCTACAGCCATGTGTTATTATTTTAGGCCTTCGATGCCTGTCTGCGGTCACTCCTTCCACTAGGCCTCCACTGACCACACCACTGCTGCCCGTGTACCCCTGGAACCAATTTAAAATTGCCTACAGCCAGCCCAATTTTTTTATTTTAGGCCTTCGATGCCTGTCTGCGGTCCATTCTTTCAACTACTACTACACTGACCAGGTCACTGCTGCCCGTGTACCCCTGGAACCAATTTAAAATTGCCTACAGCCATGTGTTATTATTTTAGGCCTTCGATGCCTGTCTGCGGTCACTCCTTCCACTAGGCCTCCACTGACCACACCACTGCTGTCCGTGTACCCCTGGAACCAATTTAAAATTGCCTACAGCCATGTGTTATTATTTTAGGCCTTCGATGCCTGTCTGCGGTCCATTCTTTCAACTACTACTACACTGACCAGGGCACTGCTGGCCGTGTACCCCTGGAACCAACATCAGAAAATATAAAAATAAGTATTTTGCTTATAAAAAAGAAAATACTGGTGAGATATCAAATGCAGACATTTTAACATTAAAAACAAACACACAACTCTAATCTGGTACAGTACTAAAAATGGCCACCAGCTACAATTACTTTCTCCTGCAAGTAGTTAACTGAAAGTTTTTTTAAATTGAAAACACACATATGGCATCCACCGAGTGTTGTCCTGTCGCGTCTTCTTTATATTATTGCCGAGAAGATGCAAAATAATGAAAATAATAAAATCATTAATTACCAAAATAATAGAGAAAGTCAACACCACATTGCAAATAAACATTCATTCCAAATAAAGAAGCAGGGCGCGTCCGAGGGTGAGTATATACCTAATAAGAATATAATCACCCTCGGACGCGCAATGCTTATTTCCAACAGCCTTCCTTCCTAAGAATCAGCCCTTCCGTCGTGTAGAGAGACGTTGTGTTACACTCCAAGGTGTTCCCCAGGTTGCCTTTCCTGAGCTTCGATCTTCCGGCTCTCGTTTAGTAGTTCTTGGAAACTACTCTGCATTAGGCCTTCAAATTGGGTATGGGGTGTAGAGAGATGGTGTGTTCCACTCCAAGGTGTTCCCCAGGTTGCCTTTCCTGAGCTTCGATCTTCCGGCTCTCGTTTAGTAGTTGTTGGAAACTACGCTGCATTAGGCCTTCAAATTGGGTATGGGGTGTAGCGAGAGGGTGTGTTACACTCCAAGGTGTTCCCCAGGTTGCCTTTCCTGAGCTTCGATCTTCCGGCTCTCGTTTAGTAGTTCTTGGAAACTACACTGCATTAGGCCTTCAAATTGGGTATGGGGTGTAGAGAGAGGGTGTGTTACACTCTAAGGTGTTCCCCAGGTTTCCTTGCCATTGCTTCGGTCTTCCGACTCTCGTTTAGTAGTTGTAGAAAAGTACACTGCATTAGGCCATACAAAATGGGTATGGGGTGGAGAGAGATGGTGTGTTACACTCCAAGGTGTTCCCCAGGTTGCCTTTCCTGAGCTTCTATCTTCAGGCTCTCATTAAATTGTGGTTAAATGGAACAACTGCATTTGGCGTACTAGTTGGTTTGGGGCCTACTATCGGTGTCTGCCACTCCTTGCTGTTCTCCTCCACTGAACAAAGCTGTGCCGCCTGTTTACTACGGTTGCCAATTTTGAACTGCATTTCGACTACTTACTGATTTGGCCCTACTCTCTGTGTCAGCCTCTCATTCCAGTTGTCCTCCACTGCAATGCCCCCTGGTTATTCCTGTGTTACCAATTTTGAACTGCATTTAGCCCACTTTCTTCTTTGGGCCTATATCTGTGTTTCCACTTCATCGTGCCCATTGCCCAGCCAGTGATAGATGAGTCTGCTGGTACATTGACCCATAACGCAACATTCCCCGTGCACGCTACACAACAACATTGTGACCCTGCTGAAAGTCAGGTTGCTCTTCCCGCATACCATACCACCTTACACGGGGACAAAGAGGAAGGTGCAGATGAAAGTGCAGGTTCCTTCATCAGGTGGGGGGAGGAATACTAGTTGGCGACGTCACTGGCACAGGGCCTCTCATAGTACGCAAAAGTGTTGCTGCCGGTGGGAGGCGCCCCCGCCGTGCAAACACACCGCTGTACTTTGAGGGGCCCTGTGCCAGTGCCAATGCCAACGAGTGGGCCCCCCCTGCTTGCTCAGGTTCACAGCACTTGCAAAGTTGAAATACTTACCTCTCCCTGCTCCACTGCCGTGACGTGGTCCAGATTTCCTGGGCCCACTAATTACTTGAACCAGCCCTACCCCCCACAACTTTAGCCAAATGACCCCCAATTTCAAATGCCTTCCAATTATTATAAGGTAAATTACGCTTGACAAGCTTCATTAAGAAGAATGGATGGTTTTGACATTAAAATGGCCACTCTAGGTGTTTTCCTGGCCCCCACTCACTGCCGACTATGCTGCCCCATTGACTTGCATTGGGTTTCGTGTTTCGGTCGATCCCGACTTTACGTCATAATCGGCCGATTTCACTCGACCCGACTTTGGACATAGTCGGGTTTCGCAAAACCCGGCTCGACTCTAAAAAGGTCAAGGTCGCTCAACTCTAGTGTCTGCACGTCAGCAGAGTAGCCCGCCTGTGAAACTAACTACACCGCCTGTGTATCTCTATTTTCACTGCATCTAATCCAGTTAATAGTTTAGGGCCTAGGAGCAGTGTCTGCACGTCAGCAGAGTAGCCCACCTGTGAAACTAACTACACCGCCTGTGTATCTCAATTTTCACTGCATCTAATCCAGTTATTAGTTTAGGGCCTAAGAGAAGTGTCTGCACGTCAGCAGAGTAGCCTGCCTGTGAAACTAACTACACCGCATGTGTATTTCAATTTTCACTGCATCTAATCCAGTTATTAGTTTTGGGCCTAGTACCACAGTTTGGCCACTCAGTTCTGCTCGGTTTTCATCCATCGGTTGTTGTGCCAACTACTACAGATACAGAGTTGCCAATTAGTTAAGCACTAAAATGAGTGGCAAAAGGCCTGCTGCTGGTGGAAAGGGGAATAGGCATGTTGGAAAGGGAAAAAAGGTTGTGTCCGTGGGGTAGGTGGTAAAGCAACAGTAACATCTGCAGAAGATAGACCATCTTCCAGTCATAGTAAGATGTCTACTTCTTTTCGTGGACAATCTGATATGATCCCTTTCTTATGACCATCGCTACAAGCATCGCCAAAAATTCCAGATGAGGCACAAAAACAGCAGGTGCTTGAACGGATATCAAGTGCTCGTTCAAGTGGGCTCTCCTCCATGTCAACTTCAACATCACAACTACTCCAGTCCTCAGAGTGGTCACCCCAATCGCACTTGCTTCCTCACAGCTCCCAAGTCTCAAGCTGTATGTCTGAGCATGGGGTAACACACATGGTTGAGTCTGTAGACCTGTTTATGCATACTATAGCCTGGGAATCAGAGGTCTGCTCCAGAGCTTCTGTGAATCCAGACGAGGAAATGATCTGCACTGATGCCCAGAATCTTCGTGAGTCGGATCCAGGCCCAGATGAAGAAGGTTCTGAGCATAATGTAGACCCTCGTTCCTAAACTGTAACTCCTGTTGGTGGAGACAATGAGGAAGATGATGATGAGACTGAGATACCTGATTGGAACGAAAACTTGACTTTTTGGTCGGAGCAGGGAGTTTGGCTCTGAGGACAACGGGTGTGAGAACACACAGGATGATGATGACGAGGTTGTAGACCCCACTTACTGTCAAACCCCAGTCCGCCAGTCCATGAGGTCAGCAGAGGAGGTGGAGAAGGATGCTAGAGACGAGTCTGACAACGAGGTAATGGTGCACCTTCCTGGACAGAGATGGAGTACTGGAAACATGCAACAACTGCATCCTCAACCCCAACTGTTCATCAGACCAGAAGTCGTGGTGGCTCTTCAGGTCGCATGGGCTCTAAGCCTTGCATAGCCTGGGCATTTTTTGACATCGCAAAGGATGACCCAACTCATGTTGTCTGTAAGATTTGTCAACAAAATCTCAGTAGAGGCCAAAAAATCACTAGCTTGAGTACTTCATGCATGAATCGTCACATGGATATGAGGCATAAGTTGCAGTGGGAAGCTCACTGTGCTACAATGCGGCCTAGTGGGCCGGGTCAACCACCGTCTGCCCCATCAAGTGCATCCATGTCCTCTTCATCCTCTGTGACTGTGGGGACAGCAGTCGCACATGTTTTGGATGCAGACCTTCCACCTCTTTACCCACAACAGCCAGTGTGATTGGCAGGTCATCAGGACATTTGCAAGTGGAAACACCTGCTGGTGTTGAGCTCTCTCCGACATCGACACCACATTTTGATCAAGGCAACATAACATCTCCACCTGCACCTTCCTCACAGACCAGCAGTTTCCCGGGGACACCCTACTCAACTCCATCTAAGCACGGCAGCCAGCCCTCAGTCCCTCAGATGTGGACAAGTAAAAGACCATTTCCTCCTAGCCATGACAAAGCTAAGAGGTTGAATTTCTCCATCTGCAAGCTGTTGGCTACAGAAATGCTGCCTTTCCGCCCGGTGGACACAGAGGATTTTCGAGACCTTATGTCCGTCGCAGTGCCCCAGTACCAGATGCCCAGTCGCCACTACTTCTCAAAGAAAGCTGTGCCTGCGCTACACCAGCATGTCGCACAACATCATTGCTTCCTTGAGAAACTCTGTGTGTGACAGGGTGCATTTCACCACAGACACTTGGACGAGTAGACATGGACATGTTACATGTTACATGTCGGTGACTGGGCACTGGGTAACTACGGCGACATCAGGAGAAGGGGCTGCTGTCTGAGTTTTGCCGTCGCCACAAGTTGCTTGTCGATCCTCTGTATCTAGAAGTTCCTCCACTGCTTCTGTCTCCTCAACCTCCTCTTGGTCCTCCACCTGCACCCAAAGCCTGTCTGGTAATGCCACCCGCATTATAACTGTGCAGAAGGAATCCTGCACACCTCCTTACTATGCTGTCACCAGGGCTCAACGGCATCAGGCAGTGTTTACATTGAAATGTCTGGGAAATGTGAGTCACACAGCTGAGGAATTCAACTCATGTTGCAGCGACTGTGGCAGCACCGACGAGCCCTGGTGCAATACGTTATGACGTATAGCCTGGGCCAACGAGATCAAGAGGTGGCGCAAATCACGCGGCAGGAGTGGTCTCAGATCAGGGACCTATGCACACTTCTGCACAGTTTTAAAATAGCGACGAAGATGTTTAGTGCTGACGATGCCATTATCAGCATGATCATTCCGGTGATTTACATGCTGGAGCACACCTTACACTGTGTTCGGAGTCAGGTGGTGGAACAAGAGGAGGAGGAGGAACAGGAGGAGTCGTATGCGGAAGAGATCGTATCTACAAGGTCAAGAAGGTTGGCAGCACCAAGGCGGCTGGCATTGGAGGCTGGGGGAGAGGGATTACCGAGGGCGCATGGTAGCAGCCAAACTGTTGAGGAAGGCACAGGAGGCGAGGAAGAAGTGGGGGACGAACTGGCGCTGGGCATGGAAGACTCATCAGATGAGGGAGACCTTGATCAAATTTCTGTTGTGTGAGGTTGGGGGGAGAGGGCTGACGAAGGAAGCATGATTCTCACCTCACCACCACCAAGACAACAAGGACTTGGTCCTCCTGGATGCGCAAGACACATGAGTGCCTTCTTGCTGCACTACCTGCAACATGACCCTCGGATTGTCAGAATCCGAAGTAATGCCGACTACTGGGTTGCCACACTCTTAGAACCCCGATACAAAAGCAAATTTGGTGAAATAATTCCTGCCATAGAAAGGGATTCACGCATGCAGGAGTATCAGCAGAGACTGTTACAGAATCTAATATCTGCTTTTCCACAAAACACCAGTGGTGCACGTAGTGAATCTCTGAGTTCTAACTTGCCAACCGTGGGACTATCGAGTCATCACTCAAACCGTAACAGTAACATTGTATCTGGTGGTAACAGCAATTTTTTCCAATTGTTTCAAAAAATTTTTAGACCATCCTTTGCAAGGCCACAGGAGACAAGAAGTCTGACGCACAGCCAATGCCTAGAGAGGATGGTACAAGAGTATCTCCAAGTTAACATCGATGCCATGACTGTGGACCTGGACCCTTGCTCATTTTGGGCTTCCAATATTGAAAAATGGCCTGAGCTTGCCACTCATGCCTTGGAGATCTTGTCGTGTCCCGCAGCCAGTGTTCTCTCTGAATGTGTGTTCAGGTGTTCAGCGCTGCTGGTGGTGTGCTGACAGATAAGCGCACGCGGCTGTCCAGTGACAATGTAGACAGACTAAAATTCTTCAAGATGAACAAGTCCTGGATCCGCAAGGACTTTTCTACCCCTGTGTCATCTTGGGGAGACTAAAAGTTTGATGATTTTTGAAAATCACCTAACCTATCGTTTTAGAAAACTCTGGCGAAATTGTTGCCACTTAAGTGGTGTCTGTGGCCGAATTTCTGGAAAAAATGGAGACTCTTTTATTTAGTCCCCTTGCTGAGTTTTACATGACGTTGCCATCGTCAGTTCTAGGTGGGTGGGGTCGTCTGCAGAGTTGTTTCCTCATAATATGGCCTGGGATTCAGAGGTCTGCTCCAAAGCTTCAGTGTCTGCTAGTCAGCAGAGTAGCCCAGCCACCCACCGCCTGTTTACCTAAGTACTATCTTTAACAGCATCTGGCCCAGGAAATCCTTTTGGGCCTAGTAGAATTTGGTGCTACTCAGCAGCGTACTTCACCCATGAAGCAAGCTACACCACCCGTTTACCTAACTACTATTTTGTAACGGCATCTAGCCCAGGAAATCCTTTTGGGCCTAATAGAATTTGGTGCTACTCAGCAGCGTAATTCACCCATGAAGCAAGCTACACCGCCTGTTTACCTTAGTACTATTTTTTAACGGCATTTGGCCCAGGAAATCCTTTTCGGCCTAGTAGCAATTTCTGCTACTCAGCAGAGTACCCCACCCATGAAGCAAGCTACACCGCCTTCTTTCTTTCTCAATCTAACCCCTCGGCTCTGGGGTGTCCACTCTCCCTCCAGCTCTCTCCTTCTCACAGGTGGACTACCACGTTTTTTCACACTGTGATGAATCTTTTGGGCCCAGGCATAAGAAGTCGTCGAGGTAATGGATAATATGTGCCACCTTACAAACGTCCATGAGGACACATTCGAGGAAGCAACTAAACACCTCAAATAGTGAGCAGGATATGGAGCACCCCATGGGCAAACAGCGATCTATGTAACATAGTAACATAGTAACATAGTTAGTAAGGCCGAAAAAAGACATTTGTCCATCCAGTTCAGCCTATATTCCATCATAATAAATCCCCAGATCTACGTCCTTCTACAGAACCTAATAATTGTATGATACAATATTGTTCTGTTCCAGGAAGACATCCAGGCCTCTCTTGAACCCTTCGACTGAGTTCGCCATCACCACCTCCTCAGGCAAGCAATTCCAGATTCTCACTGCCCTAACAGTAAAGAATCCTCTTCTATGTTGGTGGAAAAACCTTCTCTCCTCCAGACGCAAAGAATGCCCCCTTGTGCCCGTCACCTTCCTTGGTATAAACAGATCCTCAGCGAGATATTTGTATTGTCCCCTTATATACTTATACATGGTTATTAGATCGCCCCTCAGTCGTCTTTTTTCTAGACTAAATAATCCTAATTTCGCTAATCTATCTGGGTATTGTAGTTCTCCCATCCCCTTTATTAATTTTGTTGCCCTCCTTTGTACTCTCTCTAGTTCCATTATATCCTTCCTGAGCACCGGTGCCCAAAACTGGACACAGTACTCCATGTGCGGTCTAACTAGGGATTTGTACAGAGGCAGTATAATGCTCTCATCATGTGTATCCAGACCTCTTTTAATGCACCCCATGATCCTGTTTGCCTTGGCAGCTGCTGCCTGGCACTGGCTGCTCCAGGTAAGTTTATCATTAACTAGGATCCCCAAGTCCTTCTCCCTGTCAGATTTACCCAGTGGTTTCCCATTCAGTGTGTAATGGTGACATTGATTCCTTCTTCCCATGTGTATAACCTTACATTTATCATTGTTAAACCTCATCTGCCACCTTTCAGCCCAAGTTTCCAACTTATCCAGATCCATCTGTAGCAGAATACTATCTTCTCTTGTATTAACTGCTTTACATAGTTTTGTATCATCTGCAAATATCGATATTTTACTGTGTAAACCTTCTACCAGATCATTAATGAATATGTTGAAGAGAACAGGTCCCAATACTGACCCCTGCGGTACCCCACTGGTCACAGCGACCCAGTTAGAGACTATACCATTTATAACCACCCTCTGCTTTCTATCACTAAGCCAGTTACTAACCCATTTACACACATTTTCCCCCAGACCAAGCATTCTCATTTTGTGTACCAACCTCTTGTGCGGCACGGTATCAAATGCTTTGGAACAATCGAGATATACCACGTCCAATGACTCACCGTGGTCCAGCCTATAGCTTACCTCTTCATAAAAACTGATTAGATTGGTTTGACAGGAGCGATTTCTCATAAACCCATGCTGATATGGCGTTAAACAGTTATTCTCATTGAGATAATCCAGAATAACATCCCTCAGAAACCCTTCAAATATTTTACCAACAAAAGAGGTTAGACTTACTGGCCTATAATTTCCAGGTTCACTTTTAGAGCCCTTTTTGAATATTGGCACCACATTTGCTATGCGCCAGTCCTGCGGAACAGACCCCGTCGCTATAGAGTCCCTAAAAATAAGAAATAATGGTTTATCTATTACATTACTTAGTTCTCTTAGTACTCGTGTGTGTATGCCATCCGGACCCGGAGATTTATCTATTTTAATCTTATTTAGCCGGTTTCGCACCTCTTCTTGGGTTAGATTGGTGACCCTTAATATAGGGTTTTCATTGTTTCTTGGGATTTCATCTAGCATTTCATTTTCCACCGTGAATACCGTAGTATGCTCCTTCACAGAAGCAGCCCAATGAGAGCACACTATTCGGAGGCACAGGTAGTAACCGGAACGCCCCCTCAATGTCTATTTTGGCCATTAGGGTGCCCTTACCAACTTCTTGACCCGCCTGATTGCCTCATTAAAGGAGGTACAGTACATAGTACTGTACTTGGTTCCACGTCGATGTTGTCGTTTACTGACCTGCCCTTTGGATATGACAAATGGTGGATTAGTCTGAATGTATTGGGTTTATTTTTTGCACAACTCCCAACGGGGGTACCACTACGTCTTCTAAGGAAAGTGTTCTGAATGGACCCGCCGCCATTCTACCTAAAGATATTTATTTTTTTATTTTTTTTGTCAAGACGTCTGGGTGTTGATAGAGTGAGTTTACATTTTTACTCCAGCCTTTCTTGATTTTAGAAGGGCATGACATGCCTATATTTGTGTCTCCTCCTCCTTTTACTCCTCCACCTCTTTTCTTTTCGCATGACTATATGTAGTTTTGACTTTTCCATGTGTTTGTTGTGTCTTCTGAGCAGTTTGTCAGCTGTCAGTTTGGACACCTTTTAAGGTGTTTTCTATGTGTTTTCCATGTGTTTGTATGTGTTTGTGTTTGCCTGCCATTGGTTTCAATGGGGTTCGGCGGTGTTCGTCGAACATTCAACGAACATTTGGTCGAACACGTCCCTGTTCGACGAACTGAACCGAACCCGAACACTAGGGAGGTGGCTCAACACTAATGTTCAGACCATGTTCCTGCATAAGTCAGACACAGCCATTATAGTGCACATTTACGAGAGTATCTCAGCACAGGAATATTTTTTGAACAAATCCAATTGTGCAATTTATTTTTATAAGATCTATTAATTAAAATGTACTTTATTCAAGGGACAATAACTTTTGAAGATTGGAGAATAATAGTTTGATGGCTTCATTTCTAAAATTAGACATTTTAAGTCAGCTTTTGTATGTATTAAAATTGCCCGTTTACTCATAATTCTTCCGGAATCACAAAAAATTATTTGTGTATTACTTTAATATGTCACTATTAGTTCTTAAAGGTAGGTGAGACAATCAACATCCCTGACGTTCTGCTGCTGATTACATCCAGCTGCCATCTGCACTAGAACTAGCTGATCTGTACAGTTGTTGCACCCCATCGATCTGCTATTGATAGCCAATCCTAAGGATAAGACATCAATAAAAAAATACTTGATAACCCCTTAAAAACAAGGCTATCTAGCAACATTCGTAAGAGTAGAAGTCATAAAGTGCAGTCTAATAGTTCAGAAATTAATTCTTAATGTGGTCTAGTTTATAAGCACTAAGAGTGAAGAAAAACACATAACTTTTTTTTATTTTTGCATTTGCATGAAAAGGTATATTGCAAATATTCAATCAGTCGACACAGCCTGAGTGATAACGTTATAGTAATATTTTATGCAATACTAGCTGAAGAGCCCGGCGTTGCCTGGGCATGGTAAATATCTGTGGTTAGTTGTAGCACCTCACTTCTCTTATTTTCCCATCATGCCTCTCATTTTCCACCTCACATCTCTCATTTTCTCCCTCACACCTCTCATTTTCTCCCTCACTCCTCTCATTCCTCCCTAACACTTGTCATTTCGACGTCACATCTGTCATTTTCTGATCACTCCACTATTTTCCCTCACTCTTATTTTGCACTCACACCTTTTCATTTTCACCTCACACCTCTCATTTTCACCTCAGTATATACCTGTGTCATCTCCCTTATATATAGTATACACTTGTATGTCATCTCCTGTATATAGTATATACCTGTATGTCATCTCCCCTGTATATAGTATATACCTGTATGTCATCTCCTCCTATATATAGTATATACCTGTATGTCATCTCCTCCTGTATATAGTATATACCTGTGTGTCATCTCCCCTGTATATAGTATATATCTGTGTGCCATCTCCTCCTGTATATAGTATATACCTGTATGTCATCTTCTATATATAGCATATACCTATGTGTCATCTCCTCCTGTATATAGTATATACCTGTATGTCATCTCCTCCTGTATATAGTATGCACCTGTATGTCATCTCCTCCTCTATATAGTATATACCTGTGTGTCATCTCTCCTGTATATAGTATATATCTGTGTGTCATCTCCCCTGTATATAGTATATACCTGTGTGTCATCTCCTCCTGTATTAGACCTTGTTCACACATTATTTGCTCAGTATTTTTACCTCAGTATTTGTAAGCTAAATTGGCAGCCTGATAAATCCCCAGCCAACAGGAAGCCCTCCCCCTGGCAGTATATATTAGCTCACACATACACATAATAGACAGGTCATGTGACTGACAGCTGCTGTATTTCCTATATGGTACATTTGTTGTAGTTTGTCTGCTTATTAATCAGATTTTTATTTTTGAAGGATAATACCAGACTTGTGTGTGTTTTAGGGCGAGTTTCGTGTGTCAAGTTGTGTGTGTTGAGTTGCGTGTGGCGACATGCATGTAGCGACTTTTGTGAGATGAGTTTTGTGTGGCAACATGCGTGTAGCAACTTTTTGTGTGTCAAATTGCATGTGACAGGTTAGTGTAGCAAGTTGTGTGCAGCAAGTTTTGTGCATGGCGAGTTTTTCGCGTGGCGAGTTTTATGTGTGGTGCCTTTTCAGTATGTGCAAGTTTTGTGTGAGGCAACTTTTGCATGTGTTGCAACTTTTGTGCATGTGGCAATTTTTCCGCATGTGCAAGTTTTGCGTGTGGCGAGTTTTCCATGAGGTGAGTTTTGCACTTGTGGCGAGTTTTGCAAGAGCCTAGTTTTTGCATGTGGCGAGTTCTGCGCATGGCGAGTTTTGAGTGGCGACTTTTGTGTTTCGACTTTTATGTGGCGAGGTTGGTGTATTTGTGGTGAAATGTGTGCTGAGGGTAATATGTGTTCAAGCATGTGGTAGTGTGTGGCGCATTTTGTGTGTGTGTTTATAGCCCCGTGTGTGGTGAGTATCTCATGTCGGGGCCCCACCTTAGCAACTGTACGGTATATACTCTTTGGCGCCATCGCTCTCATTCTTTAAGTCCCCCTTGTTCACATCTGGCAGCTGTCAATTTGCCTCCTACACTTTTCCTTTCATTTTTTCGCATTATGTAGATAGGAGCAAAATTGTTTGGTGAATTGGAAAACGTGGGGTTAAAATTTCACCTCACAACATAGCCTATGACGCTCTCGGGGTCCAGACGTGTGACTGTGCAAAATTTTGTGGCTGTAGCTGCGACGCCTCCAACACTTTTCCTTTCACTTTTTCCCCATTATGTAGATAGGGGCAAAATTGTTTGGTGAATTGGAAAGCACGGGGTTAAAATATCACCTCACAACGTAGCCTATGACGCTCTCAGGGTCCAGACGTGTGACTGTGCAAAATTTTGTAGCTGTAGCTGCGACGCCTCCAACACTTTTCCTTTCACTTTTTTCCCCATTATGTAGATAGGGGCAAAATTGTTTGGTGAATTGGAACGCGCGGGGTTAAAATTTTGCCTCACAACATAGCCTATGACGCTCTCGGGGTCCAGACGTGTGACTGTGCAAAATTTTGTGGCTGTAGCTGCGACGCCTCCAACACTTTTCCTTTCACTTTTTCCCCATTATGTAGATAGGGGCAAAATTGTTTGGTGAATTGGAAAGCACGGGGTTAAAATATCACCTCACAACGTAGCCTATGACGCTCTCAGGGTCCAGACGTGTGACTGTGCAAAATTTTGTAGCTGTAGCTGCGACGCCTCCAACACTTTTCCTTTCACTTTTTTCCCCATTATGTAGATAGGGGCAAAATTGTTTGGTGAATTGGAACGCGCGGGGTTAAAATTTTGCCTCACAACATAGCCTATGACGCTCTCGGGGTCCAGACGTGTGACTGTGCAAAATTTTGTGGCTGTAGCTGCGACGCCTCCAACACTTTTCCTTTCACTTTTTCCCCATTATGTAGATAGGGGCAAAATTGTTTGGTGAATTGGAACGCGCGGGGTTAAAATTTTGCCTCACAACATAGCCTATGACGCTCTCGGGGTCCAGATGTGTGATTGTGCAAAATTTTGCAGCTGTAGCTGCGACGGTGCAGATGCCAATCCCGGACATACACACATACACACACACACACACACACATACATTCAGCTTTATATAGTAGACTATCTGAAGAGCCCGGCGTTGCCTGGGCATAGTAAATATCTGTGGTTAGTTATAGCACCTCACTTCTCTTATTTTCCCATCACGCCTCTCATTTTCCCAATCACATCTTTCATTTTCCCCCTCACATCTCTCATTTTCTCCCTCACACCTCTCATTTTCTCCCTCACTCCTCTCATTCCCCCCTAACACTTGTCATTTCAACCTCACATCTGTCATTTTCTGATCACTCCACTATTTTTCCTCACTCCTCTCATTTTGCACTCACACCTTTTCATTTTCACCTCACACCTCTCATTTTCACCTCATCACCTCAGTATATACATGTTTGTCATCTCCCTTATATATAGTATACATCTGTATGTCATCTCCTGTATATAGTATATACCTGTATGTCATCTCCCCTGTATATAGTATATACCTGCTGTGTGTCATCTCCCCTATATATAGTATATACCTGAATGTCATCTCCTTCTATATATAGTATATACCTGTATGTCATCTCCTCCTGTATATAGTATATACCTGTGTGTCATCTCCCCTGTATATAGTATATATCTGAGTGTCATCTCCTCCTGCATATAGTATATACCTGCATGTCATCTTCTATATATAGCATATACCTGTATGTCATCTCCTCCTGTATATAGTATATACCTGTGTGTCATCTCCCCTGTATATAGTATATATCTGAGTATCATCTCCTCCTGCATATAGTATATACCTGCATGTCATCTTCTATATATAGCATATACCTGTATGTCATCTCCTCCTGTATATAGTATATACCTGTATGTCATCTCCTCCTGTATATATGTGTACCTATATGTCATCTCCTCCTCTATATAGTATATACCTGTGTGTCATCTCTCCTGTATATAGTATATATCTGTGTGTCATCTCCCCTGTATATAGTATATACCTGTGTGTCATCTCCTCCTGTATTAGACCTCGTTCACACGTTATTTGCTCAGTATTTTTACCTCAGTATTTGTAAGCTAAATTGGCAACCATGATAAATCCCCAGCCAACAGGAAGCCCTCCCCCTGGCAGTATATATTAGCTCACACATACACATAATAGACAGGTCATGTGACTGACAGCATGCTGTATTTCCTATATGGTACAATTGTAGTTTGTCTGCTTATTAATCAGATTTTTATTTTTGAAGGATAATACCAGACTTGTGTGTGTTTTAGGGCGAGTTTCGTGTGTCAAGTTGTGTGTGTTGAGTTGCGTGTGGCGACATGCATGTAGCGACATTTGTGAGATGAGTTTTGTGTAGCAACATGCGTGTAGCAACTTTTTGTGTGTCGAGTTGCATGTGACAGGTTAGTGTAGCAAGTTGTGTGCAGCAAGTTTTGGCATTGGCGAGTTTTGCGCGTTGCGAGTATTATGTGTGGTGCCTTTTGAGTATGTGCAAGTTTTGTGTGAGGCAACTTTTGCATGTGTTGCAACTTTTGTGCATGTGGCAATTTTTCCGCGTGTGCAAGTTTTGCGTGTGGCGAGTTTTTCATGAGGAGAATTTTGCACTTGTGGTGAGTTTTGCAAGAGCCTAGTTTTTGCATGTGGCGAGTTCTGCGCGTGGCGAGATTTGATTGGCGACTTTTGTGTTTTGACTTTTATGTGGCGAGGTTGGTGTATTTGTGGTGAAATGTGTGCTGAGGGTAATATGTGTTCAAGCACGTGGTAGTGTGTGGCGCATTTTGTGTGTGTGTTCATATCCCTGTGTGTTTTGAGTATCCCATGTCGAGGCCGCACCTTAGCAACTGTACGGTATATACTCTTTGGCGCCATCGCTCTCATTCTTTAAGTCCCCCTTGTTCACATCTGGCAGCTGTCAATTTGCCTCCTACACTTTTCCTTTCATTTTTTCCCATTATGTAGATAGGGGCAAAATTGTTTGGTGAATTGGAAAGCGCGGGGTTAAAATTTCACCTCACAACATAGCCTATGACGCTCTCGGGGTCCAGACGTGTGACTGTGCAAAATTTTGTGGCTGTAGCTGCGACGCCTCCAACACTTTTTCTTTCACTTTTTCCCCATTATGTAGATAGGGGCAAAATTGTTTGGTGAATTGGAACGCGCGGTGTTAAAATTTCACCTAACAACGTAGCCTATGACGCTCTCAGGGTCCAGACGTGTGACTGTGCAAAATTTTGTTTCTGTAGCTGCAACGCCTCCAACACTTTTCCTTTCACTTTTTTCCCCATTATGTAGATAGGGGCAAAATTGTTTGGTGAATTGGAAAGCGCGGGGTTAATATTTCACCTCACAACATAGCCTATGACGCTCTCGGGGTCCAGACGTGTGACTGTGCAAAATTTTGTTTCTGTAGCTGCGACGCTTCCAACACTTTTCCTTTCACTTTTTCCCCATTATGTAGATAGGGGCAAAATTGTTTGGTGAATTGGAACGCGCGGTGTTAAAATTTCACCTCACAACGTAGCCTATGACGCTCTCAGGGTCCAGACGTGTCACTGTGCAAAATTTTGTTTCTGTAGCTGCAACGCCTCCAACACTTTTCCTTTCACTTTTTTCCCCATGATGTAGATAGGGGCAAAATTGTTTGGTGAATTGGAAAGCGCGGGGTTAATATTTCACCTCACAACATAGCCTATGACGCTCTCGGGGTCCAGACGTGTGACTGTGCAAAATTTTGTTTCTGTAGCTGCGACGCCTCCAACACTTTTCCTTTCACTTTTTTCCCCATTATGTAGATAGGGGCAAAATTGTTTGGTGAATTGGAAAGCGCGGGGTTAATATTTCACCTCACAACATAGCCTATGACGCTCTCGGGGTCCAGACGTGTGACTGTGCAAAATTTTGTTGCTGTAGCTGCGACGCTTCCAACACTTTTCCTTTCACTTTTTTCCCCATTATGTAGATAGGGGCAAAATTGTTTGGTGAATTGGAACGCGCGGGGTTAAAATTTCGCCTCACAATATAGCCTATGTTGCTCTCGGGGTCCAGACGTGTGACTGTGCAAAATTTTGTGGCTGTAGCTGCGACGGTGCAGATGCCAATCCCAGACATACACACACACACACACACACACACACACACATTCAGCTTTATATAGTAGATTACCATAACAACAATGTAGACATAGTTGTCATAGTGATGAATTGGCATTTGCATCTCATGCCCAAATGCAGGAAAGATTAAATAAAGCAAAAAAAAAGGCTAGTTAAACACTAGTAAAATTTTAATGTTTTTCACAGCATAAAAATATTCTATTTTCTATCTAACAAACCATTCCAATGGAAATGGACTACAACAAAAATGTATGGTACCATGTAAGCCGTATGACTGTATGCGATAGTAAATACATTTATGGCAAAAAAAAAAAACATTTATAGCTTTATTATATCGCACTGATACTTTTATAGGCCAACCATTAATATATCTTTGCAAGCTTTGGAAGCAGTAGATGAACTGGTTAACAGGAATGGGATTGTGTATTGCATTAAAAAGTCTGTTCTTTAGCAATGTCTCAGGATTACATAAACGCTCATGTTGACCTTGCAAAATTGGAGGCTTCAAAGCTAAAATCTTTCAGTATTCTTACTGACAATGTTTGCATGAGACTTGCTCTGGTAATTTATATTTTAGGAAATAGAATATTAATAGCAAAGTTTATGCCACATTCTCATTTAGAAAATAAAAACACTTAAATAAACCAGGGGTATGACAATTGTTAATCTTACCAACTATTTCCAAAAGCAATCAGTAGCTTTGTTAATGCAGCTCTGGATTGTAATACAAGCTATTACCCAAGATCAGAAAACATACATAAATTTCAGAACTTAACTATTTTCTTATGCTCAATGTTTTACGTGGACTACATCAATATATGAACTATAAAATGTTAAAGGAACCTGTCACCATATAAACACATCCAAAAAAGAAAAGAGAGAAAATATATGTCATAAAAAATGTAAATTTTTATTGAGACATTAAGATTCAAATCATTGAAACATGTTTTTTTTTAACCCCTTTCTGACATCGGACGTACTATCCCGTCGAGGTGGGGTGGGCCGCTATGACCACCAACGGGATAGTACGTCCAGCGCGATCGGCGGCGCTCACAGGGGGAGCGCGGCCGATCGCGGCCGGGTGTCAGCTGCCTATTGCAACTGACATCCAGCACTATGTGCCAGGAGCGGTCACGGACCGCCCCCGGCACATTAACCCCCGGCACACCGCGATCAAACATGATCGCGATGTGCTGGCGGTGCAGGGAAGCATCGCGCAGGGAGGGGGCTCCCTGCGGGCTTCCCTGAGCCCCCCGTAGCAACGCGATGTGATCGCGTTGCTGTGAGGGTCTTACCTCCCTCCCTGCTCCAGGCCTGGATCCAAGATGGCCGCAGCATCCGGGTCCTGCAGGGAGGGAGGTGGCTTCACAGAGCCTGCTCAGAGCAGGCAATGTGAAGCCTGCAGCACTGTAAGTCAGATCGGTGATCTGACAGAGTGCTGTGCAAACTGTCAGATCATCAATCTGTGATGTCCTCCCCTGGGGCAAGGTAAAAAAGTAAAAAAAAAATTTTTCCATATGTGTAAAAAAAAATTAAAAAGAATATTCCTAAATAATGGAAAAAAAAAATATTATTCCCATAAATACATTTCTTTATCTAAATAAAAAAAACAAAACAATAAAAGTACACATATTTAGTATCGCCACGTCTGTAACGGCCCGACCTATAAAACTGGCCCACTAGTTAACCCCTTCAGTAAACACCATAAGAAAAAAAAAAAACAAGGCAAAAAACAACGCTTTATCATCATACCGCCGAACACAAAGTGGAATAACACGCGATCAAAAAGACAGATATAAATAACCATGGTGCCGCTGAAAGTGTCATCTTGTCCCGCAAAAAACGAGCTGCGATACAGCATCATCAGCAAAAAAATAAAAAAGTTATAGTCCTGAGAATAAAGCGAAGCAAAAATAATTATTTTTTCTATAAAATAGTTTTTATCGTATAAAAGCGCCAAAACATAAAAAAATGATATAAATGAGGTATCGATGTAATCGTACTGACCCGAAGAATAAAACTGCTTTATCAATTTTACCAAATGCGGAACGGTATAAACGCCTCCCCCAAAAGAATTTCATGAATAGCTGGTTTTTGGTCATTCTTCCTCACAAAAATCGGAATAAAAAGCGATCAAAAAATGTCACGTGCCCGAAAATGTTACCAATAAAAACGTCAACTCGTCCCGCAAAAAACAAGACCTCACATGACTCTGTAGACCAAAATATGGAAAAATTATAACTCTCAAAATGTGGTAATGCAAAAAATATTTTTTGCAATAAAAAGCGTCTTTCAGTGTGTGACGGCTGCCAATCATAAAAATCCGCTAAAAAACCCACTATAAAAGTAAATCAAACCCCCCTTCATCACCCCCTTAGTTAGGGAAAAATTAAAAAAATGTATTTATTTCCATTTTCCCATTAGGGCTAGGGCTAGGGTTAGGGCTAGGGTTAGGGCTAGGGTTAGGGCTAGGGTTAGGGCTAGGGTTAGGGTTAGGGCTAGGGTTAGGGCTAGGGATAGGGTTAGGGCTAGGGTTAGGGCTAGGGTTAGGGCTAGGGTTAGGGTTAGGGCTAGGGTTAGGGCTAGGGTTAGGGTTAGGGCTAGGGTTAGGGTTAGGGCTATGGTTAGGGCTAGGGTTAGGGCTAAAGTTAGGGTTAGGGCTACAGTTTGGGTTGGGGCTAAAGTTAGGGTTAGGGTTGGGGCTAAAGTTACAGTTAGGGTTTAGATTACATTTACAGTTGGGAATAGGGTTGGGATTAGGGTTAGGGGTGTGGTTAGGGTTACTGTTGGGATTAGGGTTAGGGGTGTGTTTGGATTAGGGTTTCAGTTATAATTGGGGTTTTTTCACTGTTTAGGCACATCAGGGGCTCTCCAAACGCGACATGGCGTCCGATCTCAATTCCAGCCAATTCTGCGTTGAAAAAGTAAAACAGTGCTTCTTCCCTTCCGAGCTCTCCCGTGTGCCCAAACAGGGGTTTACCCCAACATATGGGGAATCAGCGTACTCAGGACAAATAGGACAACAACTTTTGGGGTCCAATTTCTCCTGATACCCTTGGGAAAATACAAAACTGGGGGCTAAAAAATAATTTTTGTGGGAAAAAAAAAGATTTTTTATTTTTCACTTGGGGGTTCAAAGTTCTCACAACACATCTAGATAAGCTCCCTGGGGGTCTAGTTTCCAATATGGGGTCACTTGTGGGGGGTTTCTACTGTTTAGGTACATTAGGGGTTCTGCAAACGCAATGTGATGCCCGCAGACCATTCCATCTAAGTCTGCATTCCAAATGGCACTCCTTCCCTTCCGAGCCCTCCCATGCGCCCAAACGGTGGTTCCCCCCAACATATGGGGTATCAGCGTACTCAGGACAAATTGGACAACAACTTTTGGGGTCAAATTTCTCCTCTTACCCTCGGGAAAATACAAAACTGGGGGCTAAAAAATAATTTTTTGGGGGAAAGATTTTTTTTTAATTGTCACGGCTCTGCGTTACAAACTGTAGTGAAACACTTGGGGGTTCAAAGCTCTGACAACACATCGAGATGAGTTCATTAGGGGTCTAGTTTCCAAAATGGTGTCACTTGTGGTGGGTTTCTACTGTTTAGCTACATTAGGAGCTCTGCAAATGCAATGTGACACCTGCAGACCATTCCATCTAAGTCTGCATTCCAAATGGAGCTCCTTCCCTTTCGAGCCCTCCCATGCGACCAAACAGTGGTTCCCCCCAAATATGGTGTATCATCGCACTCAGGACAAATTGGGCAACAAATTTTGGGGTCCAATTTCTCCTGTTACCCTTGGGAAAATACAAAACTGGGGGCTAAAATAATAATTTTTGTGGGAAAAAATTTTTGTTTTATTTTTACGGCTCTGCATTATAAACTTCTGTGAAGCCCTTGGTGGGTCAAAGTGCTCACCACACCTCTAGGTAAGTTCCTTAGGGGGTCTACTTTCAAAATGGTGTCACTTGTGGGGGGTTTCAATGTTTAGGCACATCAGTGGCTCTCCAAACGCAACATGGCGTCCCATCTCAATTCCTGTCAATTTTGCATTGAAAAGTCAAACGGTGCTCCTTCCCTTCCGAGCTCTCCCATCCGCCTAAACAGTGGTTTACCCCCACATTTGGGGTATCAGCGTACTCAGGACAAATTGTACAACAACTTATGGGGTCCAATTTCTTCTCTTACCCTTGGGAAAATAAAAAATTGGGGGCGAAAAGATAATTTTTGTGAAAAAATATGATTTTTTATTTTTACGGTTCTGCATTATAAACTTCTGTGAAGCACTTGGTGGGTCAAAGTGCTCACCACACCTCTAGATAAGTTCCTTAGGGGGTCTACTTTCCAAAATGGTGTCAATTGTGGGGGGTTTCAATGTTTAGGCACATCAGGGGCTCTCCAAACGAAACATGGCGTCCCTTCTCAATTCCAGTCAATTTTGCATTGAAAAGTCAAATGGCGCTCCTTGGCTTCCGAGCTCTGCCATGCGCCCAAACAGTGGTTTACCCCCACATGTGGGGTATTGGCGTACTCAGGACAAATTGTACAACAATGTTTGGGGTCCATTTTCTCCTGTTACCCTTGGTAAAATAAAACAAATTGGAGCTGAATTAAATTTTTTGCGAAAAAAAGTTAAATGTTCATTTTTATTTAAACATTCAAAAAATTCCTGTGAAGCACCAGAAGGGTTAATAAACTTCTTGAATATGGTTTTGAGCACCTTGAGGGGTGTAGTTTTTAGAATGGTGTCACACTTGGGTATTTTCTATCATATAGACCCCTCAAAATGACTTCAAATGAGATGTGGTCCCTAAAAAAAAATGGTGTTGTAGAAATGAGAAATTGCTGGTTAACTTTTCACCCTTATAACTCCCTAACACAAAAAAATTTTGGTTCCAAAATTGTGCTGATGTAAAGTAGACATGTGGGAAATGTTACTTATTAAGTATTTTGTGTGACATATCTCTGTGATTTAATTGCATAAACATTCAAAGTTGGAAAATTGCGAAATTTTCATAATTTTTGCCAAATTTCCATTTTTTTCACAAATAAACGCAGGTACTATCAAAGAATTTTTACCATTGTCATGAAGTACAATATGTCACGAGAAAACAATGTCAGAATCACTGGGATCCGTTGAAGCCTTCCAGAGTTATAACCTCATAAAGGGACAGTGGTCAGAATTGTAAAAATTGGCCCGGTCATTAACGTGCAAACCACCCTTGGGGGTAAAGGGGTTAAAAGAGTGCAAAAAATGGGGACAGCATGTGCAAAAAAGAGCTAAACCTTAAAATATTTAATACTATAGGTATGATCTATTATGCTTTTTGTCCATGTCCCAGAATTTATGTAAAGTGATGATGTGACATGGCACTACTAGGGTGGTGCTCAAAGTAGGGTCCCAAACCAGCTAATGTGAAAAAGAAACTTGCCATTCAACTTTAGAAGAAATGAAGTAAACGTTTAATGCAGTCAACAATAGTACAGTATCCAGACGTTTCGGTCCACCATAGGCCTTCAGCGTACTAACAAAAATGCAGCATATAAATAAACTGATACAAAAAATAGTAGACATTTGACTAATGTTAAGGTAATCATATATGGAACAATTGGTCCCTTAAAGGATAATGGTCCCACAAAGCTAGCTATAGCTTACTAAATATAAAACAGTTTTCCTGTTTGCATATAAGTGTCATATGAAAATGGCAAATGGGAAAAAAGACAAAGAAATACAAAATGAGATGAGAAATGAAAGAAAAGTAAAAAAGTAAAACCTACCTGACTGCTTATGGATGTGAAATGAGAATAATGAAAAAGCGAGACCCAGTGTCTCCTAGGTATCCTGTACTATATTCACTGAACAGGATACCTAGGATACACTGGGTTTTGCTTTTTCATTATTCTCACTTCACATCCATAAGCAGTCAGGTAGGTTTTACTTTTTTACTTTTTTACTTTTCTTTCATTTCTCATTTCATTTTGTATTTCTTTATCTTTTTTCTAATTTGTCATTTTCATATAACACTTATAAGCAAACAGGAAAACTGTATTATATTTATTAAGCTATAGCTAGCTTTGAAGGACCATTATCCTTTAAGGGACCAATTTTTCCATATATGATTACCTCAAAATTACCCGGAGTTAGTCATATGTCTAATTATTATTTTCTTGTATCAGTTTATATATATGTATTATTTTTGTTAGTACACTGATGAAGGCCTATGGCGAACCGAAATGTCTGCATACTGTACTATTGTTGACTGCATTAAAAGTTTACTTCATTTCTTCTAAAGTTGAGTGGCAAGATTCTTTTTCACTAAAATTAATGTAGGCCTTACATTAAGGCCTCTCAAACTCAGAGTAAGGGAGCACTACTGCGACATTCAGAATGCACATGATGTGGAAAACTTAACACATCTCAAACCAGTACCTAGCCATTTTAAGACCTTCAATAATTTTGATGCTAAATTATTAAATGTCATTGGCATAGATAAGGTGCACATTGACACAAGGGGAGGCAATTGTAGGAAAAGCCTTGCCCAATTAGAAACCCGGTGGATTTCTAAGATAAGTACAATTCAACCATTGGGTCTCAATAAAGTCTTAAGTTTTGCCCCCTTTCTTCAAATTATATATATATTTTCAATTCTATTTTTATCTTGTTTTTATTATGTTTTAATTTTAACTTTTTTGGTTATAGCATTTCCATGCATACATGTGCTTACTGCCATGTACGTTGATGTGTCTATTGGCTACTCTTTTTGGACCTGTTGGTGCTTGTTGTTTTCATTAGTGTCTTGCTGCCCTCCATTCCTCTCATGTCATGGCACAACTGGATTTATACCTGAAAATAATAACATGCATTTATGCATTGACTGCTGTCATAATAAGGACTTTTATTTATATATGACTTATTTCTTTTTAATTTTTAATTTTCAACAAATGATGTTAATTATTAGTTTGTTATTGACTGATATTTTGCAAATTGTATTTATGTCTCTTTAGGTTGTTCATAGCATTTTTTTGCACTTCATAAGCATCCATTCTTATTTTTAACCATCTAATCTGGTTCTATAACCTCTTTTTTTACTTCACTGTTTCACATTATGATGCAATGTTATACAACACAATAACCTTTTTCATGTCCATTTTCACTCACTGTTTCTATTTACTATGCAATGTAATACATAAACCCTCTCATCTTTTTTCTTCCCCTTTTTTATATTTTTTTCACTACACCACTTTTTCACACCACCTGTAACCTCCCCCTTTCCTCATCTAGACACCTGCACCTATTTCAAATATTCATTCTTAAATAACGATCAATATATTTAGTTTAACATCACCAACATATTCATTCTCTATTACATTTGTCACTAACCTTCATTTGCCCAATTTTTTTACGGGTGTGCGCTACATTTGGCTTCCTGTTTTAGATGTTACCTGGGAGACGCATCTCTACTGTGGCTGGCTCCGCCTCCTCTCTCTGACGCACTTACTGCTTTAGGCATTTACTCTTGATTGCCTCTTTGGTGCATCTATTTTACTTCTTATAAGCGTATGATCCTCACTTACATTGATACCTTGATCCCACTTAGATATTATTGGTCCTGTTTCTAGTTTATTAATGCCATAACTTTTCTCTACTGTTTACTTTGTATCTATTTATGTGGCCAATCACATTGATATAGGAAGGTAATTTATAACTCCTTGTTTACTCCCCATTTGGCCTGCTATTATCTTGCATTGACATAATTATCAATTTTTGGCATTTTATGTTGGTACTTTACTTTTAAGGTGTGGCTCTTTTCTGCACATGTTGTCCCCATTTTTTGTGCTCTTTTAAAAAAAATCATTTTTTTCAATGGTCTTAATCTTAATGTCGCAATTAGGGTTGAGCGAAACGGATCAGACAAATTCAAAAATCGCCGACTTTCGGCAAAGTCGGGTTTCATGAAACCCGACCCGATCCTAGTGTGGGATCGGCCATGAGGTCGGCAATCTTCATGCCAAAGTCACGTTTCATATGATGCTTTCAGCGCGATTTTTTAGCCAATAAAGGAGGACGCAGAGTGTGGGCAGCGTGATGACATAGGTCTCGGTCACCATCTTAGAGAAGGGCATGACAGTGATTGGCTTGCTTTCTGCGGCGTCACAGGGGCTATAAAGGGGCATGCACACCGACCGCCATCTTACTTCTGCCGATCGTAGCAAAGGGAGAGGTTGCCGCAGCTTCATCAGAAGAAGGGATATAGTTAGGGAGGGAAGATTAACCCCCAAAACTGCTTGTGCTGTAGCAATTGACACTGTCCAACACCACCTTTTCTTTGCAGGGACAGTGGAGGCTATATTTTTGTGCATCAGCTCTGTAGCTTATTAGGCTGCCTTATAAGGCTCCCTGATAGCTGCATTGCTGTTTGCACGCCACTGTGCAAACCAACTGCTTTTTTAAAAGCAAAAATCCTGTTGCTCCTTTCTGCACAGTTATCTTGTTTATTTGTCCACACTTTTGTGTGCAGCAGTCCTTTTTATTGCTGCCATACTTTTCCTGAGATCATTGTAGGGAGATTGAAATTGTACTACAGTCCTTGTATTTTTTCATATATCTTCCAGCCTCTTTCTGCCACTTAGATTGCATTGTTTTATACACTGTGCCTGAGTTTTGGGTCAGTCTCCCCCCAAAAAAGGGAGTTTCAAATTCTCACAAAGTGGATGTACTGCAGTCCTGTTAGTTTGGTGTATGCCAGCCAGCCACTTTCTGCCACTTACATTGCGTTGTTTTATACACTGGGCCTGAGTTTTGGGTCAGTCTCCCCCCCAAAAAAAGGGAGTTTCAAATTCTCACAAAGTGGATCTACTGCAGTCCTGTTAGTTTGATGTATGTCAGCCAGTCACTTTCTGCTACTTACATTGCGTTGTTCTATACACTGGGCCTGAGTTTTGGGTCAGTCTCCCCCCAAAAAAGGGAGTTTCAAATTCTCACAAAGTGGATCTACTGCAGTCCTGTTAGTTTGGTGTATGTCAGCCAGCCACTTTCTGCCACTTAGATTGCGTTGTTTTATACACTGGGCCTGAGTTTTGGGTCAGTGTCCCCCCAAAAAAGAGAGTTTCAAATTCTCACACAGTGGATATACTTCTGTCCTGTTAGTTCATCGTATGTCAGCCAGCCACTTTCTGGCACTTAAATTGCGTTGTTTTATATACTGGGCCTGAGTTTTGGGTCAGTCTCCCCAAAAAAAAGGGAGACTCAAATTCTCAACAAGTTTATATACACCGTCTACCTTGTTTTACAGTACCATATAACGGTTGTTATTTTGGTTAGATTTTCCAAAAAATGAAGAAGTCTCGTGGAAGAGGCAGTGGGCGGTGATTGCCAGCTGGTACTGATGGTGGTGATGGTGGTGGTGGTGCATCTGGTGGTAGTGGCAAAAGCACAATAGCACCTAAGGCTGGAGGTGTTGAGCCAGCGTCATCGTCTGGCTACACAAGGCCTCAAAGGCTCCCTTTTCTGGGAGTAGGTAAACGTTTTTTAAAGCCGGAGCAGCAGGAAAAAGTTTTGGCTTTCATTGCGTGACTCAGCCTCTAGCTCTTTCACCTCCTCTTCAGAAAGTTGCAAATATAAAAGCAGCGAGTCATCAGTGGATGATCCTGGTCAGGAACAAGATGTTTCCTTGTGTCCTTCACCCAAACCAAAAGTGAAGGATGCATCAGGCGACACTACAGGTTACTCCATGGAGCTCATTACACATACCGTGCCAGGGTTAGAACGGGAAATTGTTAACTGCCCATTACAAGATGAATCGGACATGGAGTGCACTGATGCACAGCCACAGCTAGATTATAATGCTGTTCCATTGACTCAGATCACTACATTGCCCTCGCAGTGTACTGAGCCAGAATCTGACCCTGTTGAGACTATGGTGCCCCGTCCCGAACGCTATAGCACCTTACACGGTGACACAGAGGAAAGTGCACATGACATTGAAGAGGAGGTGATAGATGACCCAGTTGTTGACCCAGATTGGCAGCCATTGGGGGAAGAGGGTGCCGCTGCCAGTAGCTCTGAAGCAGAGGAGGATGATCCGCAGCAGCCATCTACATCGCAACAGCTGTCATCTGGCAGGCCCGTATCAGGCCAAAGACGTTTGATAAAAACAAAAACAGTTTTAGGACAGCATAGCCATCCGGTGAAAGTAGCACAGCGTGCAATGCCTGAAAAGGTATTCCATAGTAGGAAGAGTGCAGTGCGGCAATTTTTTAACCAAGATCCGAATGATCAGTCAAAAGTTATCTGTAAGAAATGCTCAAAGACCTTTAGCAGAGGGAAGAATCTTCAAAATTTAAATACAAAGTGCATGCTTAGACATTTAACCAGCATGCACTTGCAAGCCTGGACTAACTACCAAACGTCCCGTACCATTGGTGCACATGCTCAGAAAGAAGGTAGTCAGCAACGCTACATTGCTTCCCTCACTGTAAGC
This sequence comes from Ranitomeya imitator, assembly GCF_032444005.1. Taxonomy (NCBI): domain Eukaryota; kingdom Metazoa; phylum Chordata; class Amphibia; order Anura; family Dendrobatidae; genus Ranitomeya; species Ranitomeya imitator. Next base: position 461,919,020 of record NC_091284.1, read on the forward strand.
CCACTGGTTAGGACACCACCAGCAGGCCAAAGCAGTCAGGGAATCACAAGGTTATTGGTAGGAAACACTGTATGTAGGCTAACATCGAGAAAACCATCACCAACCCTCTCTCAGTCCACCATGTCCACCACCACCACTGCTAGTTCCACCATATGCACCTCTCCAGTCCAGCTCACCCTACAAGAGACTCTCGTTAGGAAAAGAAAGTACTCATCCGCGTACACAGGGTTTGAACGCCCACATTGCTAGACTAATCTCGTTAGAGATGATGCCCTACCGGTTGGTTGAAAGCGAAGCTTTCAAAGCCCTGATGGCCTACGCAGTACCATGCTATGACCTACCCAGTCAACACTTCTTTGCGAGAAAAGCCATCCCAGCCTCCATCAGCATGTCAAAGACCGCATTGTCCATGCACTGAGGCAATCAGTCAGTAGAAAGGTGCACCTCACAACAGATGCATGGACCAGTAGGCATGGCCAGGGACCTTACGTGTCCATCACGGCACACTTGGTTAATGTGGTGGATGCAGGGTCCACAGGGGACAGCCATAGTGGGACAGTTCTGCCTAGCCCACGGTCTAGGAAACAGTTGGCTGTAGGCGTTCGCAACCCCTCCTCCAGAAGCAAAAGCTCATCAACAGAGCGCAGTCGCACGACCACTCCATCCTCAGCTGCCAGTGTTGCACACGATGTGTCACATTATCGAACAGCTAGTGGTAAGCGTCAGCAGGCTATGTTATAAATGAAGTGTTTGGGCGACAACAGACACACCGCGAAAGTACTGGCCGAGTACTTGCAGCAACAAACTCAGTAATGGCTGGGCAGTGTGTTATGACCTAGTGGTCAGGACAACAATGGACCTAGTGGTTAAGAGCACACGGAATGACCTGATAGTTTCTGATAATAAGGACGAGCTCTGGGACGTGGGAACTCTGCTGACCGCAATCCCTAATCCTATCAAACACACTAGAAATAGCCGTGGATTGCGCCTAACGCTCCCTATGCAACTCGGCACAGCCTAAGGAACTAGCTAGCCCTGAAGATAGAAAAATAAAGCCTACCTTGCCTCAGAGAAATTCCCCAAAGGAAAAGGCAGCCCCCCACATATAATGACTGTGAGTAAAGATGAAAATACAAACATAGAGATGAAATAGATTTAGCAAAGTGAGGCCCGACTTACTGAACAGACCGAGGATAGGAAAGGTTACTTTGCGGTCAGCACAAAAACCTACAAAAAGACCACGCAGAGGGCGCAAAAAGACCCTCCGCACCGACTCACGGTGCGGAGGCGCTCCCTCTGCGTCCCAGAGCTTCCAGCAAGCAAGACAACAATAAAAATAGCAAGCTGGACAGAAAAATAGCAAACCAAAGAAATACAAGTTGGAACTTAGCTTCTGCTGGGAAGACAGGACACAAGAACGATCCAGGAGAGAACTAGACCAATACTGGAACATTGACAGGTGGCCTGGAGCAAAGATCTAAGTGGAGTTAAATAGAGCAGCAGCTAACGAATTAACCTCGTCACCTGTGGAAGGAAACTCAGAAACACCCACCAGAGGAAGTCCATGGACAGAACCAGCCGAAGTACCATTCATGACCACAGGAGGGAGCCCGACAACAGAATTCACAACAGTACCCCCCCCCTTGAGGAGGGGTCACCGAACCCTCACCAGAGCCCCCAGGCCGACCAGGATGAGCCAAATGAAAGGCACGAACCAGATCGGCAGCATGAACATCAGAGGCAAAAACCCAGGAATTATCTTCCTGACCATAACCCTTCCACTTCACCAGGTACTGGAGTTTCCGTCTCGAAACACGAGAATCCAAACTCTTCTCCACCACATACTCCAACTCCTTCTCAACCAACACCGGGGCAGGAGGATCAACGGATGGAACCACAGGCGCCACGTATCTCCACAATAATGACCTATGGAACACATTATGGATGGCAAAAGAAGCAGGAAGGGCCAAACGAAATGACACAGGATTGATAACCTCAGAAATCTTATACGGACCAATGAAACGAGGCTTAAACTTAGGGGAGGAAACCTTCATAGGAACATAACGAGACGACAACCAAACCAAATCCCCAACATGAAGTCGGGGACCCAAACAGCGCCGGCGGTTAGCGAAACGTTGAGCCTTCTCCTGGGACAATGTCAAATTGTCCACCACATGAGTCCAAATCTGCTGCAACCTATCCACCACAGTATCCACACCAGGACAGTCCGAAGACTCAACCTGCCCTGAAGAGAAACGAGGATGGAAACCAGAATTGCAGAAAAAAGGCGAAACCAAAGTAGCCGAGCTGGCCCGATTATTAAGGGCGAACTCAGCCAACGGCAAAAAGGACACCCAATCATCCTGATCAGCAGAAACAAAGCATCTCAGATATGTTTCCAAAGTTTGATTAGTACGTTCGGTTTGGCCATTTGTCTGAGGATGGAAAGCCGAGGAAAAAGACAAATCAATGCCCATACTAGCACAAAAGGATCGCCAAAACCTCGAAACAAACTGGGAACCTCTGTCAGAAACGATGTTCTCCGGGATACCATGTAAACGAACCACATGCTGGAAAAATAATGGCACCAAATCAGAGGAGGAAGGCAATTTAGACAAAGGTACCAAATGGACCATCTTAGAAAAGCGATCACAAACCACCCAAATGACCAACATCTTTTGAGAGACGGGGAGATCCGAAATAAAATCCATAGAAAATAGAAATATGCGTCCAGGGCCTCTTCGGGACCGGCAAGGGCAAAAGCAACCCACTGGCACGAGAACAGCAGGGCTTAGCCCGAGCACAAGTCCCACAGGACTGCACAAAAGAACGTACATCCCGTGACAAAGACGGCCACCAGAAGGATCTAGCCACCAAATCTCTGGTACCAAAGATTCCAGGATGCCCAGCCAACACCGAACAATGAATCTCAGAGATAACTCTACTAGTTCATCTATCAGGGACAAACAGTTTCTCCGCTGGGCAACGGTCAGGTCTATCAGCCTGAAATTTTTGCAGCACCCGCCGCAAATCAGGGGAGATGGCAGACAAAATTACCCCCTCTTTGAGAATACCCGCCAGCTCAGGAACACCCGGAGAGTCAGGCAGAAAACTCCTTGAAAGGGCATCAGCCTTCACATTCTTAGAGCCCGGAAGATACGAAACCACAAAATCAAAACGGGAGAAAAATAACGACCATCGAGCCTGTCTCAGATTCAACTGTTTGGCAGACTCAAGATAAGTCAAATTCTTGTGATCTGTCAAGACCACCACGTGATGCTTGGCTCCTTCCAGCCAATGACGCCACTCCTCGAATGCCCACTTCATGCCCAACAACTCACGATTACCAACATCATAGTTACGCTCAGCAGGCGAAAACTTTCTAGAAAAGAAAGCACATGGCTTCATCACCGAGCCATCAGAACTTATTTGCGACAAAACAGCCCCTGCTCCAATCTCAGAAGCATAAACCTCAACCTGAAACGGAAGCGAAACATCTGGCTGGCACAACACAGGGGCAGAAGAAAAACGACGCTTCAACTCCTGAAAAGCCTCCACAGCTGCAGAAGACCAATTGACCACATCAGCACCCTTCTTGGTCAAATCAGTCAACGGTTTAGCAACAGTAGAAAAATTAGCGATGAAGCGCCGATAAAAATTAGCAAAGCCCAGGAACTTTTGCAGGCTCTTCACAGATGTCGGCTGAGTCCAATCGTAAATGGCCTGGACTTTAACAGGGTCCATCTCGATAGTAGAAGGGGAAAAATGAACCCCAAAAATGAAACCTTCTGAACTCCAAAGAGACACTTTGACCCCTTCACAAACAAGGAATTCGCACGAAGGACCTGGAACACCATTCTGACCTGCTTCACATGAGACTCCCAATCATCCGAAAAGACCAAAATATCATCCAAATACACAATCAGGAATTTATCCAGGTACTCTCGGAAGATGTCATGCATAAAGGACTGAAATACTGATGGAGCATTGGAAAGCCCGAATGGCATAACCAGGTACTCAAAATGGCCCTCGGGCGTATTAAATGCTGTTTTCCATTCATGCCTTGTTTAATACGCACAAGATTATACGCCCCTCGAAGATCTATCTTGGTGAACCAACTAGCCCCTTTAATACGAGCAAACAAATCAGACAGCAACGGCAAAGGATACTGAAATTTGACTGTAATTTTATTAAGAAGGCGGTAATCAATACAAGGTCTCAAAGAACCATCCTTCTTGGCCACAAAAAAGAACCCTGCTCCTAACGGTGATGACGACGGGCGAATATGGCCTTTCTCCAAGGATTCCTTTATATAACTCCGCATAGCGGCGTGTTCTGGCACAGATAAATTGAACAATCGGCCCTTAGGAAACTTACTACCAGGAATCAAATTAATTGCACAATCGCAATCCCTATGAGGAGGTAGGGCACTGGCTTTGGGCTCATCAAATACATCCCGAAAATCCGACAAAAACTCTGGAACTTCAGAAGGAGTGGAAGACGAAATAGACAAAAATGGAACATCACCATGTACCCCCTGGCAACCCCAGCTGGACACAGACATAGATTTCCAGTCCAATACTGGATTATGAACCTGTAGCCATAGCAACCCCAAAACGACCACATCATGCAGATTATGCAACACCAGAAAGCGGATATCCTCCTGATGTGCAGAAGCCATGCATATGGTCAATTGGGTCCAGTACTGAGGCTTATTCTTGGCCAAAGGCGTAGCATCAATTCCTCTCAATGGAATAGGATACTGCAAGGGCTCCAAGAAAAAACCACAGCGCCTAGCATACTCCAAGTCCATCAAATTCAGGGCAGCGCCTGAATCCACAAATGCCATAACAGAATAGGATGACAAAGAGCAAATCAGAGTAACAGACAATAGAAATTTAGACTGTACAGTACCAATGGTGGCAGACCTAGCGAACCGCCTAGTGCGCTTAGGACAATCGGAGATAGCATGAGTGGAATCACCACAGTAAAAACATAGCCCATTCCGACGTCTGTGTTCTTGCTGTTCAGCTCTGGTCAAAGTCCTATCACATTGCATAGGCTCAGGCCCATGCTCAGATAGTACCGCCAAATGGTGCACAGTTTTACGCTCACGCAAGCGTCGATCGATCTGAATGGCTAAGGACATAGACTCATTCAGACCAGCAGGCATGGGAAACCCCACCATGACATCCTTAAGGGCTTCAGAGAGACCCTTTCTGAAGATTGCTGCCAGTGCACATTCATTCCACTGAGTGAGCACAGACCACTTTCTAAACTTCTGACAATATATCTCCGCTTCATCCTGACCCTGACACAGAGCCAGCAAGATTTTCTCTGCCTGATCCACTGAATTAGGTTCGTCATAAAGCAATCCAAGCTCCAGGAAAAACGCATCAACATCACGCAATGCCGGATCTCCTGGCGCAAGGGAAAATGCCCAGTCTTGAGGGTCACCACGTAACAAAGAAATAATGATCTTTACTTGTTGAACAGGGTCACCTGAGGACCGAGGTTTCAAGGCAAGAAACAATTTACAATTATTTTTGAAATTCAAGAACTTAGATCTATTACCAAAAAACAAATCAGGAATAGGAATCCTAGGCTCTGACATCGGATTCTGAACCACAAAATCTTGAATGTTTTGTACCCTTGTAGTGAGATTATCCATCCAAGAGGACAGACCTTGACTGGCCATGTTTACACCAGTGTCCTGAACCACCCAGAGGTAAAGGGGAAATGAGAGACAAAAAACACTGCAAAGAAAAAAAATGGTCTCAGAACTTCTCTTATCCCTCTATTGAGATGCATTAGTACTTTGGGCCACCTGTACTGTTATGACCTAGTGGTCAGGACAACAATGGACCTAGTGGTTAAGAGCACACGGAATGACCTGATAGTTTCTGATAATAAGGACGAGCTCTGGGACGTGGGAACTCTGCTGACCGCAATCCCTAATCCTATCAAACACACTAGAAATAGCCGTGGATTGTGCCTAACGCTCCCTATGCAGTGTACATCTTGAGGCAGACAAGGTAGTCAGTGATAATGGAAGGAATTTTATGGCTGCCATAGCCCTTTCAGAACCTAAACACATACCTTGCCTGGCTCACTCCGTGAACCTGGTGGTGCAGTGCTTCCTGAAAAATTATCCAGAGTTACCAGCCCTGCTCCTGAAGGTGCGTAGACTTTGCTCGCACATCCACCGGTCGCCCGTACACTCCAGCCGTATGCTGAACAATTAGCAATCACTGAATCTTCCCCAGCACCGCCTAATAATCGACGTGGCAACAAGGTGGAACTCCACACTGCACATGGTTCAGAGGCTGTGTGAACAGAGGCGTGCTGTGATTAATTTGTGGGAGGATACACATACACGGGCAGGCAATTGGATGGCAGACATGGAGTTGTCTGGTGTGCAGTGGTCGAAGCTCCAAGACCTCTGTCAAGTCCTTCAGTGTTTTGAGGAATGCACACGGCTGGTAAGTGCAGACGACGCCATTATAAGCATGAGCATCCCACTAATGCGTCTGCTGATGCAAAGTTTGACGCACATTAAGGAGCTGGCGTCTGCAGCCGAGGAGGAGGGAAGCCTTGATGACAGTCAGTCTTTGTCTGCTCAGTGAACTTTTCTGGACGAGGTGGCGTACGAAGAGGAGGAGAAGGAGGATGATGGGGATGAATATTTATGGGAGGAGGATGCTTCTCAGGGGGCAATAGAAACTGGTGGCGTTGCAAGGTCAGGTACAAGGTTTTTGCGGGACACAAGTGATGTTGATTTGCAAGAAAGTGCTCCTCAACCCAGCACAAGCAGTGAATTAACACCTGGAACATTGGCCCACATGGCTGAGTATGCCTTGCGTATCCTGAAAAGGGACCCACCCATTATCAAAATGATAACCAATGACAATTACTGGTTGGCCTGCCTCCTGGATCCCTGATATAAAGGAAAATTACAAAATATCATGCCACATGAGAACCTTGAGCAAATATTGGCTCTTGCAGACCATTTGGTTCAGGCATTCCCAGTACACAGCGGCGGTGATGGTTCTCACATGAGCCGTAGGGGGCAACATGGCAGAGGTGTTAGAGCTGCACAAATCCGAAGTGGCATTGGACAGAGGGGTTTTATGACCAGGTTGTGGAGTGATTTCACAATGACCGCTCACATGACAGGTAGTGCTGCATTGATCCAAAGTGACAGGAGACAGCATTTGTCCAGTATGGTTACAAACTACTTTTCCTCCCTTATCAATGTTCTCCCTCACAGGTCATTCCCCTTTGATTACTGGGCATCTAAAATAGACACCTGGCCTTAGTTGGCAGAATGTGCATTACAGGAACTCGCTTGCTCTGCTTCTAATGTGCTATCAGAAAGAGTCTTCAGTGCTGCTGGTTCAATACTGACCGAAAAAAAGACATCTGGCTACCCAGAATGTTGATGATCTAACCTTCATTAAAATGAACCAATCATGGATTTCAAATTATTTTGCCCCACCTTCTCCTGCTGACACGTAGCTTGCCTCAAAAATGTCTTGCTTTTGGCCTCCTCTTACTGACTTCTCCAATTCCTCCATTTGCAGCTGCTGAATGTCCACCATAGGCCATTTTTATACCTCCCTAAATGGGCTGACTCCCCCCACAGGGCCATGGTCACCACCTGACGCAAGCACCCGTGCAAGTGCCGTTTGCCTGGACAGGTGGGTGCGCCCACTCTTGGGCGACGGCACTGGCACAGGGTCCCTCATAGTACAATGAAGTGTCTCTGATGGTGGTGGTGCACAACCAACGTCAGACACACCGTCGTAATATGAGGGGCCCTGTGCCATTCCCACCGCCCACGAGAAAGTGTTACCCCCAGCTCGAACAGTGCTCTACCACTTGCAATACTTACCTCTCCCTGCTCCACCACTGTGTAGTCTGTGCTGTTAAATCCTTCAATGGCACTGCCAATACAAATTTGTTGAAATGATAGATGATAGTTAAAATATACAGGGGCCCTGGCCTCCATTTAGACCAGTTAATACTTTGCACTGTCTGCTACTCAGCAGAGGAGCCCACCCCAGTACCTAGCTATGCCGCCTGTTTAGTCATGTTACCAATTTTGAACTGCTTTTAGCCTACTTTTCTATTTGGGCCTACTACCTGTGTCTACGCCACTCATTACAATTGCTCTCCACTGAACAAAGCTATGCCGCCTGTTTAGTCCTGTTACCAATTTTGATCTGCTTTTCGCCTACATTTTTATTTTGGGCCTACTAACTATGTCTGCGCCACTCGTTACAATTGTCCTCCACTGAACAAAGCAATGCCGCCTGTTTAGTCCAGTTACTAATTTTGAACTACATTTAGCCTACTTTTTTATTTTGGACCTACTAACTGTGTCTGCGCCACTCGTTACAATTGTCCTCCACTGAACAAAGCAATGCCGCCTGTTTAGTCCTGTTACCAATTTTGAACTGCATTTAGCCTACTTTTTTATTTTGGGCCTACTACCTGTGTCTGCGCCACTCATTACACTTGTCCTCCACTTAACAAAGCTATGCCTCCTGTTTAGTCCTGATACCAATTTTGAACTGCATTTAGCCTACTTTTTTATTTTGGGCCTACTAACTGTGTCTGCGCCACTCAATAAAATTGTCATCCACTTAACCCCTTCCCGACCCATAACGCCACGTAGGCGTCATGAAAGTCGGTGCCAATCCGACCCATGACGCCTATGTGGCGTCATGGAAAGATCGCGTCCCTGCAGATCGGATGAAAGGGTTAACTCCCATTTCACCCGATCTGCAGGGACAGGGGGAGTGGTAGTTTAGCCCAGGGGGGGTGGCTTCACCCCCCCCGTGGCTACGATCGCTCTGATTGGCTGTTGAAAGTGAAAATGCCAATCAGAGCGATTTGTAATATTTCACCTATTATAACTGGTGAAATATTACAATCCAGCCATGGCCGATGCTGCAATATCATCGGCCATGGCTGGAAACACTTATGTGCTCCCACCCCACCCCACCGATCGCCCCCCCAAGCCACCGATCTGTCTGGTACACTGCTCCGGTTCCCCTCCGTCCTGTGCTCCGCTCCCCCCGTGCTCTTGTCCGCTCACCCCCGTGCTCCAATCACCCCCGTGCTCCAATCACCCCCTCTGCACTCCGATCCACCCCACCGTGCTCCGTTCCACCCCCCGTGCTCCGTTCAACCCCCCCGTGCTCCGTTCCACCCCCCATGCTCCGTTCCACCCCCCCCGTGCTCCGATCCACCCCCCCATGCTCCGATTCCCCCCCCCGTGTTCCCCCCCACCCCATCATACTTAACGATCCTGCCGGGGTCCGTCCGTCTTCTCCCTGGGCGCCGCCATCTTCCAAAATGGCGGGCGCATGCGCAGTGCGCCCGCCGAATCTGCCGGCCGGCAGATTCGTTCCAAAGTGCATTTTGATCACTGAGATATAATCTATCACAGTGATCAAAATAAAAAAAATAATAAATGACCCCCCCCTTTGTCACCCCCATAGGAAGGGACAATAAAAAAATAAAGAATTTTTTTTTTCTCCACTAATGTTAGAATAGGGTTAGGGTTAGGGGTAGGGTTAGGGGTAGGGTTAGGGGTAGGGTTAGGGTTAGGGTTAGGGTTAGGGCTAGGGCTAGGGGTAGGGTTAGGGTTAGGGCTAGGGTTAGGGTTAGGGCTAGGGGTAGGGTTAGGGTTAGGGCTAGGGTTAGGGTTAGGGGTAGGGTTAGGGCTAGGGTTAGGGCTAGGGCTAGGGTTAGGGTTAGGGTTTCGGTATGTGCACACGTATTCTGGTCCTCTGCAGATTTTTCTGCTGCGGATTTCATAAATCCGCAGTGCTAAACCACTGCGGATTTATGGCGGATTTACCGCATTTTTTCTGCGCATTTCACTGCGGTTTTACAACTGCGATTTTCTATTGGAGCAGTTGTAAAACCGCCGCAGAATCCGCAGAAAGAAGTGACATGCTGCGGAATGTAAACCGCTGCGTTTCCGTGCAGTTTTTCTGTAGCATGTGTACAGCGATTTTTGTTTCCCATAGGTTTACATTGAACTGTAAACTCATGGGTAACTGCTGCGGATCCGCAGCGTTTTCCGCAACGTGTGCACATACCTTTAGAATTAGGCTATGTGCACACGGTGCGGATTTGGCTGCAGATCCGCAGCGAATTGGCCGCTGCGGATTCGCAGCAGTGTTCCATCAGGTTTACAGTTCCATGTAAACCTATGGAAAACCAAATCCGCTGTGCCCATGGTGCGGAAAATACCTCGCGGAAACGCTGCGTTTTATTTTCCGCAGCATGTCAATTCTGTGTGCGGATTCCGCAACGTTTTACACCTGTTCCTCAATAGGAATCCGCAGGTGAAATCCGCACAAAAAACACTGGAAATCCGCGGAAAATCCGCAGGTAAAACGCAGTGCCTTTTACCCGCAGATTTTTCAAAAATGATGCTGAAAAATCTTACACGAATCCGCAACGTGGGCACATAGCCTTAGGGTTAGGGTTGTGGTTAGGGTTAGGGGTGTGTTGGGGTTAGGGTTGGAATTAGGGTTGTGGCTACAGTTGGGATTAGGGTTAGGGGTGTGGGGGGGTTAGTGTTGGAGGTAGAATTGAGGGGTTACCACTGTTTAGGCACATCAGGGGTCTCCAAACGCAACATGGCGCCACCATTGATTCCAGCCAATCTTGTTTTCAAAAAGTCAAATGGTGCTCCCTCAATTCCGAGCCCCGACGTGTGCCCAAACAGTGGTTTACCCCCACATATGGGGTACCAGCATACTCAGGATAAACTGCGCAACAATTACTGGGGTCCAAATTCTCCTGTTACCCTTGTGAAAATAAAAAAATGCTTGCTAAAACATCATTTTTGAGGAAAGAAAAATGATTTTTTATTTTCACGGCTCTGCGTTGTAAACGTCTGCGAAGCACTTGGGGGTTCAAAGTGCTCACCACATATCTAGATAAGTTCCTTGGGGGGTCTAGTTTCTAAAATGGGGTCACTTTTGGGGGGTTTTCTACTGTTTAGGCACACCAGGGGCTCTGCAAACGCAACGTGACGCCCGCAGACCATTCCATCAAAGTCTGCATTTCAAAAGTCACTACTTCCCTTCTGAGCCCTGACGTGTGCCCAAACAGTGGTTTACCCGCACACATGGGGTATCAGCGTACTCAGGAGAAACTGGACAACAACTTTTGGGGTCCAATTTCTCCTGTAACCCTTGGGAAAATAAAAAATTCTGGGCTAAATAATTATTTTTGAGGAAAAAAAACGTATTTATTATTTTCACGGCTCTGCATTATAAACTTCTATGAAGCACTTGGGGGTTCAAAGTGCTCACCACACATCTAGATAAGTTCCTTTCGGGGTCTAGTTTCCAAAATGGGGTCACTTGTGGGGGATTTCTACTGTTTAGCCACATCAGGGGCTCTGCAAACGCAACGTGACGCCCGCAGAGCATTCCATCAAAGTCTGCATTTCAAAACGTCACTACTTCAATTCCGAGCCCCGGCATGTGCCCAAACAGTAGTTTACCCCCACATATGGGGTATCACCGTACTCAGGAGAAACTGGACAACAACTTTTGGGGTCAAATTTCTCCTGTTACCCTTGGGAACATTAAAAAATTCTGGGCTAAATAATTATTTTTGAGGAAAGAAAACGTATTTATTATTTTCACGGCTCTGCATTATAAACTTCTGTGAAGCACTTGGGGGTTCAAAGTGCTCACCACACATCTAGATAAGTTCCTTTCGGGGTCTAGTTTCCAAAATGGGGTCACTTGTGGGGGGTTTCTACTGTTTAGCCACATCAGGGGCTCTGCAAACACAACGTGACGCACACAGAGCATTCCATCAAAGTCTGCATTTCAAAACGTCACTACTTCACTTCCGAGCCCTGGCATGTGCCCAAACAGTGGTTTACCCCCACATATGGGGTATCAACGTACTCAGGAGAAACTGGACAACAACTTTTGGGGTCAAATTTCTCCTGTTACCCTTGGGAAAATAAAAAATTGCAGGCTAAAAGATCATTTTTGAGAAAATAATTTTTTTTTTTTCATGGCTCTGCGTTATAAACTTCTGTGAAGCACTTGGGGGTTCAAAGTCCTCACCACACATCTAGATTAGTTCCTTTGGGGGTCTAGTTTTCAAAATGGGGTCATTTGTGGGGGATCTCCAATGTTTAGGCACACAGGGGCTCTCCAAACGTGACATGGTGTCCGCTAATGATTGGAGCTAATTTTCCATTTAAAAAGCCAAATGGCGTGCCTTCCCTTCCGAGCCCTGCCGTGCGCCCAAACAGTGGTTTACCCCCACATATGGGGTATCAGCGTACTCAGGACAAACTGGACAACAACATTTGGGGTCCAATTTCTCCTATTACCCTTGGCAAAATAGGAAATTCCAGGCTAAAAAATCATTTTTGAGGAAAGAAAAATTATTTTTTATTTTCATGGCTCTGCGTTATAAACTTCTGTGAAGCACCTGGGGGTTTAAAGTGCTCAATATGCATCTAGATAAGTTCCTTGGGGGGTCTAGTTTCCAAAATGGGGTCACTTGTGGGGGAGCTCCAATGTTTAGGCACACAGGGGCTCTCCAAACGCGACATGGTGTCCGCTAACAATTGGAGCTAATTTTCCATTCAAAAAGTCAAATGGCGCGCCTTCCCTTCCGAGCCCTGCCGTGTGCCCAAACAGTGGTTTACCCCCACATATGAGGTATCGGCGTACTCGGGAGAAATTGCCCAACAAATTTTATGATCCATTTTATCCTATTGCCCATGTGAAAATGAAAAAATTGAGGCTAAAAGAATTTTTTTGTGAAAAAAAAGTACTTTTTCATTTTTACGGATCAATTTGTGAAGCACCTGGGGGTTCAAAGTGCTCACTAGGCATCTAGATAAGTTCCTTGGGGCGTCTAGTTTCCAAAATGGGGTCACTTGTGGGGGATCTCCAATTTTTAGGCACGCGGGGGCTCTCCAAACGTGACATGGTGTCCGCTAAAGAGTGGAGCCAATTTTTCATTCAAAAAGTCAAATGGCGCTCCTTCCCTTCCAAGCCCTGCCGTGTGCCCAAACAGTGGTTTACCCCCACATATGAGGTATCAGCGTACTCAGGACAAATTGTACAATAACTTTCGTGGTTCAGTTTCTCCTTTTACTATTGGGAAAATAAAAAAATTGTTGCTAAAATATAATATTTGTGACTAAAAAGTTAAATGTTCATTTTTTCCTTCCATGTTGCTTCTGCTGCTGTGAAGTACCTGAAGGGTTAATAAACTTCTTGAATGTGGTTTTGAGTACCTTGAGGGGTGCATTTTTTAGAATGGTGTCACTTTTGGGTATTTTCAGCCATATAGACCCCTCAAACTGACTTCAAATGTGAGGTGGTCCCTAAAAAAAATGGTTTTGTAAATTTCGTTGTAAAAATGAGAAATCGCTGGTCAAATTTTAACCCTTATAACTTCCTAGCAAAAAAAATTTTTGGTTCCAAAATTGTGCTGATGTAAAGTATACATGTGGGAAATGTTATTTATTAACTATTTTGTGTCACATAACTCTCTGGTTTAACAGAATAAAAATTCAAAATGTGAAAATTGCGAAATTTTCAAAATGTTCGCCAAATTTCCGTTTTTATCACAAATTAACGCAGAATTTATTGACCTAAATTTACCACTAACATGAAGCCCAATATGTCACAAAAAAACAATCTCAGAACCGCTAGGATCCGTTGAAGTGTTCCTGAGTTATTACCTCATAAATGGACACTGGTCAGAATTGCAAAAAACTGCAAGGTCTTTAAGGTCAAAATAGGCTGGATCATGAAGGGGTTAACAAAGCTATGCCGCCTGTTTAGTCATGCTACCAATTTTGAACTGCATTTAGCCTACTTTTTTATTTTGGGCCTACTACCTGTGTCTGCACTACTCATTACAATTGTCCTCCACTTAACAAAGCTATGCCGCCTGTTTAGTCTTGTTACCAATTTTGAACTGCATTTAACCTACTTTTTATTTTGGGCCTACTACCTGTGTCTGAGCCACTCGTTACAATTGTCCTCCACTGAACAAAGCAATGCCGTCTGTTTAGTCCAGTTACCAATTTTGAACTGCATTTAGCCTACTTTTTTATTTTGGGCCTACTACCTGTGTCTGCACCACTCATTACAATTGTCCTCCACTGAACAAAGCTATGCCACCTGTTTAGTCCTGTTACCAATTTTGAACTGCATTTAGCCTACTTTTTTATTTTGGGCCTACTACCTGTGTCTGCACCACTCATTACAATTGTCCTCCACTTAAAGCTATGCCGCCTGTTTAGTCCTGTTACCAATTTTGAACTGCATTTAGCCTACTTTTTTATTTTGGGCCTACTACCTGTGTCTGCGCCACTCGTTACAATTGTCCTCCACTTAACAAAGCAATGCCGCCTGTTTAGTTCCTGTTACCAATTTTGAACTGCCTTTAGACTACTTTTTTATTTTGGGCCTACTACCTGTGTCTGCGCCACTCATTACAATTGTCCTCCACTTAACAAAGCTATGCCGCCTGTTTAGTTCCTTTTACCAATTTTGACCTGCATTAGCCTACTTTTTTATTTTGGCCCTACTACCTTTGTCTGCGCCACTCATTACAATTGTCCTCAACTTAACAAAGCTTTGCCACCTGTTTAGTCCTGTTACCAATTTTGATCTGCTTTTCGCCTACATTTTTATTTTGGGCCTACTAACTATGTCTGCACCACTCGTTACAATTGTCCTCCACTGAACAAAGCAATGCCACCTGTTTAGCCCAGTTACCAATTTTGAACTGCATTTAGCCTACTTTTTTATTTTGGGCCTACTAACTGTGTCTGCACCACTCGTTACAATTGTCCTCCACTGAACAAAGCAATGCCGCCTGTTTAGTCCTGTTACCAAATTTGAACTGCACTTAGCCTACTTTTTTATTTTGGGCCTACTACCTGTGTCTGCGCCACTCATTACACTTGCCCTCCACTTAACAAAGCTATGCCGCCTGTTTAGTCCTGTTACCAATTTTGAACTGCATTTAGCCTGCTTTTTTATTTTGGGCCTACTACCTGTGTCTGCGCCACTCGTTACAATTGTCCTCCACTTAACAAAGCAATGCCGCCTGTTTAGTTCCTGTTACCAATTTTGAACTGCATTTAGTCTACTTTTTATTTTGGGCCTACTAACTGTGTCTGCGCCACTCGTTACAATTGTCCTCCACTGAGCAAAGCAATGCCGCCTGTTTAGTCCTGTTACCAATTTTGAACTGCATTTAGCCTACTTTTTTATTTTGGGCCTACTACCTGTGTCTGCGCCACTCATTACAATTGTCCTCCACTTAAGAAAGCTATGCCGCCTGTTTAGTCCTGTTACCAATTTTGAACTGCATTTAGCCTACTTTTTTATTTTGAGCCTACTAACTGTGTCTGCGCCACTCATTACAATTGTCCTCCCCTGAATAAAGCTATGCTGCCTGTTTAGTCCTGTTACCAATTTTGAAATGCATTTAGCCAACTTTTTTATTTTCGGCCTACTGACTGTGTCTGCGCCACTCGTTACAATTGTCCTCCACTGTACAAAGCAATGCCGCCTATTTAGTCCTGTTACCAATTTTGAACTGCTTTTAGCCTACTTTTTTATTTGGGGCCTGTATCTGTGTCTCCTCCTCATCCTGCCCATTGCCCAGCCACTGCTAGATGAGTCTGCTGGTACATTGACCCAGACCACTTCATTCCCCTTGCACTCTACACAGCCAGAATCTGACCCTGCTGAAAGTCAAGTTCCCCTTCCCGTATACTACACCACCTTACACGGGGGCAAAGAGGAAGGTGCAGATGAAAGTGCAGGTTCCTTCATCAGGTGGGGGGCATACTCGGTGGCACTGGCACAGGGCCCCTCATAGTGCGCAAAAGTTTCTCTGGCAGTGGGAGGCGCCACCTGCCGTCAAACATACCGCCGTACTATGAGGGGTGTTGTGAATTCTATTATCAAACTCCCTCCTATGGTCATGAATGGTACTTCGGCGAGTTATGTCCATGGACTTCCTCTGGTGGCTGTGAGTGGAGCTGCTGGTTCTGAGGTTCCTTCCACAGGTGACTTGGTTTATTCTTTGGCTGGCTGCTCTATTTAACTCCACTCAGATCGTTACTCCATGCCAGCTGTCAATGTTCTTGTACTGGTTCAGTTCGTTCTTGGATCTTTCTGGTGACCTGTCTACTCCAGCAGAAGCTAAGTCCCTGCTAGTTAATTATTTGTTCATTGTTTTCTTGTCCAGCTTGCTATCATGATTTTGCCTTGCTAGCTGGAAGCTCTGGGATGCAGAGTGGCACCTCCGCACCGTGAGTCAGTGCGGGGGTCTTTTTGCACACTCTGCGTGGTCTTTTTGTAGTTTTTGTGCTGACCACAAAGATACCTTTCCTATCCTCAGTCTGTTTAGTAAGTTTGGCCTCCTTTGCTGAAATCTGTTTCATTTCTGTGTTTGTGACTTTCATCTTAACTCACAGTCAATATATGTGGGGGGCTGCCTTTTCCTTTGGGGAATTTCTCTGTGGCAAGGTAGGCTTTATTTTCTATCTCTAGGGCTAGTTAGCTATTAGGCTGTGAAGAGGCGTCTAGGCAGAGTTAGGTACGCTCCACGGCTATTTCTAGTGTGTGTGATAGGATTAGGGGTTGCGGTCAGCAGAGCTCCCACTTCCCAGAGCTTGTCCTGTGATAGTATAACCATCAGGTCAGGGCCGGCGTCAGCACCCGGCACAGCGGGCAAATGCCGGGGCCCTGGGGAGAGAGAGGGGCCCAGTCACGCTGTCATAGATACAGCTGGGAGAGCAGAGCAGGAGATAACGTGCTCTCTCCGCCCACAAAGTCACTGCTGGCTGCGTTCTCTTAACCCCTATGTGCCAGCTCTGCACAAGCATCTTCTCACTCAGTGAGTGCAGCCAGGCAGGCACACATAGGGGTTAACAGAAGGCAGCCAGTGTGACATTGTTTGTGGGCGGAGAGAGCACGTTCTCTGCTCTTATCTCCGCCCCTGGCTGGCTGCAGTGCTGCTGAAGTTATGAGGCAGATTCAGGAGGACTCGGAGCTCCTAGTCCTACCAGTGCCTGAGTGAGTGGCGCTGCTATATACTACGTGGGCTGCGCTGCTATATACTACGTGGGCTGTGCTATATACTACATGGGCTGCTATATGCTACGTGGGCTGCTATATGCTACGTGGGCAGTGTTATATACTACATGGCTGTGTTTATATGCGATCATGAATCGGGGTATGTGTTAAAGGGGGGGCCCACTGAGACTCTTTCGCCCGGGGCCCTCAAAAACCTGGAGCCGGCCCTGCATCAGGTCGTTCCGGGTGCTCCTAACCACCAGGTTCATAACAGTACAGCTGGCCCAAAGTGTTAATGCATCTCAATAGAGGGATAAGAGAAGTTCTGAGACCATTTTTTTTTCTCTGCAGTGTGTTTTGTCTTTCTTTTCCCCTTAACCTCTGGGTGGTTCAGGACACAGGTGTAGAGATGGACATTCAAGGTCTGTCCTCTTGTGTGGATCATCTCACTGCAAGGGTACAAAACATTCAAGATTTTGTGGTTCAGAATCCGATGTTAGAGCCTAGAATTCCAATTCCTGATTTGTTTTCCGGGGATAGATCTAAGTTCCTGAATTTCAAAAATAATTGTAAACTGTTTCTTGCTTTGAAACCCCGCTCCTCTGGTGACCCCGTTCAACAAGTAAAGATCATTATTTCTTTGTTGCGTGGTGACCCTCAAGACTGGGCATTTTCCCTTGCACCAGGAGATCCTGCATTGCGTGATGTAGATGCGTTTTTTCTGGCGCTTGGATTGCTTTATGATGAACCAAATTCAGTGGATCAGGCAGAGAAAATCTTGCTGGCTTTGTGTCAGGGTCAGGATGAAGCGGAGGTATATTGTCAGAAGTTTAGAAAGTGGTCTGTGCTTACTCAGTGGAATGAGTGTGCCCTGGCGGCAATTTTCAGAAAGGGTCTTTCTGAAGCCCTTAAGGATGTCATGGTGGGATTTCCCACGCCTGCTGGTCTGAATGAGTCTATGTCCTTGGCCATTCAGATCGATCGGCACTTGCGTGAGCGCAAAGCTGTGCACCATTTGGCGGTATTCTCTGAGCATAGGCCTGAGCCTATGCAATGTGATAGGACTTTGACCAGAGCTGAACGGCAAGAACACAGACGTCGGAATGGGCTGTGTTTTTACTGTGGTGATTCCACTCACGCTATCTCCGATTATCCTAAGCGCACTAAGCGGTTCGCTAGGTCTGCCACCATTGGTACGGTACAGTCTAAATTTCTTTTGTCCGTTACACTGATTTGCTCTTTGTCGTCCTATTCTGTTATGGCATTTGTGGATTCAGGCGCTGCCCTGAATTTGATGGACTTGGAGTTTGCCAGGCGCTGTGGTTTTTTCTTGGAGCCCTTGCAGTATCCTATTCCATTGAGAGGAATTGATGCTACGCCTTTGGCCAAGAATAAGCCTCAGTACTGGACTCAATTGACCATGTGCATGGCTCCTGCACATCAGGAGGATATTCGCTTTTTGGTGTTGCATAATCTGCATGATGTGGTCGTTTTGGGGTTGCCATGGCTACAGGTCCATAATCCAGTATTGGATTGGAAATCAATGTCTGTGTCCAGCTGGGGTTGTCAAGGGGTACATGGTGATGTTCCATTGCTGTCAATTTCGTCTTCCACTCCTTCTGAAGTCCCTGAGTTTTTGTCGGATTACCAGGATGTATTTGATGAGCCCAAATCCAGTGCCCTACCTCCTCATAGGGATTGCGATTGTGCTATTAATTTGATTCCTGGTAGTAAGTTTCCTAAGGGCCGACTGTTCAATTTATCTGTGCCAGAGCACGCCGCTATGCGGAGTTATATAAAGGAATCCTTGGAGAAAGGGCATATTCGCCCGTCGTCATCACCGTTGGGAGCAGGGTTCTTTTTTGTGGCCAAGAAGGATGGTTCTTTGAGACCTTGTATTGATTACCGCCTTCTTAATAAGATCACGGTCAAATTTCAGTACCCTTTGCCGCTGCTGTCTGATTTGTTTGCTCGGATTAAGGGGGCTAGTTGGTTCACCAAGATAGATCTTTGAGGGGCGTATAATCTTGTGCGTATTAAACAGGGCGATGAATGGAAAACAGCATTTAATACGCCCGAGGGCCATTTTGAGTACCTGGTGATGCCATTCGGGCTTTCTAATGCTCCATCTGTGTTTCAGTCCTTTATGCTTGACATCTTCCGAAGGTACCTGGATTGATTCATGATTGTATATTTGGATGATATTTTGGTCTTTTCGGATAATTGGGAGTCTCATGTGAAGCAGGTCAGAATGGTGTTCCAGGTCCTTCGTGCGAATTCCTTGTTTGTGAAGGGGTCAAAATGTCTCTTTGGAGTTCAGAAGGTTTCATTTTTGGGTTTCATTTTTTCCCCTTCTACTATCGAGATGGACCCTGTTAAAGTTCAGGCCATTTATGATTGGACTCAGCCGACATCTGTGAAGAGCCTGCAGAAGTTCCTGGGCTTTGCTAATTTTTATCGGCGCTTCATCGCTAATTTTTCTAGTGTTGCTAAACCGTTGACTGATTTGACCAAGAAAGGTGCTGATGTGGTCAATTGGTCCTCTGCGGCCATAGAGGCTTTTCAGGAGTTGAAGCGTCGTTTTTCTTCTGCCCCTGTGTTGTGCCAGCCAGATGTTTCGCTCCCGTTTCAGGTCGAGGTTGATGCTTCTGAGATTGGAGCAGGGGCTGTTTTGTCTCAAAGAAGTTCTGATGGCTCGGTGATGAAACCATGTGCCTTCTTTTCTAGAAAGTTCTCGCCTGCTGAGCGCAATTATGATGTTGGCAATCGAGAGTTGTTGGCCATTAAGTGGGCGTTCGAGGAGTGGCGACATTGGCTTGAAGGAGCCAAGCATCGCGTAGTGGTCTTGACGGATCACAAGAATTTGACTTATCTCGAGTCTGCCAAACGGTTGAATCCTAGACAGGCTCGATGGTCGCTATTTTTCTCCCGTTTTGATTTTGTGCTTTCGTACCTTCCGGGCTCTAAGAATGTGAAGGCTGATGCCCTTTCAAGGAGTTTTGTGCCTGAATCTCCGGGTGTTCCTGAGCCGGCGGGTATTCTCAAAGAGGGGGTAATTTTGTCTGCCTTCTCCCCTGATTTGCGGCGGTTGCTGCAGAAGTTTCAGGCTGATAGACCTGACCGTTGCCCAGCGGAGAAACTGTTTGTCCCTGATAGATGGACTAGTAGAGTTATCTCTGAGGTTCATTGTTCGGTGTTGGCTGGTCATCCTGGAATCTTTGGTATCAGAGATTTGGTGGCTAGATCCTTTTGGTGGCCTTCTTTGTCACGGGATGTGCGTTCTTTTGTGCAGTCCTGTGGGATTTGTGCTCGGGCTAAGCCCTGCTGTTCTCGTGCCAGTGGGTTGCTTTTGCCCTTGCCGGTCCCGAAGAGGCCCTGGACGCATATTTCCATGGATTTTATTTCGGATCTCCCTGTCTCTCAAAGGATGTCGGTCATTTGGGTGGTTTGTGATCGTTTCTCTAAGATGGTCCATTTGGTACCCTTGTCTAAATTGCCTTCCTCCTCTGATTTGGTGCCATTATTTTTCCAGCATGTGGTTCGTTTGCATGGCATTCCGGAGAACATCGTCTCGGACAGAGGTTCCCAGTTTGTTTCGAGGTTTTGGCGGTCCTTTTGTGCTAAGATGGGCATTGATTTGTCTTTTTCTTCGGCTTTCCATCCTCAGGCAAATGGCCAAACCGAACGAACTAATCAGACTTTGGAAACATATCTGAGATGCTTTGTTTCTGCTGATCAGGATGATTGGGTGTCCTTCTTGCCTTTGGCTGAGTTCGCCCTTAATAATCGGGCCAGCTCGGCTACTTTGGTTTCGCCTTTTTTCTGTAATTCTGGTTTCCATCCTCGTTTCTCTTCAGGGCAGGTTGAGCCTTCGGACTGTCCTGGTGTGGATTCTGTGGTGGACAGGTTGCAGCAGGTTTGGACTCATGTGGTGGACCATTTGACATTGTCCCAGGAGAAGGCTCAACGTTTCGCCAACCGCCAGCGCTGTGTTGGTCCCCAACTTCGTGTTGGGGATTTGGTTTTGTTATCGTCTCGTTATGTTCCTATGAAGGTTTCCTCTCCTAAGTTTAAGCCTCGTTTCATTGGTCCGTATAAGATTTCTGAAGTTCTCAATCCTGTGTCATTTCGTTTGGCCCTTCCAGCTTCTTTTGCCATCCATAATGTGTTCCATAGGTCGTTATTGCGGAGATACGTGGCGCCTATGGTTCCCTCCGTTGATCCTCCTGCCCCGGTGTTGGTCGAGGGGGAGTTGGAGTATGTGGTGGAGAAGATTTTAGATTCTCGTATTTCGAGACGGAAACTCCAGTACCTGGTCAAGTGGAAGGGTTATGGTCAGGAAGATAATTCCTGGGTTTTTGCCTCTGATGTTCATGCTGCCGATCTAGTTCGTGCCTTTCATTTGGCTCGTCCTGATCGTCCTGGGGGCTCTGGTGAGGGTTCGGTGACCCCTCCTCAAGGGGGGGTACTGTTGTGAATTCTGTTATCAAACTCCCTCCTGTGGTCATGAATGGTACTTCGGCGAGTTCTGTCCATGGACTCCCTCTGGTGGCTGTGAGTGGAGCTGCTGGTTCTGAGGTTCCTTCCACAGGTGACTTAGTTTATTCTTTGGCTGGCTGCTCTATTTAACTCCACTCAGATCGTTACTCCATGCCAGCTGTCAATGTTCTTGTACTGGTTCAGTTCGTTCTTGGATCTTTCTGGTGACCTGTCTACTCAAGCAGAAGCTAAGTCCCTGCTAGTTAATTATTTGTTCATTGTTTTCTTGTCCAGCTTGCTATCATGATTTTGCCTTGCTAGCTGGAAGCTCTGGGATGCAGAGTGGCACCTCCGCACCGTGAGTCAGTGCGGGGGTCTTTTTGCACACTCTGCGTGGTCTTTTTGTAGTTTTTGTGCTGACCGCAAAGATACCTTTCCTATCCTCAGTCTGTTTAGTAAGTCTGGCCTCCTTTGCTGAAACCTGTTTCATTTCTGTGTTTGTGACTTTCATCTTAACTCACAGTCAATATATGTGGGGGGCTGCCTTTTCCTTTGGGGAATTTCTCTGTGGCAAGGTAGGCTTTATTTTCTATCTCTAGGGCTAGTTAGCTCTTAGGCTGTGAAGAGGCGTCTAGGCAGAGTTAGGTACGCTCCACAGCTATTTCTAGTGTGTGTGATAGGATTCGGGGTTGCGGTCAGCAGAGCTCCCACTTCCCAGAGCTTGTCCTGTGATAGTTTAACCATCAGGTCGTTCCGGGTGCTCCTAACCACCAGGTTCATAACAGAGGGGCCCTGTGCCAGTGCCAACTAGTGGGCCCCCCCTGCTTGCTCAGGATCACAGCACTTGCAAAGTTGAAATACTTACCTCTCCCTGCTCCACCGCCGTGACGTATTCCGCGTTTCCTAGGCTCACGAAAATCTTGAGCCAGCCCTACCCCCTACCCCCCCACAACTTTAGCCAAATGACTCCCTGTTTTCAATGCCTATTATCGTAAAGTAAATTAAGATTGACAAGCTTAAGAAATAAGAATTGATGTTTTTGGCATTAAAATGGGCACTGTAGGTGTTTTTCTGTCCTCCACTCACTGCCGACTTTGATTCCCCATTGACTTGCATTGGGTTTCATGTTTCGGTCGGCCACCGACTTTTCGAAATAATCGGCCGATTTCTCCCAACCCGACTTTTGACAAAGTCGGGTTTCGCGAAAACTGACTCGATCCTAAAAAAGTAAAAGTCGCTCAACTCTAATCTAAATATCTGGTCTTGATCCGGAACCTCCTCTTTTCTTATCATTGTTGTCCTCCTTCTTACTTCATGTGAATGTTGCATTCTATGTTATCAACACAGTATCATTCATTGTGCTCCTGTGCAGGTGTACATCTCTGTGTCTTACCTAGGGCAGAAAAAAGCACTGAAGTGCGCATGCGCCATCAGTCTTTGACCTTTGCCTGCACATGTGCATTACAGTGCTTTGTCTACCCTCATCAGGGCAGAGACAAGTACCCCTGCACAAGAGTTCGATGGAGAACACTGCATGGATAATGTAGAAAGCAAGAAGGAGGACGGCGATTGCAAAAAGAGAGGAAGGGCTGGATCAAGACCAGTGATGTCCGTGTAACTGGACTTGTAAGTTTCTCAATGCTGTATATGAGTGCTTACAGGTGCTCGCCCTACTTTATATGGTGACAGATCAAAGAATAGATGATTGCCGAGCAAAGTGGCAGCCTTTATTAATGAAAACACATCCAAAAAAGAAAACAGAGAAACTATATGCCATAAAAAATGGAAATTTAGATATATCTTCTCCATAGGGACTGACAACCTCCACCTGGATCCACGCAGCACATCAGGCCTCCATCCAGATCCAAGATCATTCACTCCACCAGAACACCCACAACAGTTACAACTAAGGTTGAGCGAAACGGGTCGTTCATTTTCAAAAGTCGCCGACTTTTGGTAAAGTCGGGTTTCATGAAACCCGATCCGACCCCTGTGCGGGGTCGGCCATGCGGTACGCGACTTTCGCGCCAAAGTCGCGTTTCAATTACGCGAAAAGCGCCATTTCTCAGCCAATGAAGGTAAACGCAGAGTGTGGGCAGCGTGATGACATAGTTCCTGGTCCCCACCATCTTAGAAAAGGGCATTGCAGTGATTGGCTTGCTGTCTGCGGCGTCACAGGGGCTATAAAGGGGCGTTCCCGCCGACCGCCATGTTACTGCTGCTGATCTGAGCTTAGGGAGAGGTTGCTGCCGCTTCGTCAGAAGCAGGGATAGCGTTAGGCAGGGTCCATTAACCACCAAACCGCTTGTGCTGTAGCGATTTCCACTGCCCAACACCACCTTCGGTGTGCAGGGACAGTGGAAGCTACATTTTTTTTTTTCCCCTCAGCGCTGTAGCTCATTGGGCTGCCCTAGAAGGCTCCCTGATAGCTGCATTGCTGTGTGTACGCCGCTGTGCAAACCAACTGCTTTTTTCAAAGCACAAATCCTCTTGTTCCTTCCTTTCTGCACAGCTATCTTTTTTGTTTGTACACACTTTTTATTTAATTTGTGCATCAGTCCACTCCTTATTGCTGCCTGCCATACCTGGCTGAGATAACTGCAGGGAGAGAGTAATTGTTGGACACTCCCTGTTTTTTTTTTTTTTTTTTTTTGTGGGAGATTAAGATTGACATTTCTGCTAGAGTGCCATCCCTGTGTGTGCCATCTCTCACTCAGTGGGCCATAGAAAGCCTATTTATTTTTTTGCTTGATTTGGGTTATAAAATCTACCTGAAAAAATCACTACATCAATCAGTGGGAGAAAAATATTGGCCTCAGGGCTTGTGTGCCACTCTTGACTCCTGTGTGTGCCATCTCTCAGTCAGTGGGCCATAGAAAGCCTATTTATTTTTTTGCTTGATTTTGGTTCTAAAATCTACCTGAAAAAATCACTACATCAATCAGTGGGAGAAAAATATTGGCCTCAGGGCTTGTGTGCCACTCCTGACTCCTGTGTGCATCATCACTCACTCAGTGGGCCATAGAAAGCCC
This sequence comes from Ranitomeya imitator, assembly GCF_032444005.1. Lineage (NCBI taxonomy): Eukaryota > Metazoa > Chordata > Amphibia > Anura > Dendrobatidae > Ranitomeya > Ranitomeya imitator. The sequence continues at coordinate 461,943,648 of NC_091284.1, forward strand.
ATTTTTTTTTTTGCTTTATTTGGGTTCTAAATTCTACCTGAAAAAATCAATAAATCAATCAGTGGGAGATTAATATTGGCCTTTGGGCTTGTGTGCCAGTCCTAAGCGTGCCATCTCTCTCTCTCTCAGATAGTGGGCCATAGAAAGCCTATTTATTATTTTTTTTATTGGGTTTATAAATTTTCCCTGGAACAAAAAAAAAAAAGTGGGAGATTAATATTGGCCTCTGGGCTTGTGTGCCAGTCCTGAGCGTGCCATCTCTCTCACAAATAGTGGGCCATAGAAAGCCTATTTATTTTTTTGCTTGATTTGGGTTATAAAATGTACCTGAAAAAATCACTACATCAATCAGTGGGAGAAAAATATTGGCCTCAGGGCTTGTGTGCCACTCCTGACTCCTGTGTGCATCATCACTCACTCAGTGGGCCATAGAAAGCCCTTTTTTTTTTTTTTTGCTTTATTTGGGTTCTAAATTCTACCTGAAAAAATCAAAAAATCAATCAGTGGGAGATTAATATTGGCCTTTGGGCTTGTGTGCCAGTCCTAAGCGTGCCATCTCTCTCTCTCAGATAGTGGGCCATAGAAAGCCTATTTATTATTTTTTTTATTGGGTTTATAAATTTTCCCTGGAAAAAAAAAAAAAAAGTGGGAGATTAATATTGGCCTCTGGGCTTGTGTGCCAGTCCTGAGCGTGCCATCTCTCTCACAAATAGTGGGCCATAGAAAGCCTATTTATTTTTTTTTTTTTGGTTTTATAAATTCTCCCTGAAAAAAAAAAGGGAGATTAATATTGGCCTTTGGGCTTGTGTGCCAGTCCTAAGCGTGCCATCTCTCTCTCTCTCTCAGATAGTGGGCCATAGAAAGCCTATTTATTATTTTTTTATTGGGTTTATAAATTTTCCCTGGAACAAAAAAACAAAGTGGGAGATAAATATTGGCCTCTGGGCTTGTGTGCCACTCCTGACTCCTGTGTGCGTCATCTCTCACTCAGTGGGCCATAGAAAGCCTTTTTTTGTTTTATTTGTTTTCTAAATTCTCCCTGAAAAAATCATTTTATTTTATTTGGTTTCTAAATTCTTCCTGAAAAAATCATTTTATTCTATTATTTTTTTTTCCTAAAGTCTCCCTGAAAAAAAAAAAAAAAACAAATCAGTGGGAGATTAATATTGCCCTTTCTGCTTGTGTGCCAGTCTTGACTCCTGGGTGTGCCATCTCTCTCTCTCTCTCTCTCCAATTGTGGGCCATAGAAAGCCTATTATTTTTTTAGCTTGATTTGGGTTCCAAAATCTACCTGAAAAAATCACTACATCAATCAGTGGGAGATAAATATTGGCCTCTGGGCTTGTGTGCCACTCCTGACTCCTGTGTGCGTCATCTCTCACTCAGTGGGCCATAGAAAGCCTTTTTTTGTTTTATTTGTTTTCTAAATTCTCCCTGAAAAAATCATTTTATTTTATTTGGTTTCTAAATTCTTCCTGAAAAAATCATTTTATTCTATTATTTTTTTTCCTAAAGTCTCCCTGAAAAAAAAAAAAAAAAAACAAATCAGTGGGAGATTAATATTGCCCTTTCTGCTTGTGTGCCAGTCTTGACTCCTGGGTGTGCCATCTCTCTCTCTCTCTCCAATTGTGGGCCATAGAAAGCCTATTATTTTTTTAGCTTGATTTGGGTTCCAAAATCTACCTGAAAAAATCACTACATCAATCAGTGGGAGATAAATATTGGCCTCTGGGCTTGTGTGCCACTCCTGACTCCTGTGTGCGTCATCTCTCACTCAGTGGGCCATAGAAAACCTTTTTTTGTTTTATTTGTTTTCTAAATTCTCCCTGAAAAAATCATTTTATTTTATTTGGTTTCTAAATTCTTCCTGAAAAAATCATTTTATTCTATTATTTTTTTTCCCTAAAGTCTCCCTGAAAAAAAAAAAAAATCGGTGGGAGATTAATATTGCCCTTTCTGCTTGTGTGCCAGTCTTGACTCCTGGGTGTGCCATCTCTCTCTCTCTCTCCAATTGTGGGCCATAGAAAGCCTATTATTTTTTTAGCTTGATTTGGGTTCCAAAATCTACCTGAAAAAATCACTACATCAATCAGTGGGAGATAAATATTGGCCTCTGGGCTTGTGTGCCACT